>NW_024080962.1:1067224-1529042 GCF_003009895.1 Hyaena hyaena | reverse complement strand
GCGTCGGGCTCTGTGCTGACTGCCAGCTCAGAGCCTGGAGCCTGTTTCAGATTCTGTGACTCCCTCTCTCTCTGACCCTCCCCTGCTCACGCTGTCTCTCTCTCTCTCTCCTAGAAATAAATAAAAATATTAAAAAAAAAAAAAAAAAAAAAAGGCACACCAAGTACCCAGGACAGAGACACGCAAGGTATCCAAACATTTAGCCCTCACAGGCCCTTCTTCTCGGGAAGTTACTGGAAGATGAGCCACAGGAGGGAATAAATGTAGAAGCTCCCTGAAATGAGGATCCACCTCAAAAGTGATGCCCAGCATCCAGGAAACATGGGACTGGACACAAGAGACCAGCAAAGGGCTTTCCTAGTAAGTCTGCAGCAAGGTGCAGACAGCCGCTGGCTAGAGATCACGGGTCCAGGAGGGGCAAGAAGGGAGGAGAGGCTGCCGGGGGAGAGTGGAGGGAAGGGCTTCCTGATGCAGATCTGCCATCTGTCAAGAGCCTGGAAATGAAATCATGACGGACACACAAGAAATTAAATAAAAACACGTGAACTCCAGGGGAGAAAAACTCCACATTGTTCAGCAAAGGAAACAGGATCTACTCTCAGCTGCAAACAACAGCCACACAGTCATAATGATCAAAAATAACGGAGGGGCGCCTGGGTGGCTCAGTCGGTTAAGCATCCGACTCCAGCTCAGGTCATGATCTCACGGTTCGTGGGTTCAAGCCCCGCGTCAGGCTCTGTGCTGACAGCTCGGAGCCTGGAGCTGCTTCGGATTCTGTGTCTCCCTCTCTCTCTGACCCTCCCTGCACGTGCTGTCTCTGTCTCTCAAAAATGAATAAACATTAAAAAAAATTTAAAGGATCATGTTTTCACTAACCCATGAATCCTGCAAAACGGTCTTACCTACTTGTATATAAAACCAATACTCACTCACCACCGTGCTGATGGGAAATGCATTTTTGTTACAGATTTATAAATATTTATTTCCAGCAATACAAAGGCATGTCAACATACCAATACACATCTCTTATTACCTTGAAGTTTTTTTTATAAACCAGAACAGTCAGCATTTAATAATTGCATTATATTCTTAAAAACTACTATATAATGTCTCTTCTGGATATACTTCCCTGCAAAATCTTATTTAAGTCCAAATTTACATCCGAAGCTGTTTCTTTCTTTTTTTTTTTAATATTTTTTATTTATTTCTAGGAGAGAGAGAGAGAGACAGCGTGAGCAGGGGAGGGTCAGAGAGAGAGGGAGTCACAGACTGAAACAGGCTCCAGGCTCCGAGCTGGCAGTCAGCACAGAGCCCGACGCGGGGCCCGAACCCATGAACCGCAAGACCATGACCTAAGCGAAAGTCGGACGCTTAACCGACTAAGCCACCCAGGTGCCCCCATCCGAAGTTGTTTCTATCTGACTATGTATAGCAACACCTAAATTCTGTTTGGGATGGTCCATACCTTCACCAAACTCAGAGCATCAGGGAAGACCACATCAATCTATGACTAGCTCATGGATTCTAAATTCAAGTTCAGACACATTCACAATGAGTTAAAAAAAAAAAAAATCCATAGTTGGAAATCAGTACCTGCCCTGCCAAATAATAAACCTAAAGATTTTATGGTTTGAAATATAAAATTTATTGATCCAAAATTAATTTGAGCACAGGTGATCTCTGCTCATTAGTACTTCCTAGTACTTCAACATACTCTAATTTTACACTCTTACCAAGAAAGAAATACAACTCTTATTTGCTAAGAAATGCATTAATATTAATTCTAATTTTATAAAGTTCTTCTTTACTCTCTCCTACATGTAAACTAATTTCCTTGACAACCTCTGACACCTTTTCCACAAAGCATTTCAATCCATCTCAAATGAGTTGAGAGGGGAGGGAAGAGTTAAAAATAAATAAATAAAAACAAGAGTTTTGTTGGCCATTTAAGTCTTTTACCAAGTTCAGATGATATTTTTGAATGCTATTACTTAAAATTCTTCTTGTCTCATTAATATAAAACTAATTTGGAAAGTTTATCTTGAATGCCAGATTAGGTCAATAAATCCTAATCTTTAGTTCCACAAAACAAGAGAAATATAATTATCTGAATGAGTTAAGCCAATCAACAATTCAGGACAAAACGCAAATTGGTACACTTGCACCTACTTTTCCTCAAATCCCACAAAGTGTAAGTTGACCAACTAAGGGTGTTCCTACAAAGTCATACAACGCTGAACAACCAAACTTCCATCTTCATAATTTCATCCTTTCAAAAATGTTTCCTAATATACCTGATTTTGACTTCAGGATAACCTGAATGGTATGTCCATCATTGGTGACCTCGCAGTCTCGGCAGACCACATAATTTGGGGACAGGCGGACGTCCAGAAGCGAGGGGTCATATCTAGCTTCTCTGGAGTTTAAGTTAATGGGAGACTGGTATTCCCCATTAGCATCGGGAAACACCAAGCCCCACTCAACACCTAAGGACAAAATGAAGCCAATTTAGAACAGGTTGAAAAAAGTTCCAGGAAAATTTAACATGCAAAGAGCTAGTTTAAACACTTTATTATCCTTGACATTATTAAAGTTATGACTGTTGTCTCTTTACAGATGAAATATAGTAATACATATATAATACATATATACATATAATACATACATAAACTACAAATAGCTTATTTGTATTTGTCCACATAGATGTAATAATTTACGACTCTAGGAAATTTAGGTCACCTTTAAGTGATTAAAAAAAGCAATAATTCTACACAAACTTCCTGTGCTCTTGAGTTCAATTATATGCAGTACGTAGGAAATACCTAAACTCTCAACTTCCTCGATGAGAGCCAAAAACCATAAACCTGATGCTGGTGAATAAACGCCTCTTCATCAGAATGCAAAAGCCGTAATCTGAAGGGGCATCTGCGTGTACAACCACACCTACACACTCGGGCAATACAGACTTAGTTCTCTTTCCACACTTTATCACTGAAGCCAAAAAGTCCACATTTGTTTCAACACCAGCACCGGCGGCCACATCTACCGGGACGCCTACATCTTCCGGGACACATGCACCAAACAAAACTTTTTAAAAAGTCAACCCCCTTCCGACCAAACCCCACCGATGCAGCCTGAAGTGTAGACCTTCTTCAGGAAGAGTCGAACACGGCTAGTATCCTTCGCGCAAGAACGCGCCCTGCGCGCGGGGTCGTCCCGGCAGCCCCGTGTCACCCACAGGTGTCGAGTCGCCGCTGACTGCGGGTGCGCAGCGCACGGAGGGTCCCGCGCAGCTCGCCGCCGGCGCCCCCCCTGCGGCCCCTGCGACCCCCGAACGCGCGGTGGCGCGGGAGCGCGCGAGACGCGCACGTGGAGAGCAGCGGGGACCCCGCGCCCGGCGGGGCGCACGACACGCGGCGCCCGGGACCCCCCGCCCCGGACAGCCTACCTTCCTCGTAGCCCCACTCCACCCCCTCCTCCTCTTCCTCTTCATCCTCCTCCTTCTCCGGGAAGGCGACGGAATCTTCGATGAAGCTCAGGTCAGCCATGGGAAGGCCGTGGGTCCCCTCGCGCGCACCGCCTGCGCCGCCGCGGGGGAGCGGGCCCGAGCGGGGTGAGCGCGCGTGGGGGGGGAGGGGAGCGGGGTGCGCGCGCCCGCGGGGGGTGCGCGCGCGGGCCGGGCGCGGGCGGGCGCGGACCCTGCGGGCGGCGGGCGCTGGGAGGGCGACCCTGTCCCCGGCGCAGCGCTGGCGGAGCCGCAGCCCCGGGAGCGGCGGTGCGCGAATTATAAACCGGCCGGGGGCGTGTCTGCAGCGCGAGGACCCGCCCCCCTCGCTCCGTGGCCCCTGGAGGGGGGCTGGGGGGGAGGAAGAGTGGACGGCAGGGAAAGGCTTGGGGCTACCGGGCCCCACGGGGGTAAGCGCAGGAGCCCCGCCCCCTACCTGCGGCGCCCCCTCCCCACGCTTCACCTTCCAGACCCCCGCGTGCAGGGCCGAGACCGGGGCTTTCGGCCTCCGTTTACTTTCTTTGGGCTTTCCTGCAGGAAACACCGAAAACAGAAAGGGTGGGGAGGAGGCGGGGAGGGGAGACACGGATTGCCGGGGTAGGAGGGAGGGCTGGGAGACCCTTAGGGAAGAAGGTTCCACTCCGATCTTCGCTGTTGGCTGTTTACTGTGTAAGTCGTCCTTGAAGGACGACGGAAACGAGAATGGAAACATTCCCGAGAAGCCTGTAGTTCCTAAAAGCATTTGAGACAAAATTGTTTTCACCTCCAGAAGTACATATAATTTGGGGAATTTTTTCCATTAAAAAAAATGTATCTCAAAAGCAAAAGTAGTGAAAAGCAATAGACAGGGCGTGTGGTTTTCGTTCCACCGTCTGGGGAGCTGCCGCGGGCGCCCTTTGCTGTGTACACAGCTTCCAAAACGCCTCGTGAAATCGCGTAAATAATGAAATGCACACATTGCATAACAAACAGGAACTTTCCTGATCCTAAGAGGTAACATTGTTACCGCTTTAACATGCTCACCAATGACGTAATGCCTTCAGCCCCCTGTTTGAATGCATGTTAAAAGCCCAAGCTAATAACCCCTGAGCAGGTTAACTATAGTTTTAGAAACTGTATATACATAAGAAGCTCAGATTTGATCCTCAGGCAAAATTCGTTTTTATCTGCAATGTGCACGCACCAAAAAGTCTGTGGGCAGTTTGAGTAGCTGGTTCCTAAACCATACCGTCCACTAAGCAAAGTATTAACCATTTTCACTGAAGTTCTTCTAAAAGAAACATTTCATTTCTCTTTCCGCTGTTGGATACTTTTTAACCTGTAGAAGATAATGAAATCATTTTGCCACCCTGAGCTCATGAGCAATGTGCGCTCGCCTCTGCCCCAAACGTGCGTAGATGCCAAACTGTAACCATGTGTGACCACCAAGTTCATTTACAGTATCACATGAGTTATAGAGATGTTTAGCAAACCAGAGAACAGCAGATCACGGTGGCAAAAAGCTCAATGTTCTGTGAGTAGATGGTGTGCCGTATCTACAGCAGATAGGCTGATACATTGGATTACCAATATTGAATTTTGCGGCTAATAGGCCATTTTGTATACAACCAACGCTATATCTCTATTCATAAATGCAGTTAGCTACTAGACAAGCATATGTTTACCCATATTTATTCTTCCTAAAGCATTCAACATCATGTGTATAATGTAGCTCCTCACTGCGAGCCTAGGATACCCTACTCAGCAACATATGAGCCATTCCACTGCACATCCAAGTATTCAATTAACAGCCTTAATTGCTTTGAGACTGTGTGCTTCAGATTTCTGCTAATTAACAGCACCTTAAGACCTTCTCTTCTCTGGTCCCTCCCTGTACTATATTATCACTAAAGATGGAATTTCTATTTCTAGTTATTGTAAGGTATTTGTCACCATAAAACCTAAACACACAGACCGAAGATATAGGCCAATTCTTTGATTTATAAACTAGAGCAAGCACACCTCAATCTACTATCAGAGAATCTAAAAATATCCCTGCTCTATATTATGAACATAAGCACTCCACATACCCCTGCGTGTAATTTTAAAATATTTCAACCTAATATCCTGTTGGGTTCCTTAAATGAACTTTCTATCGCTTGCTTTTAGCGTTTGCGTAACTGAGGTCAAACCACATCAGTAGAACTATTTATTAAAACTAAGACCTATGTAACTATTACTATCTGATGCTAAGAAAACAGAAATAGAAATAACTGGAAGGAACAAACTGGTCTAGATGTCACAAGAACAAAGAGCCACTAAGATGGCTTCACAGCACTCCTGACTTACACACCCCTCTCTTCCCCGTCTTTCCCCATCCTTTGCCTACCTTACCAAGACTTCCTCCCTGTGTTGGTGAGTTTGGGCCCTAGAGTAGTCGTGAACAATTATTACATTCTCATTGTATGCATCTTATGCTCTGGAACACCTCAAGGACAGAGCTAACACGTGGATGTCAAACGGCTTCTAACCGATTGTAAATTTCCGAATTTCAACAACAATGAATTTTGCTCCTTCATGTGCACTGCCCTGCACTGTGCACTGTGGGAGACCCCAAAATGAACTGCACTCTTTCTGCCCACAGAAATTCACAAGCCATCAATCCCAAGGAATCTTGGGATGGGGAGGAACAATCAATAATTAACTCTAATAAAGGCAATATATTTAATAGATAGGCAAGCACCATTACATGCAAGGAAGATGCAATTCATACACATGGGAATGATCAAGGAAAGTTTCTTGGAAAAGATGGCTTCTAAGGCAAATGAAAACGGATGAGTAGTATGTAGAGAGCAGTGAGTGAGCAAATAGCATTTTAAGCACAAGTAATGGTGTCTAGTCATGAGAGTGCTCTTTGAGGATCTGTTTTTCCTTGTCTTCCATGACCTGCCAAGACCAATCTAGAATACTCAGAAAAAGTGTGCTTCAATGGGATGGTGACTGAAGTAAGACACTTCTTTGGTTTAGTTTGTCTGATTTGTCGGTGAAGACATTGTTAACCTTAAAAACAAAACAGTCAGCTATTTTCCCAGCAAAAATAGATTTATTCAGGAATATAAGAGAATTGCAACTTGGGAAATGTAAGCTATGGCAAAACCATAGGCAAGTCCAACGAACAAAGCAGAGGAATACGATTTTATGAAGAGGAAGAGTTTGGAAGGGGTTGTTTTGAATGAAAGTCCATTGGAGGAAAGCAAGAGTTCAAGGTGATAATTGGCTTGAACCATTGGCTGAGTTGCAGGGTCATTCATTTCTAGTAGGAGATACAATGGGCATCCGTCCCTATTGGGGCCTGTAATTGATGATTTTTTTCCAGTGGACAATTCTTCTGCTCAAGTCTCTAATGGACAGTTCTTCCTATGATACACATTTGAGTGATACGTCTCCCCCTTCTGTGCCTCCTTCTGGCTCCCCAACTCCATTTTATTGAATTTTCCCTGTGTTAATTTTCACAACATCAAAATTTTCCTCATTGTGTACATTTTGATGTCTGAAGCTTTCAAGTTTTGCTTCTAAGTTCTGATTCTTCCATATTTTTTTCCTTATCAGATTAGTCACATACGTTGCCTATTTAACGTTTTGTTTCTGGATCTACCTTTGTTTGACCTCTCGTTGATCTTTTGTCTTCAGAACCATCAGCTTTTAGTGTTCCGGTTCTGGGTAGCAGTGGCAGAGGCTGTACGATGGTTACTTTCATTCTCTGCCCCTCTCTGTGAGACTGTACTTCACCGATTGACCATAGGACCTGCTTTGACCAATTAAGTATCGGTAAACGTGCACATCCCTCTTCTAACAGAAGCCTTTCGAAGTTGTTATGTGGTTCTACCATCATATTTGTCCCTCTGTCCCCAAATTACCCAGTCTAAGAAAGGCACTACTTCTTCAGTCACTCTGGATCCTGGCACACAGAAGACCCAGATCAGAGCCACAGCCAACCAGAAATTGACATGCAATGTCAGTGAGAAGGAAACCTTTGTTTTACAAGCCACTGAAATTTGGGGATAATCTTTTACAGCAGCACAACCTAGCGTAACCTAGCTGCTACAGTAGCCCATCGGGTAAAGGTGAGTTCAAGGGTAATTTTCACTTCCTGAAATGCTTTCTTTCGCCTTTTTCTTCAGCGTAGAAGTACCTCTCTGACCTGCTTTAGGAAACTAAACAGTCTAAAGCAGTGCCCATATCCCTCCTTGCAAAGTTCTCAGAAGCCCTGGCCCTATCTAGGATCCTCACAGTCTTACCACACAGCTCGAAAGCCCTTTGCCGTAGGAAATGCACATCCTTTCCAAGGAAACATGGGTCTAACTCTCTTCACTTCTCTGAAATCACACCAGTTCCCCGTGGGCCCCTCCACCTAGAACGGAAATGGCAAAGGCTAGAGTTGGGATGTGGGATCTTTATGTGGATGCTTCTCAAATCTACCTTCATTAGGAAGCAAAACCTTCTCTAGGGAACCTTCCAAGTATACTGCCAAACTCCCGCTCAAGTGGTTGAAGCACTTCCATACACCGTGGTCAGATCTCTAGCCCTGAAATGAAGACTTAGTTGGAAGTATGTATTTGACAGCCATCTCCTCCAATCGACAGTGAGCCCTCGAGAGCAAAGGATTCTTCTTAATTCCTCCTTGCATCCCCCACGTAGCACATGGTGGGCACTTCAGAATTAGTTTCCTTGTGCCAGCAGCCATATGGTGACCTGATCAGCCTTTACAAATATATTAGTGCAATAAAAATTGTGATTACCATGGTAGAAGCTTTCAGGGTGCAGCGGGGCCACAAAAAGAGGGAGTGTTCAAGTTTACTTGGTGGCAGGTGTGTCAATAGGGGCTTCATAGAGGAAGTGCCCTGTAAATGGAAAGATAAATAAGTGCTCTTTTGCCCACAGAAGGGAAAAGGAAAAGAGGTTAAAACAGACATACCGATCAAACGGAAAAATAAAGAACAAAACCTCGAATACAGAAGCCAGCATGGCTTGGACTCTTTGATCAAGTTTATTTTCTTTTTCGATGTTAAGAGAAGGTTTTCTATGGTGTTAATAAAAATGCAAAAATGACGCATTCAAATATCATATCTATGTCTATTTTAATTTCTTTTTTTTTTGAAAGTCTCAAAATAATCTCATGACATCAAATAAAATACCCTGCAGATGACATGCGTAAGTGAGGACGCGGTATTGGCAGAGCAGCAATATGAAAAACGTGTTGAGGAGATGCAACGGCCACGTTAGAACAGCCCCGTGTGGCCGCACCCCTGCTTTAGTTCCCGCAGCAACTCTGATACCTCACTGTGCCTTATAACATGCTATTTCGCTCTAGGAGGTAAAGGGATACCAGTTATGCACGATCACACACCAATTCACAGGAAAGTAATCATGTGACATTGGTGGTCTCCGAAAATGGCTGCCACAGCTCTTGCCCTCCCCTTAAATCGGAGCTGGCTTTGGGGCTTGCTTTGTACAATAGACTGAGAGAGAATGACCCCGTATAGTTGTGGGCTTGGCCTTGCAGCGAGCTGGCCAATTCCTCTTTTGTTCTCAGAAGCCAGTCACCATGGAAGAAACCCTACCACCCTGAGCCCGCCATGCTGTGAGGAAGAGCAAGCTAGGCAGGTGATGATGGGTGGGGGGGAGCACAGAGGCATAGGTGCTTGCAGGAAAACCCTGCCTGAATTCCTGGCCCATAGGACTCTGAGAAATCATAAATCGTTGTTTCACAAAGAATCCAAGAAAAAAAAATAATAAATCATGGTTTCAAACTAAGCTCTGGAGTGGTTTATTAAGCAGCATGGATAACTGAAGCAAGCACTTACCTATGTAGCACATACTATGCAGAGCACTTCCCATGCCCTTTTCTTTCATTCTCATAGGATCTCTAAGAATATCGTTTCATTTGCAAGTGAGAAAACAAAGGCTCCGACTTGTCTGTGGCCACAGACAGAGGTGCTGGGTGACCCGAGCTCTGTCTCTAGAACCTGTGCTCTGAGCCGCCAACTTTACTGCCTTTAGAGTTGGTGAACTCAACTAATGTGCTGCATCACCACCACCAGGAGCATGTGGGTTGTTGGAGCAGTTCAGAATCAGACACCAGGGCACCTGGGTGGCTCGGTGGGTTAAGCGCCCAACTCTTGATTTCGGCTCCGGTCATGATCTCACGGTTGTGAGATGGAGCCCTGCGGTGGGCTCCGTGCTCGGCGTGGAGCCTGCTCAAGATTCTCTTTCTCCCTCTCCTTCTCCCCCTCCTCACTAAAAAGGAAAAAAAGAAAGAATCAAACACCAACTGAAATGCACACTCCAGCCCTTTTGCATCCTGCCTCGGAGCAATCCGGGAGATAGACTGGACCCGTCTTGGCAGCTGGGGTCAGCAGGGTTCAAAAGGGAAGGGGAAAGAAAGCCAAAGCAAGGAAGTTTAGAAAAAGAGATCTACAACAACTGAAACTTTTTTTTTTTTAAGTATAATGAACTTTACTTTGTGAGCCATTCTTTTTGTTCCAAAAGGATTGAGCAGAAAGTACAGACAGCTGCCGTGTACTCCGGTCCCCGGCCCAGTTTCCTTTGTTATTAGCATCTTGCACTCGTATGTTTGTTATAGTCGAATATTAATAGTCGATGAGCTATTAATATTCATACACTGTTGAGAAAGAATGAAATCTGGCCATGTGTAGCAACATGGATGGACCTTGAGGGTGTTATGCTGAGCGAAATAAGTCAGGCAGAGAAGGACAAATACCATATGCTTGCACGTATAGGAGGATTAGGAGGAACTTAACGGAGGACCATGGGGGAGGGGAAGGGGGAAAATAGTGGGGGAGAGGGAGGGAGGCAAACCATAAGAGACTCTTGAATGCTGAGAACAAACTGAGGGCTGATGGGAGTGGGGGAGGGGAAGGGGGGTGATGGGCATGGAGGAGGGCACGTGTGGGGATGAGCACTGGGTGTTATCTGGAAACCAACTTGACAATAAACTATTTGTAAAATAAATAAAAAAGAAAAAATATTCATACATTGTTATTAAGTAAAGCCCATAGATTACGTTAGGGTTCATTCTTCCTGTCCTACATCATATGTATTAAGATTGTGCTTAGGTATAGAAAAGGATATTGATGGGGGCGCCTGGGTGGCTTAGTCGGTTAAGCGACTTTCGCTTAGGTCATGATCTCGCGGTTCGTGGGTTCGAGCCCCGCGTCGGGCTCTGTGCTGACTGGCAGCTCAGAGCCTGGAGCCTGTTTCGGTCTGTGTCTCCCTCTCTCTCTGACCCTCCCCTGCTCACTCTGTCTCTCTCTCTCTCTCCTAGAAATTAAAAAAAAAAAAGTTAATAAAATGTTTTAAGAAAAAAAAAGAAAGAAAAGGATACTGACGGCTGGAATTCCATGTCGAGATTTGTTCCTCAACGAGCCCTTCTCTGCAGCCTTAGTCCTCTTCCGTTTGACCCTCTGACCTCTCCCTTCTCTGTTCTCGCGGCCCCTGTTTGTTCAGCCCCTTCTCTAGATTTCATGCCTGGAGGCACGGGGTCCACAGCTTGGCTTCGACCTCAGGCTTGCCCTCCTCAGACTGACCACCCAGGATTCGCTGTCTCTTGGTGGACGGCAGAGTCCTCTCTACTTGGCTGGTGATGTACTAACCATCTGTTACGTGTTAAGTGTGCAGTGCGGTTTAGCTCATTCATCCATAATAGGACAAAAGGTGTTTTTTTAATAGATGAAGAAACAGAACTTCAGAGAATTAAGTGCTTTGGCCATGATCACACAGCTAATAAATGGAAGAATTAAAATCTGAACCGAGTCCGGCAGCCAAAGGTTATTCCATAGCCCCCACCTCTCATCCAGCCAGGCTTTAGCCACTGTGGTAGCACAAAGCCCATTGGAAGTGTCATTAGTTATTCATCTTTTCATGTTTACAACCAGCTCTCAATGGGATATGAATTAAGTGCCTACTTAACATAAAATGCTACTCCTCAAAAACAGAAACCATTCAAGATGTTCTGTATTAAAGATTTCTATTTCATAAAGAGTTTGTGTAATGAGGAGGAACCAAGAACACTAATGAAATACACAAAACAATAAACGTTTCTGATGCTAATGGAGCACAGCATGTTTACATTATGCTTGGAACCCCATTGATTAGCCTTCACTGAGTGTTACTGTTAGCGGAATTATCAGTGGTGGAAGAAAACACGAAGCTTGGTGCTGAGTACATGCTAAGCACTAAACCAGACTGGCTGCTTTTAACTGGGCGTTCATTACTTAAAGGGCAGTAACATACAACACTGTAACTTGATAGTCTCCACCTTGACAGCGGATATAACAGAAAAATAGACTAAAACTACAACATGAGAGATTTAGGTGAGACACGGTGATCACCAGATAGGAAGAATTAAATTTAAAGCAGTCCTCTCCAAAAGTCTGATGGAAACCCTTCTCTCATGAAGTGCATTACTATTTAATGTTGAAAGACAGTATATAGTATAGCATAATGGCTTTGTCGCTTAGCGAGCTTGATCTTGATCGAATTGTTTAACCTCTCTTTGCCTCAGTTTTCTCATCAATAAAATGGGAACAGTAATAGTACTAAAGCAAAAGGGTGATGGGATGATTACATAAGTTCATATAGATAATGCACTTACACTACAGCAGTCACTTGTAGAATGCTGGTTTTGAAAATGCAAATTTGCTCTGATGCAGTTGGTATATAAGGAACGACTTGAGCACAGCAAGACTTCCCTGATGCTTATCCCACTTTTGTCTGTGAGAAACACCAGATTAACGCAGAAACCTGCGCCCGATTGAACTGAGTGGTGAGGGGAACACACGAAGTGCGCGCACAGGCACACCTCACACGCCTCCAGCTGACCCGGTCTGATCCTCGTCTGATGTTACGACTGCCCATCAAACTCCAAGGAATCTTTCTACCAGCCTTCACAGTACTCGCAAGCCGCCGCCTTTCTAATACCTGCTTCCACAAGCAAACATCCATCTTTTCCAAGTTAAAATGCCACTCTTATTTTAGCATTTGTGTATTTTTTAAATTTATTTTTTAATTTTTTAACGTTTATTTATTCTTGAGAGAGAGCAAGCATGAGCAGGAGAGGGGCGGAGAGGGAGGGAGACACAGAATCTGAAGCAGGCTCCAGAGCCTGACACGGGGCTCGAACTCACGAACTGCGAGATCCTGACCCACGCAAAAGTCAGACGCTTAACCCGCTGAGCCACCCAAGAGCCCCAAAATTTATTCTCAGAGAGAGAGAGTGCAAGCTGGGGTGGGGGGCATGGTGGGAAGGGTCAGAGAGAAAGAAAATCTTAAGCAGTCTCCGCACTCAGTGCAGAGCCCAAAGCAGGGTTTGATCCTGAGCCAAAGTCAGACACTCAACCAACTGAGCCACTCAGGCACCCCTAAAATTTATGCATTTCTTAATCTTTGAAACGTGTGAAAAACTACTATTTTTTCCTTTCAGAAATAAAGAGAGTGGGAGCAGGGAAGAAGGCAGAGAAAGAGAAAGAGAAAACCTTAAGCCAGCTGGTTCATGCACAGTGCGTAACTGGATGAGGGGTTCAATCTCATGACCCTGGGACCATGACATGAACTGAAATTAAGAGTCAGAGGCTTAACCGACTGAGCCCTCCAGGTGCCCGGGTGCACTGGGTTCTAAGAGCATATGTGTCACATTAGAGCAAAACTGACTATACCTTGCATGTACCAAATACCCAAATAAATGTAATTATTATGGCTGTCATTATAAGAAACTGACATTTAGTGTGTATGACCTGGATATTTTCTTAGGTCATTTTATGTTTGGGTTAATTTGATTATTACCATGATTACCTTGATTACTGTCTATATTATTATTATTATATTCATAGAAGTGGTCTTTATGTTTTGCACATTTGTGGGATTGCCCAAAGTATGTAAAACAACACAAGAATAGTCCGTCACTTCAGGATATCAAATTCATTACAAGCCTTAGGAAGTTGGCCATATCCCTTCAAGACCACAGATGAAAATACAACCTGCTGGTAATCAGTAGATAATTCTAAGTATTTGACTTCAAGATAGTTTGGTTTTAGACAACATATTCTAGATTAGTTTTCCTAGAGCCTCTTTAACCAGTGATCACAGAGAATGGGGAAGGAGGGATATTTACATTTCAGATACGAGAGAAATAATCAGTAAGTCTACCAGAGGGGCTGAAGTTATGGGAAGAAGGCAGGAAGATTGTTTGAGATGTGAATTTTTGCACATTTTCTGTCCTTCTTATGCAGTTTTGAAAGCCCAGATCACAAGTGCACAACCCTCAAAGACACGACGAAGATACAAATACCAAGTCCTAACTTTCTTTCAGGCAGTCCATCCGTACCCCAACTCTACTGCTCTGCTCGGACTTGAATGTGCCCTTTCCTTCATCCACCCATTCATCCAGGCAGCATGTATTGAGTCAGTACTCTGTGGTAGATCCTACCTAAAGGTTTGGGGTACCGTGATGAATGGTGCACCCACACTCAGAATCCCCTAGGTAATGACCTTGAGAAAGAGGCCTTACAAATCGTGGTGTGACCATTGGGAAAGATCTCAGAGGTGAGGAGCTTTTAGCTTTTCCCCAGAGCCGTCAACAGGGAAAGCCAGTTTACAGAAGCTCGTTATAACTGCAAACCAGAGAACAACAATGTGTGCCTTCCCTGTGAAAAGAACCACACACACACATATTGCTTAACCCACGTTCATACGTTCATGATGTGGGTAAGAGTAGCATGCCTCTCTATGAAAAACAAAAATATGATACCATAAAATTATCAACTCACAGTCCTTAAAAAATACATAAGAAGATTGCTAAAAATTATAAATGATTATATAAATGTAAATTAGTTTCATAATCATTAAGTTGCTTCTCATATCATGTCTGCAGCTAATAAATACATTCCCCAACTCACCCCACCTATTTTAACAACCTCACTTTTTTTTTTTTCATATTTATTTACTTTTGAGAGAGAGACAGAGGGCAAGCAGGGGAGGGGCAGAGAGGGAGACACGGAATCTGAAACAGGCTGCAGGCTCTGAGCTGTCAGCACGGAACCGGACTCAGGGCTTGAACTCACGAACTCTAAGATCATGACCTGAGCCAAAGTTGGACGCTCAACCGACTGATCCACCCAGGCGCCCCAACAACCTCACTTTTCTAATGTTCTCTGCTGCAAATACTGAAGCTACCATTGGTGCAATATAGAAAGTTCCTAATCAGCCTGCACCACTTTCCTTCTCACAAATGTAATCTTCTCTCTAACCCAGTCCTGTTAATTCCGTTTCAAAGCTTGGCTCTCAACCCCTATCTTCCTTTGTTTTCCCCCAGCGACTGTCATGGTCCAGAACTGTCAGCTTTCACCTGGACAATCCTGCCCCCACTCTCTCCTCATTTGCTCTTCTTCCATATCAATGGTGAAGGTCACACCCTATCTCTTTCCTGCTTAGAAATCCTGACCAACTCCCTGCCGCATATAGTATATAAGACCCACTTCCTTTAGAATCGACTACAAGACCCTTAAAGAGCTGGCCAAATTTTACATCTGTAGCTTCATTAAATTCACTCAGTAATTAACCCAAGACTGTAACCATACAAAACTTATCACTAACTACAAAATATTCACATTTGTTTTCATGACCGCCATACTGTTCTGCATAACGTTTCTTTACCTAGTCCCTATTCCTGGGTGGATCTGAGGATGGAGAAGCTGAGAGGGGCACAGGTAAAGGACGACTTAGTATCAGTGGGTGTATGATGTGACTGTTTTTCTAAGCTAGGAACTGACTGGAAACCTATATTTTTCTACATTTCCCTCACTAGAATCCCGTAGTTTCCCAGCAGCTCAATAAATTTATAAACTAATGACTTTTAGGCACCGTTTCTAATGCTACAGAGTTACAAAATAGAGCAAAGACAAAAGCTTATGGCCCCAGAGAATGGGACTCTCCTGGGAAGGCCCCTCCCACAAGGCCCAGATTTCCACTAAAAAGACATCCAGAAATCTCCTTTGCCCATTCCAGATGTCTTTCGCAACTTTTCCTGACAGAAGCGCCCTTGCAGATCCCTGGGCGCCTGGCTGACTTAGTCAGTTGAGCTCCCGACTCTTGATTTTGGCTCAGATCATGATCCCAGGGTCATGGGATCGAACCCTGCGTCAAGATCTGTGCTGAGCATGGGGCCTGTTTAAGATTCTCTCTCTCTCCGTCTGCCCTTCTCCTCCGCTTTCTCTCTCTCTGTAAAATACAAATAAATAAAAATAAAAAGGCAGAGAGGTCATGTGATTCCCCCCAAGTTTATCCCCTTAGTGGACGGTTCAGGTCTCTTTTTTAGTGCCTGACATTCTTTCCACTCTCTGTAGTAAAGTCCTTCAGCATTTCTCTGCAGCAAGAAATTCCCAACCCAGAACGCTAGCAAGCTTCCCTTCTTTTTACCAGCAGGTGCTCTCTGGGTTTCCAAGTTCTTCCTACAACACTATCTCGGAATCTCTTCACAGGGGCTCTGTTAGAGTTCCCTCATAATAATCTGGCGTCACCCCAGATACTCACAACACGATAAAAATCCAAACGCTTCCAGCAGTGGGTCTAGTAGCTTCAACATCGACTGTTTGAATACACTCATGTGTTACTAACATCCGCAGAGCTGAGTCTTATCCTACCATAAAGCAGCCTTCTACTCTGACTCCTTAAAGTCATCCCAAGTGAACAAAATTAAATACTCTTAGTATGTTATTTCTGCCAGGGGTGGGGAGGATCCTAGTTCATTTTGTGGCCCAGAAAAGGAATCTCTCATGATAAAATGAACTTTGGGGGGTGTCTGGTGGCTCAGTCAGTTAAGGGTTTGATTTCAACTCAGTTTGCTAAGTGTTCGACTTGATGATCTCAGAGTTTGTGGGTTCAAGCCCCATGTTGGGCTCTGTGCTGACAGTTCGGAGCCTGGAGCCTACTTCGGATTCTGTGTCTCCCTCTCTCTCTGCTCCACCCCGGCTTATACTCTGTCTCTCTCTCTCCCTTTCAAATATAAATAAACATTAAAAATTATTTTTAATACTTTGGACAAAGGTACTGGGGAACAGCCATATGATACAACTTAAATGCTATTCTCAATTATTGACGTGATTCTGCAGATTGAATATGGAAAGAACGTCCTTTTGAACCCCATTCAAAATACCCAAAGCAGTGACTGTAGTCTGCGTGAAAAACTAAAATAATGGCCCCCTCATCAGTTGGATCTTCAGAAGAATTCTTTTAAGTGAATTAATAGCAGTGGTTCTAAACGATGGGAGAGGATAAGAGCCAAGAATCATAATTTTTAAAAAGCTCCACCAATTAATATTAATATATAGCAGGGCCAAAAATCACTGGGCTAGAGCAAACCTGAACTAAACCATCCAAGTGTCTCCAGTTTCTCCAGAGATGAAATTCTAAAATTTCTAAAAGTTACTTATTTTTATTTTTTTTTTTAATATTTGTGCTTGAGAGAGCACAGCAGGGGAGGGACAGAGAGTGGGGACAGAGGATCCGAAGCAGGCTCTGTGCTGACAGCAGTAAACCCGATGTGGGGCTCAAACTCAGGAACCACATTGGACTCGGACGCTCAACCAACTGAGCCACCCAGGTGCCCCTAAAAGTGATTTAAATAAATTGAGTGTTAAGCCTGTGAACAGACATAAGAAACCCACATTTCACGCCACAGTAGAGGAAGGACTTAGGGCAGAAGCAGCAATGAACACATTCTGTGCACCAAGTGTGAATCAAATACTATTAGCCTTACTTGCGCATTTACTCCTCATGACAACCCTGTGATGTATTATCATCTCTCTTATACAGATGAGGAAGCGGAGGCCCAGAGAGTTAATGTAATTTACCCAAAATGACCGAATCAGCAAGCAGTGAGATTAGAATACACACACGCACGCACGCACGCACACAATCTACTAGCCTCAAAGATGGTATGGCTTTCATTATTACTCCCGTAACAGAACATTGAAACTCCAGAAATATGAGGATCATTGATAAATGGCTTCTGAGTGATGACGAGCTAAAATCTGTTTCTCAAAAATGTATTTAACATTCGAAATGTATCGGATGCTTACTGATAGACACGGTTGTGTATCCAGATGCTAAATTGGACCTTGTCATTTCTCACCCCATCCACTGTAGTTGCCTACTAGCTGTTCTCTGTCTCCCTTGATTTTCTCCATCTTGAATGCCATATACACTGAAAAGTCCCATGCATTCCACTCAGGATCTATCTCAATTGGATTGAATAAGCCTCTTCTCTAACTCGTACAACACCAACTACTTTCTGGCCCCCAGATGTAATGCCGTGTTATGTCCTATTATGTGTATTGCATATGGCGCTCCCTCTACCCAAAGGAAGAACACATCTTGCTCCTTCTGCTGCCCCCCCCTCCAGCTCTTCTTATTCCCTCGCTGCTGGCAAAACTAATTCTTTCTCCACATGAAGCCTTTCCCAACTCCCACATTTTGCAAAACCTGGAGCTATTCCCAAAACCTTTGCTCCATAATTATTGCTTACCATGTCTTTCTCTAGCACTTGAGTATAAGCTCTCAAAAGTCAATAGTTACATGTTATTCATCTTTGAATCTCAAGCCTCAGGGTTAGAATAGGTGCTCAAAATAAATGCTTGGTGACTAATTCACATGATAAGATTTTAGTCTTTTATATATATATATATATAAAACCTGTAACATGTTTTGGAAACCCAATAGTTTAACTCTAAAATGAAAACTTTGGGTCTACTGGGAATACTTTAAACACTTCCCAGCAGAAATTACAAATACATTGTTTCATATGATACACATTCCGAAGGTCAAAGTCCTATTTTCACATGGCATTTCTGAGCCACGATACACCTAAATGAATTCTTTTTCATGGAAAGCTTCATAAATTTTTAAATTCCGTTTTGAAAGTGTCTCTATTTTATACCTTTAAGCCATTGATTTTTGTCCTCCCTGGCAATCTCCCCAGTGAATAAACTTCCCCTCTGTAACAACAACCCAACGGGAAACTGGTATTCCTGACTAGCAAGCACATCCCAGCCCATCTGTATTTGGATTTGATGGAAACCTTGAACGCTGTGAAGACTGTGAGAAACTGGCCCCTGGTATATTCCCAAATTTCCTAAGAAGGAGAAGAAACTTTTATTTCTTGGTTACATGAATAAAAGGTCTGTGGTTCTTGTATCTGCTGAGAAGAAACTTTTGTCTTCTTGGCTACTAAGAATAGCCAGGCCTGTCTCCTTTCTCAAAACATTGAAATGCAATTCCTCCTCCCTTATTTTTTTTTTCTTTTCATAACTGCTTTGGTGCTAACTGGTCGTTTTAAAGTCCAAACCAAAAACACCTGTGCAAGAAATGTGGATTTTGATAGCATAAGTTGAAAATGGAATTCCTTATGGACACTGGTGGATATAGCTAATGGATAAGCATCATTGAATAAGACCCTAACTAAAGTTCCCAAGGAGCTATCTGGACACATTCTAGTTGGGAAATAATGTGGTATTAGCAAATTAGATATGGATGTGTTTGCCAAATCCTGGGATAATAAAATTAACGGAGCTCTTCTTGGATTTTAAAAGATATAATTTTAGTAAAAGTTTTTTAAAAGGTGTCCTTTATATACTTGATAAGCTGCAAAAATATAAAATTATGATGTAGTTCAACAAATTTATAGTTTCAAGAAAGATTTAGATAAATTCGGTAGCCTATGGATATGTTACAAAAAAAAAAAACAGATTTATGTCCCTGGGGTCTAACGCGTTGAGATTTCCATGTCCCTGGGGTGCCTGAGTGGCTCAGTTGGTTAAGCTTCCAACTTCAGCTCAGGTCATGATCTGACCCTTTGTGGGTTTGAGCCCTGTGATGGGCTCTGTGCTGACAGCTGGTTCAGAACCTGATTCGTGTTCCTGGCAGTGTTAAGTGGATTTTGTCTGGCAGAGAACATAAATCTCTGTAAGTCAAAATACCATCTTATGTAGATTTTAATTAGTGACTTAAGTAAAATACTTGACACCTATTTATTTTATTTTCGTGATTTATCTTTTAGAAAATTATGCTTTACCACTTCTGCAGTAGGCTTCCCAGAACAAAGGAGACTAAGTTGGATGTGGTCTGCGCACAGTGGACCCCTCTGTGCTTGCCCGGTTACCACACATCCCATAATTCTAGAGATTTCTAATAACCTCCTTAGCACCTACTGACACACTGAGTTCATGCTGAAAGCAAACTTAGCTCCTTCCTTCACGGATGCCAGTCGAGCCATTTCCCCAATCCGGTACCTTTTATTTTATAACTCGAATGCTCGATGCCTTTTTTTCTTTTCTTTAATATTTGCGTCTTTTAAATTTAACGTTCAGGATTTAAGCACATCATTCCAGCCTGAGGATACCACTGTCATTTCATGGATCTCTTTATCAAAGTGCAAAAAACAGGTGCCAAAAGCACTCCAAACCCAGGGAGGCTTTTGATAATCAAGATCGAATTCCACAGTTAGGGTGGGAGAGGAGGGAAGTTCAAGCACAGGCTGAGGCAGGTTTTACGGGGCCTGAAACTTACACAATTTGGGAGTCAGGGATCCACCTCAGGAGAAATAATGCAAAAGTGTCTTTATGGGATGTCAGACTTCAATAAAATTACTGTCTTCAAAAATATAGAAAATTAAGAATATAAAACTGCTAAAACCTCTCCAAGTGTAGCACGATTCTCGCACAGAGAGTCGTGACACTGAGGCTTTTCTTTCCAGGAAGCGACTTTATTCCTGCGGGCACTGCTCAGTTGGGTTCGTACCCGAAGAACTGAGCCCTGAATGCTACGTGGTGTGGTTTTGTTTTGCTTTTACATTTATTTATTTGTTTGTTTGCTTGTTTGTTTATTTATATCCAAGTTAGTTAGCACATAGTGCAACAATGATTTCGGCAGTAGATTCCTTAATGCCCCTCACCCATTTAGCCCATCCCGCCTCCCACACCCCCCCCCGTAACCCTCTGTTTGTTCTCCATATTTCAAAGTTTCTTATATTTTAGTCCCCCTCCTTGTTTTTATATAATTTTTGCTTCTCTTCCCTTATGTTCATCTGTTTTGTATCTTAAAATCTCATATGAGTGAAGTCACATGATATTTGTCTTTCTCTGACTAATTTCACTCAGCATAATACCCTCTTAGTTCCATCCATGTAGTTGCAAATGGCAAGATTTCATTCTTTTTGATTGCCAAGTAATACTCCGTTCTGTATGTGTGTGTGTGCATATATATATATATACATATACATATACATATACATATATATACATATATATATATATACCACACCTTTCTGTATCCATTCATCCATTGATGGACATTTGGGCTCTTTCCATACTTTGGCTATTGTTGATCATGCTGCTGTAAATATTGGGGTACATGTGCCCCTTTGAAACAGCACACCTGTATCCCTTGGATAAATACCTATGAGTGCAATTGCTGGGTCGTAGGGTAGTTCTATTTTTAATTTTTTGAGGGACGTCCATCCTGCTTTCCAGAGCGGCTGCACCAGTTTGCATTCCCATCAGCAGTGCAGAAGGGTTCCTCTGTCTCTGCATCCTCGCCAACATCTGTTGTTCCCTGAGGTGTTAATGTTAGCTGCTCTGACCAGCGTGAGGTGGTATCTCATGTGATTTTGATTTCTATTTCCCTGATGATGAGTGAGGTTGGGTATTTTTTCATGTCAGTTGGCCATCTGCATGTCTTCTTTGGAAAAGTGTCTGTTCATGTCTTTTGCCCATTTCTACACTGGATTATTTGTTTTTTGGGTATTGAGTTTGATAAGTTCTTTATAGATTTTGGATACTAGCCCTTTATCTGATGTCATTTGCAAATATCTTCTCCCATTCCGTCGGTTGCCTTTTAGTTTTGCTGATGATTTCCTAAGCTGTGCAGAAGCTTTTTATCTTGATGAGGTCCCAGTAGTTCATGTTTGCTTTTGTTTCCCTTGCCTCCAGAGACATGTTGAGAAAGAAATTGCTGCGGGCAAGGTCCAAGGGGTTTTTGTCTGCTTTCTCTTCGAGGATTCTGATGGCTTCTTGTCTTACATTTAGGTCCTTCTTCCATTTTGAGTTTATTTTTGTGTATGGTATAAGAAAGTGGTCCAGGTTCATTTTTCTGCATGTCGCTGTCCAATTTTTCCAGCACCATTTGCTGAAGAGACTGTCTTGTTTCCATTGAATATTCTTTCCTGCTTTGTCAATGATTAGTTGGCCATATGTTTGTGGGTCCATTTCTGGGTTTTCTATTCTGTTCCATTGATCTGAGTGTCTGTTTTTGTGCCAGTGGTGTAGTTTTTTATGTAGTTTTTACTTATTTGTCTCCCATATATGGTAACACATACAAACATGCAGTCTGATTAAGGGATCTCATGTTACAAGGTCATGAGGGATATTACCATGTACGCACATAGCCAGGTTACCTTGAGGTTTGGGTTGTTTTTTCTTTCCCTAGGGAGGGAACCCTACCACATTCCCCCCTTTGATACTCACACCCTTGTATTTTGGGTCAAGGAGAATCATCTTGGTTTAGAGGTTTATATTTCTATAACATCATTACATGAGTGACTGTCCTTTTGATATGTTGCTGCTGGATTTGTTTTGCTAGTTTTTTGCTGAGTATTTAAAGATAGGAATGTATGCCTTAATTAGGTCCAAATGGTTAGGTGCATAACACACATTGTAACGTGTGTGCAGGGAGCTGAAACTGGAAGAAATCACATCCTGCTGTTAGTGAAGGATACAAGGCCAGACTCACTTAGAGCAGAACTCTCCGTGGAATAATATGTTACAGAAATCTGCTTGGTTTTGCATTATCAGAGCTATCAGGCACCACTTTCAAACCTAATACAAATCATGTAAAAATGTACTTAGTAAATTAAAACATATATACAGCTATATACAATGGGTTCTGCATGAATATAAATTGGTGATGTTAAATAATATAAAAAAATACATGAGAAAGACAAAGAAATGTCTAAGCCTTGAAAAAAATTAAGAATGATGAATCAAACATCTGTTCGTTCATTTTAAAAGCATTTATCGATTGCCTACTTATGCCAGACTCTGAAGGAATACCAAAAAGACAAAGATACAGTCTTTGTTCCCATGGGCTCATAGTATGGTGTGGAAGGCAGCGTGATAAATATATAGGCACAGAGTTGAAATATATGCAAAGCTCAGAGGCAGCCCAGAAGAGGGAGTAAGGAAGCAGTGGGTGAGAATGTGGAGAAATGAGTCAAATAGGCCTTGATAGTCACTCCGTAAGTCTATTATTTAAAGAAGTTCTAGAACTTTTTGCCTATGTTACACTGAGCTTTAGAAAAAGGTATTTAGGGATGCCTGGGTGGCCCATTCGGTTAAGTGTCTGACTTCGACTCAGGTCATGATCTCACAGTTTGTGGGTCAGAGCCTGGGGCACAGTCTGTGCTGACAACTCAGAGCCTGGAGCCTGTTTCGGATTGTCTCTGCCCCTCCCGCAACCACACTCTGTCTTTCTCTCTCTCAAAAAATAAACAAACATTTTTTAAAATTTTAAAAAAAGAGAACAGAAAAAGGTATTTATCCAATGCTTATTTGGCACTTAATTGCTAAGGGCCAGTCACTGTTCTAAGCTTCCTACAATTATCAATTCAATAACAGTCCCCTGGGGTAGTACTATTACTATCTTGATTTTATAGAAGAGAAAATTGAGTCTGAGAGGTGAAGAAAGTGGTGTGTCCATATTGCAAGTGGTGACCTATAGGCATTTTAGCCTCAGATTCCATGCTTTTACTGCTACGCTGTGCTGCTCATAGAACTTGAGTTTTCCCAGGAAGTGCTTCTAAAACTTTCAATGTACATGCATCTCCCTAGCAATCTTGTTAAAATAGCACATTCATGAGGCAGCCAGGTGGCTCAGTCCATTGAGCGTCCGACTTCAGCTCAGACTTCAGCTTCATGATCTCGTGGTCCATGAGTTTGAGCCCCGCATCAGACTCTGTGGTGATAGCTCAGAGCCTGGAGCCTGCCTCAGATTCTGTCTCCCTCTCTCTCTGCCCCTCCCCAACTCGCGCTTTCTCTCTCTCTCTCTCTCTCTCTCTCTCGTCTCAGAAATAAGTAAACATTTGAAAAAAATTTAAAAGCACATTTAGATTAGGGTGCCTGAGTGGCTTGGTCAGGTAAGCATCCAACTCTTGGTTTTGGCTCAGGTCATGATCTAATGGCTGTGAGATGGAGCCCCATGGCAGGCTCTTTGCTGGGCATGGAGCCTGCTTGAGGTTCTCTCTCTCCTCCCTCTGGCCCTCCTCTGCTCGCTCTCCCTCTCTAAAAAAAAATAAAAATATTTTTTAAAAAAGCACATTCAAATTTAGTAGGTCCAGTTTGGGGTCTGATATTCAACATTTCTTTTTTCTTTTTTTAATGTATCCTGCATTTCTAACAAGCTCCTGGCTGACGCCAATGCTGATGATCCAAGAGACAGGATCTGCTGTGGGTTTTGTTTTAATATAATCTACTCATTCATAGACTTTTGTGCTTGTGGGAAAATTATGTGCAGACATCACATTCTCATCACCAGCCTGAATACTTGTGGCTCCACCCATAGCCTCTAGCACCTACGTGTCCTGTTTTTACGCGTGTGAGTAGAACAAGGCCCAGAGAAGGGTTGGTTAGTCAGGCAAAGCAGGAGGTCCAGGAAGTGGGGATAGACTCGGGGAGGCAGGAAGAAGGAAAGAAGCCTGGGAGCAGATACACCCGAGCCTCTCATGAAAGTTTTGATGTATGTGTGTTTCCATACATGTGTATACATCCCCTTCTGGGGTTTAATTCCAAAACAGAGAAACCATATCCAGGCTTTATAATACAAACATGCTACACATACATGTTCCGTAGTCTACTAGAAACTGTCGCCACTGGTAACATCTATGAGATGAGATCGTTGGGACTATCCGTGCATCCCCACTGCGTGCATGTTCTCCTCTCTGTAGATTACCCAAACTTAGATCATGGGTTCCTTTGACTAACAAAACTGACTTGGCCACAATACCTCATTTATTGTACGACACTTCTTCCAAAGTTCCGTAAACGATTCCACAGTGTCCTCAACTCACGTATTAAATTAACAGTTTCTCTTTTCCTGGAGTAATTCAAATTTATCCCCACTTTTCGACTACAGATGCCTCCTAAAGGCTGTGCCTGGGGAGGTCTTACTTCTCTTGATGGCTCTGAGACATGGACCACTCTCCAAGAATCCAGTCTATGCCAGTGCATTATTTCACAACTCAGGGCACATTCCCAAAACTTAAATGAGAGAAAACAGTCCCAGCTCAAGACATATTTTAGGTCTTAAAGGATGACTGCTTTAGGTTTGTGCCAGAGCTACTGCGATGTTGTAGATGAGGTGCACAGGGTGGTCACTCAGAGCCGGAAGCTGTCTTGCACGATGTTAATTCCCTCGTGCCCAGGCGCCTGGTGGGACTGTCCTCCACATCTTCCTGATCGTTTGGCACTGTGAAACAGCAAGCCAGCTCCAGTCCTTATAAGGAAGGGACACATGTGCACAGTAACCATTATGGGCATCCAGTTTTTGTTCGAGTAAAGCACATGCACAGAGAGGTGAGGCAGGTTGCCCAAGGTGGCACAGCTGGTCCATGGGAGACCCAGAACCTAAGGCCAGGAAGTTGAGATCCAGAACCAAGCTCTGAACCACCAGGTTTCGTTGTCTCTCAAGAGTGGACAAAACCAAAGAAGAGTCCTTATCAAAAAGAGAAAGGTGGGGCGCCTGGGCGGCTCAGTCAGTTAAGTGTCTGACTCTTAATTTCCAGTCAGGTCACGATCTCACAGCTCACAGTTCAAGACCCTCCTTGGGCTCTGCACCGGCAGCGTGGAGCCTGCTTGGGAGTCTTTCACTTCCCATCCTGCTGCCACTCCCTCGCTCACTCTCTCAAAATAAATAAATAAAAACTTTCTTAAAAAAGAGATAAAGGGGCGCCTGGGTGGCTCAGTCAGTTAAGCTTATGACTCTTGATTTCCTCTCGGGTCATGATCTCACAGTTGTGAGTTCAAGCCCCACGTCGGGCTCTGCACTGACTGCAGAGCCTGCTTCGGATTCTCTCTCTCCTTCTCTCCGCTCCTTCCCTACTCATTCTCTGTCTCTCTCTCTCAAAATTAATAAACTTTAAAAAGAGAGAGAGAGAGAAATAGTGGCCTCACGTATAAACTGTGCTTTAAAACCAACAAAGCAAAATGTGTAACAAGTCTGCCGAAAGTTTCACTACTAAGCTGCAGGAGATGGAATCATTGCTTTTCAAACGCAGCAAGAGCAAGCACACCACAGGCCTGGCCTCGGCCTCGGCCCCCAGATGAGGGGAACCGGAAGGTCTGGGGTGTCCCGTGGAAAATGCAGATGAGGTGTCCCATTGCTGGAAAGCAGCTCCCAACGAAGCGGAAGTGTGTGCACAGTACCAGCTGGAGGAGTTGGACAACTTAGCCGGTGAACTAGGTAAGGTCCACCCTGGGGAAACGCACCAGCTTTAGCCTCCCCTGCATACAAATCCTCCCAGGTGGCCATTTCCCTCAAAAACTTGTTTACTTTCCTGCCCTCCTACCAAACAGCAGGCATTTGGTTCATGTTGTTCAATGACAGCCATGTGTAGGCGTCTTGCTTTAGTCAGGTCCCATCAGTGGGGGGAAGGGAAGCCGGTCCCTGAACCCATGAGCCCTGCATGGGGACAAGATGGGGCTTGTCTTGTTATCTGTTGCTGCTTCATAGACTTCTCTGAAACGTAGGGGCGTTAGAAGGCGTTCATCACCTCATGGGCTGGGGATCTGAGTGCAGCCTGGGTGCCATCTCTGGCTCTTGGGAGGCTGTCATCGGGTGTGGGCTGGGGCCGCTGTCACCTCAGGGTTCCCCTGGGGCAGGATCCGCTTCCAGCCTCCCTCCCATGGCGGTTGGCAACCTCAGTCCTTGGCCACTGTTGGCTGGAGGCGCCCCTTCCTGTTCCACACGGACCTCTCCACAGGGTAGCTCACAACATGGCTGCCCGTGTCCCTGAGGAGAGAGAGAGCAGAGACAGCCGGGTCTTCTTATAACATAATCTTGGCGGAGGCATCTCGTCACCTCTGCCCCATTCTGTTTGCTACAAAGGAGTCAGAAAATCCAGGTTACACTCGGGCAGGGGATAGCATGAGGCCATGCGTACCACCGGCTGCCTTAGAGGCAGAAAGAAGACAGAGACAGTGAGAGATGTGAGGACGGAAAAGTCTTCTCTCAGCTTAAGATTATGAGTTTAATCCTCTGCATCGCTAAGCAGCAAGAACCCTATCAAATTCGACAAATACATAAGGAACATGCAGTGACATTTTCTTGGTTTTTGTCTGACTTCTCTGCAAATCCTCGGCGGCTTTCCTTTCCTGGCTGCACCGATTGACCCTTCAGAGTCCCAGGACTAGTGACCTGTCACTAGCTGTGCTACCAGTATTTGGGGCGCATATCTAGAGTGGTAATTTACCATCCGTGGGGGGGCGCTCTGAGACGAAGGGATACTGTTGCGAATTATAGGGGGACAATACACAAAGCGGGTGCAGAGTCATCTCCTCTTAGACCAGGTGACTGCTTCGGGGGGTGCCTCCCCCACTTCCGCTCCCTGCCTCCCTCCCTCTGTTCTTTCATTTGCTCTTCACTGGCTCTCTCCATATCACTGATTTTATTTATTTTTTATTTTTTTAATGTTTATTTCTTTTTGAGAGAGAGAGGGAGAATCTGAAGCAAGCTTCAGGCTCTGAGCAGTCAGCTCAGAGCCCAACGCGGGGCTCGAACCCACGAACTGTGAGATCACGACTTGAGCCAAAGTCGGACACTCAACCAACTGAGCCACCCAAGAGCACCTATTTACATTTATTTTAGAGACAGCAAGAGATCAGGAGTGGTAGAGGGAGAGAGAGATTCTTAAGCAGGCTCCACGCTGAGTGTGGAGCTCCATCTCACAACCCTGAGGTCATGACCTGAGCTAAAATCAAAAGTTGGATGTATAACTGGCTGAGCCACCCAGGCGCCTCGGGAAACCATTTTTTTTCAAACTCTATTCATTATCACTAGTGGATACACATTAGCCAGATTGTTGTTAGATAAATAAAATTAAGGAAACTACGTCCATGAACTGACTTATTCATTGAAATATTGTCTCCCATTTATTCAGTTCATCTCCTAATCTTTCTTAGTAAACATCCTTTAACTCAGTCTAAGAAAGCCTGTGTATGAACAGAAGAATATTTTCTGAAAATGAAAAAAAAAAAAAGGAATTTCTTATGATCTTAATAGCAGTCATTTCTGGATCATAAACTCAAGAGCAATCCAGATTGAAATTAACAATTACAATTTCTAATGATCTGGAGAAACCATATGTCTTTTTAACTGTTCAGTTGTTCAAGACAAATGGGCACAAGAGTGAATTTTTTTCCTTTTTCTCAACTCCTCCAAATTGAATTGGCAACAAATATGAAATCATTTTTCAGAGCTATTACAGAGTGCATGCACAGTATTATCAACTATAGTCTAGACTGCTATTAATTTTTGTAGCAAGGAAATATTGCTATCATATGGTCCTTATCAAGAAAACTAAACAGAAGGATTGATAACTGGTGGATAATACTCTCTCATAAGCTCGCTTTTAAATGGGCCACATTGTTCTCCATTGCACTGGAAACTGGAAATAGATGCTATATCAGCAACGTTTGTGAAAAATAGTACATTATCTGCAACTGACTGGTAGGGGGTGGGGGACAAATATATTTCTTTATAAATTGAGCAGCCTCCAGCGGAACCAGAAAGTTTTTAAATCTGACAGGGGCTTTACAGCTCATCCATTCCAAGCCCCCCATTTTCTCTCTGAGGAAAATGCCATTCAGAAATATTAAGGAACCAAAGTCAAATGACTCTTCAGTATCAGAATTATAATTTCCACAATAAAAATCCCTGTTTCAGCCTAGCTGCATTGTATATAATTTTTTTCTGACTAAAGATAGAGTGGAGAAAAAGAACATTTAGTCTTCGGTTAGCCAGTGTAGTAAAAATCCTTTAAGATTCTATAGATTTTACCGCTGATGATCCTTGACTATAATAAAAGTTGAAACAGAAAAACAGAGAAACCACTTTTCCTGTAAATAAAACAGGAGCAGCCGCTTCTCCTCATCTCAGCAAATAGGATGTGGCCCCTGCAGTGACAGGCGCCACTCCCCCCCCCCCCCAACCTCGCCGGTGATACCACAATTGTCCCTTTTGCAAAGACCCAACAGAGCTATGGTCTCACCTTCAGCCACTTCGTTCTCCCTAAAGTCGTACATTAAGGGTCAGAGAAAGGAGTCAGGAGAGGCTTTTCTCTCTCTGCTCCACAGGAGCCAGTGTGAACAATGTCCTCATTCTTGTCTTCCCAGAACCAAGATGACAGTCAGGCACAGTCTAAGGCCAGCCTGCAAAAACACCTTTTGAATAAGACCGAATACCCGTACCACCAGATTGCCTTTGACCTCTAGGCTACTTGCTGTTTACTGAATCCATTACAGGCTGTAGCTCACATATTTCGAGCCGGAAGGGGGCCAAAAGTGAAAGTTCTGTGTCCAGAGCACATTAAATCAAGTTCCACTTTAGAACAACTCTTTTCCTGTCTCTTGCTTGCTGCTCAGAGCCATTTTGAAAAACAAGAAAATGAGCAGCTGGAAGGCTAAGCAATTAGTTTTTTTTTTTTTTTCCTTACGTACTTGGTCTCCTGCAGCTCAGCTCAAGGACATACAAGGGAGCCTGTAGGCTCTGCTAAATTAGTAGCTAGTGGAAGTCCCTTGATAAATTAAAAAGAAACGAATTAATATCAGTGCTTTGTAAGGTGAGGCCCAAAGCGCCACTCTGGCAGAGATCACTTGGGGTGACCCAGTTATGATTATAATGAGGAGCTAAACAGGATGATACTCCCAGCAGAATTCTGAAACTTAGAAGATTCTGCAGTAATGGTAACCCATATATAAACAATAGCTAACATTCACGGAGCACTAAATGTCTGGCAGGCTGCTTTGCCAAGCTCTTTACAAACATCATCTCCTTTATCCTCGCTACAACCCTAAGACATAGGTTCGATTGTGACCTCCGTTTTATAGGTGATGAAATGGGCGCTTGGGAAGGGCAAGGAACCTGACGTAAGTCACACACAGACTCGGAAGGGTGGCATCGGGCTTTGAATCTATGCCGTCTGACTCCTGAACCCACCCTTTTAACTGCCGTTCTAGAGCTGTGATAAGGAAGAAGGCATTTCTCGAGAGGTGATGCACTCAAGCACTCTTAACATGCCCAAAATTATTTAAAGACCAGAGCCAACTTATGTAAAGGCCAGCATTGTGGGATTTGGTGTAGGTTCCCCACCTGAGGACTCACCCCGGGTCCAGCGGTGAAGACGCGGTGGGCTGTTGAGTAGCTACCTGCTAACACAGACTCTCACGGTGAAGGCAGGCAGGCAGGCGGACCCCCCTTTCCTGGGGGGTAGGGGTCCCAAGAACTACTAACTCACAGTACTAGAGGGGACAGGAGCCTGTCTCTTATGCTGCCCCCCCCACCCCGAGCACTCTGCCCCAGTCTGTCTGTTCCACCTCCCCTTCCTCGCAGTCAGGGAACCATCTTCGTATCACGAGTCGGACCCCAAAGTTCATTAAAGGACATTGAACCCGCTCAAAAACAAAGGTTTCCAGAGTTGAAAAGGAGGTTTGCACAAAAGGGCCAATTCGGAGATAGGAGAGACCGAAGAAAATCCCACGCAGGGCCAGAGGGGGTGACGCTGGAAGGTCGTTTAGGAGGGAAGGAAGCAAGCGGACGCTGTGTTTTGTCATCCTCAGGGAGAGCGTAGCGTGAACTTTTCCTTCCGCGCAATGACCCCAATTCCAAGTAAATAAGTAAAACAAAATAAATCCACACAGGCAGCTCTCATTGCATTTGAACCGTATCATTCTGGTCCTTGAAAATGTAAGACATGATTAAGAAAGGATTGGAAAAGGAAAGCCTGTGGGCTTCCCCCTCCAGAGTTCAAAATATGTTCTTGGGCATGAAAAATCTCCACTCTGGATTTGTGTCCTTTCACCAGAGTGAAGAAGTCTGAGCCTTTGGTTCTGGAGAACGTTCCAAAGATATTATGCAGCTGGGAGAGTAGTGAACAAATGTTAGGAACAAGTAGCAACCTTAAATGGAAAGGAACCCAATTTTAACTTGGGGAAAATCACCTATTTTATTTGCACGAAAAGGCCTATTTTAAAGAAGAGTAGCAGCCTTTTCTCCAGATTACGTCACTCGTGTTGTTTAATCTTGGCTTTGTGCCTCTGAGAAGGTCTCAGATTTCATGTTATTTTACGTAAATAGTTTCTAAACTTGAGTAAAATAGAGTTTCACTGGGGCCGAGAGGATGTAACTTTCCCCCCGTAGCCATTCAGTGGAAGGATTCCCAGGTTCCATTTTCCACGAAGCTATCTGGTGTACGCAGCACTGATTGCAGTACGGCGTGGTGCCAACTCTTGTACCAAACACTGACAGTTTTAGTACAAATTACAAAATCAGAAAGCCACAGGTATGAATTTTACACGTTGCTAAGTTATTGAGTGTAACAAATGCTAGTTTTGAGTTTGCCACAACTTCTTATTTTTACATGTTGAGAAGTTACAGGAATATACATTGGATTACAAATTGCTTTCCAATGATCCCTTTGGTGAAGCAAAAGCCACAACACTGGACATGTACCCTCTGTTCATTGTGTACCTTCTTTTTATTCATACGCCATGGCTTTTGCTGACTTAAGAGAGACCAGGGGCCTACGAAGTTCAATCTCGACTCTATAAACAGTCTGATAATCTTCCAAAGCATTTAAGTCATGAATAACAGCCGCCTGGACTATGCTTTAGAGGAACTGAACTGGGCTTAGACAACAATAGTATTGTTTTATTTCCAAAAGCATGGGATGGATTGGAAAGGCTTATTCATAGTTTGACCTCCATGAAAAGAATCGTATCATTTTAAATCCACCATGCAAGAACTCACAAAGGGATAAAGCCACAACAAATGTGTGTTCAGTGCCTTTTGTGGGTCAGGTGCTCTTCAAATGATTTGGACACTGGATACAGTGGCTTTCAAGAAGCTTCTAGAAGAACCACCCTTCCTGGACTTTAGAGTGTAGCTGAAGGATGTTGGGGGGTGAGACTGGGGAGAGTAGGAATAAGTTTTGTGTGTGTACTTGATCTTAGCAAGGAGGGACTGATCACAGTTGTAAAGATCAGAGAAGGTTCTGATCTCAAGGAACTCAAACTTGAATCAGGGATGGCGGGGAAGGATTTCCGACACACCGAAGACTCAGAAGCATTAAGACACCCAGAGACTTTAAGGCAGAGCAGGTAGCACAGATAGAGAGCAGAGGGCGTGCTGAGAAGCACAACCAAGAAGGCCAGTGTACAAGATTTCCGATGGGCACCAGAACCCGAGGAAATGCAAAGCCAAGTTTTCCCTTAAGCAAAGATGTAAGTTCCGAACATGACTTTGCTCAATTTTAAACCATTAATTCAATAGAAGGAAAATTGATTACTTAGCTCCTGAAATCTCTAAAATCAGAGGTCTCCCAAAGGCACAATTAGTATTTGGAAAATGCCCGAAGCCATTCCCATCCTCTTTAATGATCTCTCTGCTGTTGGATTATTTATTAGGCATTCAGAGAGTTCAGTTGCTCTCTTCTGGTTGCCTGAGATGAGCGGATGTAGGCACCTCATTTGCCATTAGTTACACTATTACACAATGATCATTTTCTAGCATAGAAAACAAGAGAAGCCTTTGCCCTGTAGTGTAGCTACACCCTACATACCCCAAGAGATCAATATAGGATGCTATCTCTCTAAGACAGTCATAGAGAGTTCTTGGAATGTGGGTCATTTTAATAAGTTCAAAATACAAGGCAGGGCAAAATTTTACAAATCAGAAGCCCCCGTAGCAGGGTTACCTCAAAGAAGCAGGCTCTATCTAGATGCTGAAACTCTAGATAATTCCTTAACTGGTTCAAGCATTCCTTTTCTCATTTGAAATTTCTCTGTCGCCAAGAATAGATTTCTCAAAAGCTAGACTTTCATATATCCCCCGTCTTGACAGGTTATGGATGCTACAAATATATGTTCTTATGTTTTCCCAGCGAGGGAATTGGTCTTATGTATGAGCAATGGCTTCTGTGAAGGATCACTTTGGTTTTTTTTCCTCCCAAACACATTGGTCTTTTAAAGCACATCCTCTAAGATTTTAACCCATTATTATGAGATACTAGGACTTGATAAAAGGCAATATTGATGCTTTTGAGTTTCCCTACAATAATTGAGGTATGTGTGATTTAAAATGTGGGAGAAGTGGAGTTTTAAAGAAAATCACCTTTTTCTGCAGAGCACCTTACATGAGCCGTATACCTTCTCTAATAGGAGATCTATATGATGCTGTTTCAGTATTATTAAAACTGACCTCTTCCACAAATTTATTGACTTCAGTCAACTTATTAACTGTCTAAAGACAACCAAAAACATTTTAAGTCAAATCCTACTTCGACTAGGACTAAAACTGATTTTTCCAGTTTAGTAGCTCACCAAGTATAAAGTTTTAAGAATTCCAAGTATTATGGTAATATTTCCAATGTGAGCAATCTCTCGGATTTCTCAAGAGGCTCTTCTGAGAATGAATATGAGGCCCCTTTGATATAGAATGAAGCCAGCACCTGGAAATGCACTGGGTGGAGGGGGGAGGGTCCAGAGATGATAGACGCTCATGGTGTTCTTCTCTGAAGCTGAAAGTTTAGACATTCTATGACAGCAGTGGTTACATGGGTCTCGGCAAATGGGAACCTGTACTGTCTGACCCGTGCATAGTCACCATGGTGACTGCCTTCATGGGTTCATCATGCCACCACCAGGGTGGTTAATGATAGAAACTGGCTGATATAAACCGGCTGGGTCATTCTGTCTGTTCACTTGTTTAGTGCTTTTTCTATGGATACCCTCTCCTGGGTTTTAACATGTGACACAAAGGTCTTCCCATTGAGGCCCACTCCTTATGTCCATCACATGCATCTGTGATCTTCCAGCCTTTTTCCTTCCACAGCCCTGACCGGCCAGCCAAGCCATTCAGGATGTCCCAGGATTCTCAAGATTTCCTAGCCTTGGGCCTCTTCATTATAAGGTGGGTGACCCAGTACACTGCCCACAGAGAGGCTTTTCTCTACCACGTTCTCTCAAGGCCACCTCGGAGGGAGCCTGGGACATGGCTGCCATCCATTTGCGCTTTGCCCCCATGCAACAAACTCACCCTCTATAAGGCAAGCTGGGGCCTTTTCTTCCTCCTGTACGATCCCCTCTACAGCCCTAAGTACAGGAGCACCGCACCACAGTCGTGGCTGCATTGGTACCTGCACAGGTGCTCACGCTGTTGGCTTGTGCCCATGAGTGCTGTCCTCGCTCGATCCTGGATGCCCTCTTCACCACCCAATACAGCGGATTGTGGCTGGGTCAGCCTGACCGTATGATTCATGAAGTCTGCCCAGCTCACGAGGGGCAGATCCAGCTAAATGGTGTTCCTCGGTTGGTCATTCTGTCTCTCTCAGAGCCCAGTAACACGTCAGGAAATGTTTTCCAAAGAGCATATAATTCAGTGCCGCTGATAAAATGGCGTCGCACCAGCACTCTGGGCGCCTACTTCTTGATTCTCCCACGGGGGCTGCCACGTTTCCCACGCAGCCATCCTTTCCCTCCACTGATACTCCCAACGCCTGCCGCAGAGGCCTTTCCTGTCCTGGCCATAGTCACAGCTGATAGGTCGCCTTTTGCTCTCCTCAGGATGAGAGCCAGAGCAATATTCCCAGCTGTGGAATATGCTACCTCTGGAACCCAAAGAGGCCCAGTAGGTATTGTGATTCCTTCTCCGTGGTAGAAAAGGGCCAGGTGTGCTACTTTGGAGATGTGTTGGCCCAGCCCTCACCACCAGATCCCTGAAAATTTTACAAATACGGCAACCACTCAGTCTACTGTATTCTTGGAAATGTCTACAGAATCTCTACATTCCATAGTAGGACTGGCCTTTTTCAGGGAATATCCAGAAACTCTTATCTTTCCTCCATCCCAATGGTCGTCATCGACAGAGTGCATGCGAACACATGTGAATGCTTGCCAAAATTCTCAAGCTCTGCCGGTGGAATCCTGATTCCAAATTTATCTGCACGAGCCCAGGAATCTGCGTTTTGCGAAAGCACCCACTCCCACCCCCTGGTGCCTCTGATGGACTTTAGGAAGCTCTGCTTTATGCCTTCGAACATGCTGTTCACTCCGTCTGTGATGCTATCCTGTCCTCACCTGGCCAACTCCCACTCATTCCTCAGGAGCCAGTTCCAACAAACGTCACCTCTTTTGTGATGCTTTTCCTAACTCTCCCCAGGTTGCAGTTAGTCCATCAAGGTACCACAGCAATTTTCATGCCTCTTTTAATTTCCATAGTTATTTATGTGAAGTCTTGTGTTCCCACAAGGCTGTGAACTTCTTCAGCACAGAGATTTTCATGCACCTTTTATGCCCAATGGTTATCCCAAAGTCAGGCACATACGTGGGAGGCACTCATCGCATATTTCTTGGGCTGCTGAGTGCATGATTCCTGGGGGATATAACCATGAAAATCGTAACCGTGAATTGGTTCAGTTCCACAATGTAAAATGTTTGCATATCAACATTCATTCCTTTAATCTTCTCACTAAATGGCTAATATATGCTTTCTCCTGAAATCTCGTCCTATACTTTCCTTAGTCCCCTTAAGGAGCTATAAGACAAGGTTCTAATCCCTTAAGGATCGACATTTGATAAGCACTTAAACAGCTCTAAACCGAGCAGAGCTTTTTCCTAAAGAGTTCCAGGAAAAGTTTCCTATGAGTTTCCCATCCATTTCATGGTTAATTCTTTTGCCAATTAATTATTAATTTGCTTGACCTGACCCATTTTTAAAGTGCTGCCAGTTCAGTCCTCTGTGGATCCATGTTTTTAATAAACCACAGCCTGACTGGGAGATACATCTTTACTCCGCCTTTGCCCTGTGAAATCCCACAAAGCTGAATTTCCTTCAAGCCACCCCAGATCCAGTTGTTATTGGTGATGGTGGTGGTAGTGGTGATGGTGGTGGTGTTATTGCCCCTTCTAAATGCTCTGATCCATTTTAGATAACAGCACACTGCCAACATGTTAATAGAACTCCATACCTGTGAAAGCTATTGGTCTTTGGAAGCAATGAATCAAATAAAACATCAGAGCAACATTTGATGCAACTTGAGAAATGAAATTAATTCCTCAGGAGCAGCCTGAGAAACTAAGAACCTCTGAGCAGAGCCTTGGTCTTGAGTGATATTTACTACCTTACTTGGATTTTAGCTACTGAAATGTGCTACGTAAACTCAACAAAAGCTACAAGGCACATTCTCTTTTATGTCACCAAACTATTTTCTCATACTGAAGAACCCTGGGAGCTTAATCCACCCTATGAGAAGCTTCTGTTACAATGAAATAGAATAAAGTCACTAAAAATTGGGTAACAACATCAAAACATATATTGAGCTTTCTCTGTACAAGAGATACTAACAACTGTCCTAAAAGAACAAAGAAATTATTTTTAATTACTTTTTGAGAATTTACTCCGCTAAACAAAATTAAAGACAAAAACAACATGAAATGTTTCCTATCCACCTGAAGGTATACTGCTTATTACCAACAGGATAAAGTAAAATTTTCTTCTTAATAAAAACATAAAATTATTGGGGCGCCTGGGTGGCTCAGTCGGTTAAGCATCCAACTTCGGCTCAGGTCATGATCTCACAGTTTGTGGGTTCGAGCCCCTCATCGGGCTCTGTGCTGACAGCCAGCTCAGAGCCTGGAGCCTGTTTCAGATTCTGTGTCTCCCTCTCTCTCTGACCCTCCCTTTCTCTCTCTCTCTCTCTCTCTCTCTCTCAGAAATAAAAAAAAATTAAAAAAAAATTTTAAAAACCATAAAACTGTTTAAAAGTTACCTAATGCAAAATCACACTAGAAAAGCTCTTCTTTATTTGAATGGTCTCTTCAATCTTCCCTTGCTTTTCATGAGTAGATACTTGTCACTGAAGAGAAATCTGAATTCTAAAAGAACAGGAAGTGTTGTCCTATAAACAGAGGACCAGATCCATTAATCTTGTTTATCACCGCTAACCTCTCTGTTGAACCAGTGACTGGGAACTATAGCAAACTTTTCCCTCTTTCAGAAAGAAAACAATGAGCTATGGAAACATTTCCAGTATAATCAAGCAGAAATTTACTGAAAGGAGCCATGAAGAATTTTTTTAACAATGCAAGAAACTAGTCAGTGATTTTAATACTTATCAAATCTTCACAGCTTCTGAATTATGCACCTGTAATAGTAGGAGAATGGATGGCGTATGTAGAACTATCAATTTTAAAAGAATGAATCTTCCACTAACCACATGGCTATTTACATTGACAGTTTGTCAGATGAATCAACAATTCCTTGGGCCAAATGAAAATAACTCCATTACAGAAATGCATTCCTCTGCTCCCGATTCTGACTTTTTTACCCTCTTACCACCAAAATAAATATACCTCTCTATAAACATATTCATATATGCGGCAATGACAGTGAGTCACACATTGGAAGTTACTTTTTTGTTAAGGGCATCTTCCTCGTGAACCTACTTTGCAATTAAAGTATTCCTAAAAGGAGTAACTAACATTATTATCTTACTGAAGGTTGTTTATCGCATCCTTCTTCTCTGTGACCCAGGTTGCAAGAGAGGAAGTGGGGAGGAGAGAAATGAAGTAAGTGGACAAGAAGGGGAAGTAGTGGCCTCAAAGACAAACAACCCCACCACACAACATTGTGAGCCCTGACAGCCAGCATTTGGGGTGCTTGCCAATGCATACGTGAGTTTTAGTTGCAAGCACAGTTCCAGAATGGTAAATACCATTCGTTGCCACCATCGGCTACTGAGAAGACACAGGAAGGACCAAATTATTGTCTCTGGGCATGCAGAGACTCATACCGTGCATGAGAAACATTTTCTTGGTGACAAGGAAGAACGCCATTGCTGTCTGCCCTCTGATTTGTTCAAATCCCAAAAGGAAATTTTGGTCTGACATATCGACAGTGTGCACTGCTTCATTGCATTTAATTCACTTACACTCACACCATGGGAGAGATTTGCGTGGGCCCAACTCTCTGTTGTTAGCTGTAAAGGACACAGATCCTGTCTCAAGAATCGATCGTTAATCACCCTCCACGCTGAAAGACTGACACAGTGATGGTGGCAGCAGTGGTGGTGGTTTCCTTGAGGGACGAGTTAGCCAATGCTCTTTAACAGCGATGACACAATAGTTCTCTTTCCAAGCGGTGATAATAGATACGGGCAGCTGCAGACACAGCCTTCCTGTGCTAAATGATTTTATCTCCTCACTAAGGAGAAGTCTCACCATGGAGCTGTATTATGACAGCTACCAAACAAACAGGGCTCCAACTTACACACGTTTCATCTGGTTCCCGCATGCCCTCATCTTTCTGCTATCAATACTTGGAAGATTTAAAAGGTAGTGACTTTTTTTGTACAGCACTGTCCTTTAAGTATATTTCTCTAAGCCTCACCCTGCCCGTCCACCGTACCACGAGTATGTCTGCTGGCATGCAGGAAATTCAGTTAAAGCGTAAAAGACGTTTGAATCTAACCAATATTTATACTGCAGCTGAGTGTGAGCCTTTCAAAGGCCTCAAAAATGTGCCATATTGTTGACCTACCAATTTCATTTCTAATAAGTTTTCCAACAAAAATAACTAGAGATTTGTGCAAGGATTTAGCTACAAGGATTCTTATTGTAGAGTTGTTTTATAATATAAAAATAAGTAAAAAAACCTGAGTATACAGCTATGTGAAATCTTTGAATAATTTGTGGTGAAGCCACACACTGGACTATTTTTGCTTTCATTTAATAGTCATTAGTCCATCTGGCCAGGTGGGAAAATGTTTGTAGTGTAATGTTACACAAAAAAAGCTTAAAAGACAGCATTTTGAACTATATCATCTGTAAGGGAGAAAAAATGAAAAGAACACACGCCCAGACACTAAGTGGGATTATACGCGACGAATGGACAGCCAATGGCTTCTATAGCCTTCTCTTTGCCTTTCTCTCTCTTCCAAATAATCTACAATAAATATCTATTGGTTTTATAGTCACAAAAAAGAAATTTCCAAAATAGTAAAGTAAATTTAGAAGGGTAGACATTAGGGGCACCTGGGTGGCCTGGTTGGTTTAGTGTCTGACTTTGGCTCAGGTCATCATCTCGCAGTTCATGAGTTTGAGCCTCAGATGAAACTCTGCTGTCAGCACTGAAGCCTGCTTCAGATCCTCTGTCCCCCTCTCTGCCTGTGCCCTGTTTGTGCTCACACTCTCTCTCTTTCTATCTCAAAAATAAGTAAACATTAAAGAAAGAGAGAGAGAGAAGTGTAGAGTCAGTGGTTGGAAGCTCAGAGCTCTGGGAGAGCCAAGGTTTGCAATTATGTGTGTCACCTCTGTAATGTGTTAGGTGGAAATGTGTGCGGTTGCTACATCTGCGTTAACAAATGACAATGCTTCGATTCGCTTAAGTGGTTGAAAACAGAATTTTTGGAAGGAAATTTTGGATGAGTATTTAATGTTACTAGTGCGTCGAAGCAAAGAGCTAAGGAATAAAATGTTAGCTAAGGAGTAAAATGTAGGCAGTGACACGAAGCTTCCTGCAAGTGCTATGCTCAGATTTCTGGAAATAAGAACAAAGGTTGACAGTTCCTTTGACCCTGTACACGGACTGACTTTTCCTCTGCCCCTAGAATCCTGTTGCCCACACGTCCAGGTGCTCCAAGCACTCATGTCCTGTGGGCTCAGCAGAGCAGGTGATGTGCAACTGAACAGTCTAGAACACCCAGCAAGCACCAGCCCCAATTGCTATGCACCAGTGCAGACAGGAGTTGAAGCAATTCAAACTCAAAGTGGAAGAAATGTCGCTCAAGATGCAAATGGCTGAAGTAAAAAATACCAACCACAGGAGACTATGAGACGGAGCCAAAGCACAATTTTAAACTAGGTTTTGGTGGCAGCAAAGCATGGAAGTCATGAAACTCTGCCGAGTTGAATCCCAGCGAGGCCGCTACCCTACAGAAAGCGCTTAGGCATATGACCCTAGGCCTCAGCTTCCTCATATGCAACAGAGACACACCAGTTGATTCTCATATTCCCATATAGTTATATTCTAGAGAGTTGCTAGAGATACAGAATGAGTGAACACTGAGTCAGTGAGCCACTGTCCCCACTGGAATCACAGGGTTAGGTTCCTCCGAGACTCTGGTTAAAATAGTTTTGTCAACTTGTGAATACACAGGCTTGTTTTATATGTGTGCTTGTGTAAAGACGCCTTGCTTGATATTGACTCATTAACATTGAACTCACTGCTGACCACCTGTACCCCGTGATAAGCAAAGCTTATCTAACACTTTTTCCCACAAGGCACATCGTGGCCTTCTTGCTCTCAGGAACACCGGACACTACGTCAGCCCTTCGCTTGGGGATTGTTTTAAACAATGAAATGTCCAACATAAAACACAAAAATACAGAAGAACAGCACTAAATAGACCACGAAAAGGACACTTGTTTGCAGTGTGAGCGCGGAAACAAGAGGGCAGAGCCTCACCTTGTCTCACCTCACCTGGGAACACACGCAGCAGATTTTTTCCTGCCCTGCACGTGTGCACACCCATGAGTAACTGCACTGGTACTGCGAGCCTTGAATTGGGATTACAAATAAATTTTAGCAAGCAGGTGAATTTCCAAATACACAAACCCCACACACTGAAGATCGGTGTTAATAACAGCACCATCTTCAGCAAGTTATTGTAGAGATAAGTGAAAAAGTACTTATCAAAAGATAATGAAATACTTTTTCATTTATCTCTACAATAACTTCCCACAGCATTGGGTACATGTATACCAAATATGTGCGGAAAAAATGACTGCTGGTTGGTAAAATAGTTGAAGCCCCTGTTAAGTTGTTCAGTATATAATTATACATATTCCCATACACCGTACCTGAGTAGTCTAGAAAGAGGATTACAAAACAACCTAATGTTAAAATTACCTAAAATAATGGTACAATTTTTTTGCCATGACTTTTTTAAAATCATCTCTAAAAAATCCACTTAAACCATCTATGTTTTCTGTAACAGGTCTGTTGAGTTAACGTTAAGACCTCTAGGAGACCTGGAGGTGGGGAAACAGGAGAGAAGATTAATTGTTTTGCAAGAAAAACTGCCCTGACAGAGATTATTAACCCTCGCTCAGAAGTCGATGGTGCAATTTCCTCAATAAAACATTAATGGGACTCTAGAAAGGATGCTCCAGTGGAGTCTTTTTTTTCAACTTTAAGAACTAGGGCACCTGGGTGGCTCCGTTGGTTAAGCACCAACTATTGATTTCAGCTCAGGTCATAATGTCACAGTCGTGAGACTTCCATATAAGTATATTCTTTCCCAATCTTGTCCTTTCTGTATATATGTATATGTATATATGTACATATATATGTATGTGTCTGTATATATATTTATACAGGGACATGATATATATATATATATATATATAAGGACAAGATAGGGAAAGAATTTAATAAATAGAAACCAACATATTTGAGAGGTTCCTGGGGACGGAATGTTTGTGTCCCCCTAAATTTGTATGTTAAAATCTTAATCCCCAAAGGTGATGGGATTAGTAGGTGGAGCCTCTCAGGGGTGCTTGGATGGGTAGACCCCTCAGAATGGGATTAGAGCCATATGAACGAGGCTCCAGAGAGACCACATGAGGACACAGAGAGAAGGCGCCAGGTGTGAACCAGAAAGAGGCCCTTCACAGGACCAGGCTGGCGCACTCAGATTTCCTCCCTCCAGAACCGTGAGAAAGAGATGTTGGATAAGCCCCCTAGTCTATGCTATTTTGTTATAGCAGCCCACGGAGCAGGACAGAGGTGTTTTTCCACTTTTAGCTAATGGCTTCAGGAAAGAACCACTCTCAGAAACAGAACAAATTATATAAGAGAAGTGTTTTACATGTACCAATTACTAGGTTGCAGAAATTAATTCTTCACATTGTTTTAAAATATCTCATAGATAGGGGCTCCTGGGTAGCTCAGTTGGTTAAGCGTCTGACTTCAGCCGCGGGTCATGATCTCTCAGACCATGAGTTTGAGCCCCACATCGGGCTCTGTGCTGACAGCTCAGAGCCTGGAGCCTGCTCTGGATTCTATGTCTCCCTTTCTCTCTGCCCCTCCCCCATTCATACTGTCTCTCTCTGTCTCTCAAAAATAAACATTAAAAATTTTTTTAAAAATAAATAAAATATCTCATGGATAGAGATAGGGATAGAGACATACACATAGATACAAAGACACAGCAGCAATGGTCATCATTTTGGGGTCATGGAATCACTGTATTTGTCTCTCTATCATTCTCCACTTTTTTATAACAAATACTGCTAGCATCTAGGACAGTGGTTCTCAATCTTGGCTGTACCCCTTAATCACCTCAGAGGCTTTTCTTCAAATGTCTCAGCCCCACCCCCAAGGATTCTGGTTAGTCTGTGGTAGGACCCAGACGCTAGTGTCTTTTAACTGTCCTCGAATGAGCAGACTGGTTGAAGACGCTGCTCTAGGAGTCCTTTCCTCCCCATCCCACCCCTTTGCTCTCTCCTAAGAAGGAAGATCACTCAGATTTTAGAGATGAAGACAAGGGGCTTTAAATGAGCAAATGTGCTCTCTACTCTCCACTGGCCGGCGCAGTGGTTTCTTGTTCCATTGAGATGCAAGTTCCCAGACTTAGCTGTGCACCGTAGAGCAAGGCCAACAGCGAACAGGGTGCCTTGCTCCAGGCCCGTCCCGGTCACCAGCCTCAGCCCTCCAGGAGTCCATCCCAGGTCCTGCTGCCCTGAAGAGGTGTTTGCAGCTAAAGCCCAACTCAGGAGAATGCAATTCTTTCCAACTTGATGTGTCTGTTATTCCCTGGGGTTAAAACACTCTCGGTAACCTCAGGAGGAAATGAGTGAGCTGGGTCAATAAAGGATTCAAAACTTTGTGTTCCTTAATCAAATACAGGTCTCCACTACCCAAAAGTTAGCCTTATGCCACTTTGCTTTTATGAAGGTCCAACATTACTACCTGTTTTCTCTAACCCAAAGAAATTTGAAGAGGATTTTCACTTTTCCAAAGTGGTAACTGCTTCTTCACTTCACGACATTTCGGTTTACGACAGGTTTCATAGGAAGCTCTACTTATGGTTAGTGGGGGAAACCTGCCCCGTCTAGTATCAGTCAACCCAGTGAACCCTTGACTTTTCACACACATGTTTTGCTTACACAATAAAAAATAATTTTTTAAGTAAAAAAAAAAATCACTGCTTATTTGGGCAGTGATGAATACTGCTTATTTCAGTTACCAGCAAAAAATCCAGGGGAAGTCAGCCATTCCCTGGCTATGTATGGCCCTGTAGTTATATTTCACCAGACAGTTTTTCTATCAGATGGATTTAATAGGGATAGTATCTGAAAGAAAATGATGGAGAGAATAAAGAGAAGTTTCAGAGGTGGAATCTGTCCTAATGACCCAACGAAAACTGGGTAAAAGCTGGACTAAAACATGGGTAGGAAACTGTGCTTCCATCAAGAGGGTTAAATAACTTGTCTACGGTCAAGTTAGTTGGTAACAACCAGACCTGGGTATCTCAAGTAAATCAGTATTGGTCTTATTAATTGCAGTCGCCAAAGCACTTAGATTGAATTAATGAATACAGTCTTCTCAAACATAATGAAATCTTAATCTACAGAAAAACTGGAAAGAAACCCAAAGATTTACCAATAAATCAAAAATTCATAGAATATTAGCAAAATCAGTTTAATTGTTCTTGAAAAGAAAATTGAGAACCCAAGAGAAAAAAAAATAACTATCCTAATGTCACACACAAAATTATGTATGCTAGGAATAGACAAATTTTAATTTTCCCAGTGGCCTTCTGAGATAAATATTAATATCCCCATTTTAGAGGCTCCAGGGAGGTTGAATAAACTTGCCGAAAGTCACAGAGCTGGTCACCGTGGGAGTTTGAATTCAAATCTACAGCTGTGGAGCTCTCATAATTGAGTCATTGACTTCTCTGATGTCTCTCAAGTAGTTAGTGACAGAGCAGGGATTAGAGTCAGGAGAAAGATCGTCTCACTACAAAATCAGGGTTTTGTTTATGGAAAAGATGAAACATTGAGAGAATAGCATTTCTCTTCCCTGCACCCAGGCCACACAGAGTAGCCCTGTGGGCTTGGTGGGGTCCTGCTCTGAGGTTCACCAAAGTCAACCACCCTACAGGATATATCCCCGAGACTGGATGAATTAAATGGGGAGGACGGAGGGCAAGAAGCTTGTTACTCAACAGATTTCATCATTTGCTTCCTAAAACTAAGATCTGAAGTTTAATATAGTGAACACCTTAGAAAGAGGAGGCAGAAACTCCTAGCCTTCTAGTAATTACAGCCTCTCAAGTTCCACCTGCATTTTCAGGGAAGGGGTCAGAGAGGCTAAAAGGGGTATTGTAGTTTGGTACCGTTATTTTTGTTTGGTTGTCGTTATTACTTTTCAAATCCTGTATGTGATTTTAAAAAAGTAATGATTAGCTGTACACAAAATATAAGATGTTCTTCATCGGATTCTATTTTTAAAATGTAGCTTCCATCCCAAATGAGGCTTTGGTACAATTCTGTGAAGAGTAGTATGAATGCACCCTGAGAAGCATGTATTAGAGGAATTGGACTTTGCTGTCAGCCCCTAAGTGTCTGAATTCCAACAAGGAATAATTTGGACGTGATTCCAGAAAAGTTTAGGATGTTGAGAGGAAATAGTTCTGCAATAATGCAGGGGTGCCCTAAAAACCTCTTCTCAAAGAGTTTATCTCCCTTTTGATGCAAGGCTAAATGAGGAGTTGATGAAATTCTGTGACTTGGGACACGGAAAACCATAAAATTCAGACTTGACACTTCTTGCCATTTCCTTTGTAACTAAATTGACTGCTCTTTTGTGTGCAATAATTTTGTTCTAATTTTAGAATTTTTAAAAAAACCCTTAATTGTCCATAGTAAAAACAAAGACTTTAGACAGATGTTTGTTTTCTGTGCTTGGCTGGTGATTTTTATATGTATTTATTTTCAACCACCGCTCTGAGTTTAGGCATCCCATCCAACCTTACTATATTGTAAACTCTCTAGATGGAAGAGTAGAAAAATAGCAAAAGTTGCCCCTGATTCAAAATCCTCCTTGAAAAATGATGGCAAGAATACGGACTCATTTGATAAGTAGAAATGAAAGATGATTATTTCATTACCTGCGAGATATGATGTATCTTCCAAAAATGAAACTATAATTTAACTAGAAAATGTTGCAGACAATCTATATCAATTCTCCATTACCCCAATTCAAGGCTGAATCAGTATGTCTTTATTTCAACAGTAGGTACAGAACAGAGGGAGAAGGAACTATTTATTTGGATATCTAGACAAAAGGACAACGAGAAATTGCCCCTCCCCTCATCTCCTAATACTGGTCCTCAAGTGAGAGAGTTTCATGACCTGAGAGTTACTCCTCAGGATGAATGTAACTGAAAACGCATGGGAAGTTATGGTCATTCATTCTCTCCTCTTGAGCGAGTACCTGACCAGGCAGACATATTACGTCACTCGGCTTGTCCTTTGTGGAATTTTAGTGTCTAATTGGATCACAGACAGAATGTGAGCAGGTCAGTTATGCAAGAAAGAAGCCTCACCTTCTGGCCCCTTGAACGTCTTCTTCCCATGCCCCCTCCCCACAATATGCCCTGCCACACTCTCAACCCCTGTCGATCGGGGCAAGACTAGCTCTCCACTGGTCTTTATTTCCTAAAGCAGGAAGCTTTGCGTATACTTGGGAAGAAAAGATTTGGCAATAATGGAAATCAAAGTATTTCTGTAGCCAGTTCAGCATGATCTGTAAACCATTGTACCCTTTTAAGCCAAAACTTACTTGTTTAATAACAGCAAGTTATTCCCTTTCTCTGCTTCCCTTTTTCATTGTTGGGGAGACAATACAACAGTATTCCATCCTAGAAAAGCTCCATACACAGTCTGACAATGGCTGCATCTTTTCCTTCACAGCTCATTAGCTTAGATAATTATTAACAGAATTTTTCTCTCTGTTTGTCGATGCCATTTGCAAATACGTCATGATTCCTTTCAGTGATCTTCTTAATCGATTTATAATTCAAGCTATGGCTTCACTATGTCCAATGGATTTTGCATTTGTAATATAGCACTATATAAAGTGCCTCTTAAGTCTACTAGGTTCCATTTGTCTCTGAGACCAGGTTTTGATCATCATATTTATTTCTTATTGATACGACCTCACTAATGTAAGCAATGAGGTATAATAACCAGAATGCTTTGTTAGACCCCATGGAGAGGAAAATGTGTATGTTTTTAGTACTAAAATTAGAAAGCTAAACTAGCATAAAGCTATGTAAGAGATACTCCTTTAATTCACATCTGAGATGGGGCGCCTGGGTGGCTCTGTCGGTTAAGCATCCGACTTCAGCTCAGGTCACGACCTCACGGTTTATGGGTTCAAGCCCCACGTCGGGCTCTGGGCTGACAGCTAGCTCAGAGCCTGGAGCCTGCTTCACACTCTGTGTCTCCCTCTCCCTCTGACCCTCCCCTGCTCACACTGTTTCTCTCTCTCTCTCTCAGAAATAAATAAAACATTAAAGAAAAAATTTTTTTAATTTACATCTGAGTCTTGTGACTTGTGACTGAGGTACATAAATAAAACATACTAAGTTGAGAATGACTACTATCCATGAGAGTTGGTAATTAAGAGTAAGGGAGAGGTGAAGTGGGGATGAATTTCAGAATAAAATGTAGTCCAGGAGTGTGGGAATGGGTGGGGAATACGTACGTGGGAGATGTCACCCATCACTAATATGCTGTCACAGTGGGGACAAATCAAGGACACGATACTTTCCAAGTCCCACTAGTGCGTTAGAGACTTTTCAGTTTAACTGAGTGTGAATATGCCTGTTTGTGCCCTTGATTTCCTTGGGTTTTTTGGTTTTTGGTTTTTTAAGTAGGCTCCACATCCAGTGTGGAGCCCAACCCCGGGCTTAAACTCACAACTCTGAGATCAAGACCTGAGCTGAGATCAAGAGCTCAGTGCTTAATGGACTGAGCCACCCAGGCGCCCTTGTAAACCTTGATTTCTTAACAAAAATTGAATGCCACATGCTTCTAACTGTTGCTTCTTGGCAGTTACTGCTAACTACTTTTTCCACCCAAGTTGGGAGAACTGTCAGAAATCCAGACCAGCGTTGTTCCTGGTCACTCTTCACTTCCTCCCTCTTATCTCTTCTCTGACATTCACCTCTCTTCCTTTCACTGCCATGTTCTAGTCAGTCATGAAGAGACTGTGTATTTTGTGCTTTATTTTGATGTGTTAGTCCCATTTCTGAAAATGAAATAACTCCAAGAAAGAGAAAAAAATCACAACCCGAACAAGACAGATATACAAAATAAGTAAGAAAAAAAGGTAAGTGACAAAAACCAGTGGGTTGGTTTTAGGCATTTTCTTTTGCTATCTAGTCCTGAGAGGAAAAATTAATTCACCTCTATGTGTCTCATTTGTCCGTTTGTAAAAATCGTGTAGTATTTGTGTGCGTTTCTGTTTTCTAAGTCATAATAAGCAGAATTATGTAACAAGTAGTTGCCATTTGCAATGCAAACAATTGTGCTTGAATTCCAGAAACATCTGGAAGGGCAGGAGAACTTATTCTGTTAAAGGGATGAAATCATGATTCTGCCAGGATCACTTCCAATTATACATCTGGGGTTCTCTTTCTACACTATACTGCTTTTAAGGAGTGGTTACTAAACACCAAGTTTTTTAATGTTATTTTTGTGGGAGAATGAGAGAGAGGGAGCACTCAGAAGATGAGCAGGGACAGAGAGAGAGGGAGAGATTCCCAAGCAGGCTCTGTGCTGTCAGTGCAGAGCCCTATACGGGCTTGATCCCGCAAACTGTGAGATCATGAGCTGAGCCCAGATCAAGAGTTGGCCACTTAACCTACTGAGCCACCCAGGTGCCCCTCATCACCAAGTTTCTTGGTGTCACCGAGGGACCAGTGTCCACTTTTTTTTTTAATTAATTTATTTTTGAGAGAGAGAGAGAGAGACAGCATGAGCAGGGGAGGGTCAGAGAGAGAGGGAGACACAGAATCTGAAGCAGGCTCCAGGCTCTGAGCTGTCAGCACAGAGCCCGACATGGGGCTCGAACCCACGAATCGTGAGATCATGACCTGAGCCGAAGTCGGACGCCCAACCGACTGAGCCACCCAGGTGCCCCACCAGTGTCCACTTTTTCACCCAGTAGACCATGGGAAAATGCATGGCATGTGAATCTTGGCATCAGAGGGAAAGAAGACTTAAGTAGATGGCTTAGCTGTGGCTGCTATAATAAGATATAATATGCTAATACCATAGACTGGGGGGGTGAGGGGAGGGAGCTTAAACATCAGAAATTTACTTGTCAGCCGTTTTGGGGACCAAGTCCAAGATCAAGGTCCCTCAGGGTCCAGTTCCTAGTGAGAGCTCTCCTTCCAGTTTGCAGATGGCTGCCTTCTCTTTGGGTCCCAACACAGTGGAGACACAGGGAGGTGGACGCGGGGATGGAGGGATACTCTCTTCCCCTTCTTATAAGACACTAATCTCAATATGTGGGTCCTCCACCTCACAACCTCATTTAAACCTAACTACACCTCAAAGGCCCCACCTCCAAATACCATTGTACTTGGGGCTAGGGCGTCAATATTTGAATTTTGGACAGACACAAACCTTCAGTCCATAACACACAGTTAAGGCAAATGTGTCTGCCTGCTAAACTTACAGAACTCAGTAACTAGTAGAAGTATAGAATTGTAAGGTGAACTCACATCACCGAACAAGCATTTCTCCTTACAGAAGACAAATCGGAAAAAGTTAAGCGACCTGCCCATCGTCAGTTTATCATTTATGTTTGGTTCTCTCCCATTTTCCTGCTACAACTCACAGCTAAACTCGTACCTACATCTTTCCTCCCTCCCTATTAAATCCCTCAGTGTCCAGGAACCTGATTTCCACCTTCATGCTTGTACTGGGGTCCCCTCTTAGCCAAACCCATTCTTCAGAAAAGAACCAGTGAGGCACTGATTTCTCCAGAAACCATTCCCTGAACCCCCCAGACTTGTAAAGCCAAGACCGCATTCACAGTCTAGCCACTCCCGAAGGGAAGAGGAACTCGATGCCCCTATGACAGATCATGGAAATTCCATCCCCACCCCGCACCCCAGGGATCCCGGCAAAGTCCAGGAGCACTTAAGTTCTAGTCAGCTCCAGTATCAAGCGCTTGGAGCCACTCTGTTAGCTCAGCTTAGGGAACATCTTGCTGAGCTGGGCTGCTCAGAACTGTGTTAGCTCACGTGGCATTGAGATTTCTTCCTCAGTATCCATTAAACACCATCTGACTCAAGACATGCATGTGGTTGGTAGTTTGGGAAGACAGAGGGGTTTAGTTGGGACCTTTGACAACAGTTTAATACCGAGTGTCGGTGGATCACCTGTAGAGGCTACCGCCACTGCTGAATGCCAGTACCTCATGGCGAGGCCCCCTGGCTTCTTCTTGCTCCCTTCTCCCAGTCGAGTGTAACCTAGTCACTTCCGGCACTGGAAAGTTCGACTATCTTTCCTGTTTGCTTGGCTTCCGCTAAGTCATTTCCTCTTCCCACACCATCACTCACCTTCCACTCAAAGACTGTTCTCTCCCTAAGAGCAATTCTGGTGCTTGCGGTAAAGAAACGAATGCCTCGCCCCGTTTCGCCAGGTTAAATCTGTGGGCTAACAGCAACTAGAGCCTCTGAGCCCGCTCACAGCATTTGTGGCATCTCGACTTTGTTTCACGAGGTCTTCACTTTTTCAAACTTCTAAAAGCCATCTCAGCAGAGTGTGAACGGTCCTCTGGGGCCCTCACGAAGGTGCTGTTGATTGTGTCACCAAACAGTATCCCTATATCGACAACCTGTCCCTTGCCTAGATTTCTCTCCTGGTGCTTTGATTCAGCACCCCCGGGGTCCGCCCTCAGGCCGACGCTTCTGGCTCCTGCTGGTACACCTGCTGGCACCATTAGCAGGCACTGGTGCTCTTTTGACAAATGATCCCTTTCCTTCTCCAGCAGGTTTTGTACGTCCACAGTCGGGATACACTGAGATTTGATGCTAGATATTGACCAGTGTCCAAGAGGGGAGCTGGGGGCAGATCTCCTGTTTCTAAAGTGCTTGCCCCGCCCGAGGCTTTAGCAATCTTCAGATAAAGAAGCGGCACGGGTCCTCTCACAACAAGAGGCTATGGGCCAGATGTTCAGGAAACTCTAGCAGGACTCCTCATCTCAAGTTTCAGATCCCGTCCCTTCCTTATCAGCACCTTGACCTTGGTGTAGGAAACCAAGGTCAGCTGAGAAATAAGCGTTCTCCGAAGGTCTGTCATTCACAGTTCAGCCCTGCGCCTGACTTTGAGCTTCCTCTGCCCTGTGGATGAAGATAATTGAGGCTAGGGCTTGGGCATGATGGTGGAGGTCTCTAAATGTGCACAGAAGCTCTCTGATTCTCACACTTCCCTTTAAAAATTGCAATTAACCTGAGCCTGCCATTTTCTTGCTTCGTGCATCAAAAGTGTCCAGGAACAGCCGTTGCTATGCGACTCCGCTGTCTTTGTTTCCCCCCAGACCGTCCAAACGCCAGACATACTCCACAGTCGTACATCCCTTCTACTCATTTGCCACTGCGGTTCACGTGTGTCTCGGCCGTGACACCACCGCGCATGAGGGGGGCGCCAGTGCCTCTGCTCCTGCAGGGATGGGTCCTCACTGCCAGCCGAGGAGCCCAGCTCCAGTGTCCCACCCTAACCAACCCCTGGGGGATGGGTGCCCAGAACAACAAATGGCCCTGCAGAGTCGTCCCGTCTTTGAGGCAGGGGGGCGGGGTGTGTACTCTGCTATCAGTCCCACTCTGATTCTGGCAATATTGAATCTAGAACAGTATGAATCGTCTGTGCCTTGAAGATGTCACTTCATCCCGGGTCTTTGATCTTGGGCAAATTGCTTACATCTTCTAAACCTCAGAAAGCTTCTCTGAAAATGGGGATATGAACTTCCATTTCAGAAGATTATTGGGAGAACTAAAGGAAACAAATAGATGTAAAGTCTTTGAGTGACACACTTGTATCAGTGGCAGAATGAGCACTGTAAATGTCCATTCCCAATCCTCTCCCTCAGTCCCAACACGGAACTACCCTTGGTCTGCAGCAAGGTCACCTTTCTGAATGTGGATGAGCTGTGTCAATTCTCCCTTCCTTCACATCTCACGAGTCTGCTGTCCTGCTCAGAAACCTACTCACACAAGAGTATTCTGTTTAATCGTGGCCAAACGCACACGGCATAAAACTTAGCATTTTATTTTTGAGAGTTCAGTTATTGTTAAGGGTGTTCGCATCGTTGGGCAACCAATCTCTAGGACTGTTTCATCTTATAAAACTGAAACTCTGTCTATTAGAAACCACCTCTCATTCCCCCTCCGCCCAGCCCCTGGCAACCTTTCTACTTTCCGTCCCCATGAATCTGACAACTTTAGATACCTCACGTAAGCGGAATGGTGCAGTGTTTGCTTTCTTGTAACTGGCTTATTTCATTCGGCATAATGTCGTTAAGGTTCATGCATGGTGGAGTACGTCTCAGAATTTCCTTCCCTCTTAAGGATGAATAATAAATATTCTGTCTTCTATATGTATATGTCCATACTTTGTGTTTCCATTTATCTGCCAGTGTACCCACACTTGGATCGCTTCCACTTTTTGGCTACTGTGAATAGTGATACTATGAACATGGCTGCAAAAATATCTCTTCAAGTGCATGCATTTGGCGCAATTGCTGGATTGTATGGTAGTTCTATTTTAATCTTTTGAGGAACTTTCATACTATTTTCCATAGTGACCCCACCATTTTACATTCTCATCGACAATACCTAGGGCTTCCGGTCTCTTCATCTCCATATTCTTGCAAGCACTCGCTATTTTCTGGTTTTGTTTTTGTTTTTATATTAGCCATCCTGATGTGTGTGGAGAATACTTTTTAAGCTAGTTAATATCATTAAAATTTAACACTTAGTTAGTCTCTGTAATGCTTAATTTTATGTGTCAGCTTGACTGGGCTAAGGGATGCCCAGAGAGCTGAGAACACATTATTTTTGCATGCATCTGTGAGGGCATTGCCAGAAGAGATTAGTATTTGAATTGGCAGACAGAATAAAGAAAGTCAACCTCACCAGTGCAGGTGGGCATAATCCAATCTGTTGGGGGCTTGGATAGAACAAAAAGTCAGACGAAGGGCAGATTTGCTCTCTGCTCAGCTGATACATCCATCTTCCTCCGCCCTCAGACATCAGCAGTCCAGGTACGTGGGCCTTTGCACTTGGACTAGGACTTGCAGCTTGCAGAGGGCAGATGGGAATGTCCCGGCTTCCGTGATCACATCAATCAATTCCTGTAATAAATATAACATAGCCTAAATGGCCACATGTATGTATTTCATGTACATGTATATATAGCTCCTATTGATTCTGTTTCTCCAGAGAACCTTCACTAATACAGTCTCTATAATGTTTTGCTACCAACAGGCAAATCTACCCATTTTCTAGGAACTCAAAAATCATTAGCGTATTCATTTCAAATTCAAAGTCTTCCTTAAAAGTTAAGATTTCCAAAGCTTGATTCTTCTATTATTCTGTTGATATAATGCTAAATAATATGAATAAAAATAAGAAAGAGAACTGTAAGGTATGATCTGGTATGCAATAATGAAAGTCCCTAAGTCTCTGAGTACAAACATAAATGATTCTTTAATTCTTAATTTTAAATCAAGGCATTTTTTTTGGAATCAATTCATAGTCCAACGACAACTCATAAACTATAGAGTGGATCCTGTCTGAAGTCTCATGGGAGCAATTTCTCACATGTTTTGTTGAACAGAATGATTTTAGGTTATGTTCTCCATTCTATATTTTAAATTGAACATTATAGCATAGAAAACATAAACCATTACATCATAAAACCTACAGAGAAAAAAACGGTAGTGTTTTATTAAGTGTTGACAGATTTGCGCCTGAATACTCAGTCCTATATCTTAGAAGGTATCTTTTCCTAAGGTTTCCTAACCTTAAAAAAGGTCACATTCCAAAATATGTAAAATGAGAGCCCCAGAAAGAGAGGAAGGGACAAAAAGAATATTTGAAGCAATCATGGTCAAAAATTTCCCAGTTTGATGAAAAACATCAATCCACACACCCAAGAAGCCCTAACTGCCAAGTAGGATGAAAATAACAGACACAAGAATTAACTTTGTCAAGGATTTTGTGTTTAACTTTGTAACTATGTGAATAAAATTTCAAATTTAAGATTATTTTTTCCAAGGAATTCTTATTTTTAATTGAATTACTTGGTTGTTTTTGTTTTTACTCTCTATATCACTCCATGGGAAAAGATTTATTCTAATAGCATGTGAGCAGGGAGAGGCTGAAGCTTAGGTCAGTCTAATGTCTAAAATCTAACGCCGTGGTGGGGAAAGGAAGAAGAAAGAAATGCCATCTTCAAAACCCATATGTTATTAAGAGCATCAAATCGAACTAAGTAAAAGCATTAATATGTATGCATATGGAATAAAAATCTCAGTTAAGTTCAGCCTAAGGTTGAATTTTTTAAATATTCTGTATATAAGTTCATGGACCATATCTCATTTGCTTTGCAGTGTTTTTATCAAGCTTATAGTAATGGCCTACAAGTCTAAGATTTTGTTAAAGTTTAGCAGATCCTTTATTAGGACAATTTTTTTTTAATATTTTTATTTATTTCTAGGAGAGAGAGAGAAACAGCATGAGCAGGGGAGGGTCAGAGAGAGAGGGAGTCACAGACTGAAACAGGCTTCAGGCTCTGAGCTGGCAGTCAGCACAGAGCCCGACGCGGGGCTCGAACCCACGAACCGCGAGATCATGACCCGAGCGAAAGTCGGACGCTTAACCGACTAAGCCACCCGGGCGCCCCTATTAGGACAATTTTAAGGATGATAAATTTAAAATAACATGAAATTAGGAATTTTTATATTGCAAAACTGTTTGGGAAAAGGTTCATAAATCTTATACCTTGTAAAACACAAGGGCAGAGCTAAAAACCATAACCTGCCTTGGAAAGTTCTGATTCAAAATGAGATCATTCAGATCAAAAATCGATTCTCCCAAATTACAGAGAATATTTACAGAAGGTGGATGATTAATTTTTAGCATTTGCTAATTTATCTTGACTTTTCTTTCATCAAAAAAAAAATTGAAAGGTGTGGAGAATATGGTGGAAAGTATTTTTGTTGTTTTTTTTTACTTAAAAATAATAATGTCCAACTTATTAAAAACTTAAAAGAATACTATAAAGATTCCTGCTCCATTTCTCCAGCTGTAACTAGTTTATATATTTACTTTCTATTCGGCCTCTCTCTCTCTCTCTCTCTCTCTCTCTCACACACACACACACACACACACACATTTTTTTCCCTGAACTAATTAAAAATAAGTTGAAAATAAACTCTGAGCCAGTTGAAAATAAATATTTTGGTGGATATTTCCTAAAATACAAAAACACTATCCTATATAATCATAGCACCACCATCTATATAATGAAATAAACACTGATATAGCATGACCATCTAATCCACAGGACCCATTCAGATTTTCTCAAATTTTACAATAATTCCATTTGTAGAAAGAATTTTCTAGAGGCCCAAGATCAAACCCAGGACAGTGTGTTACATTTAGTTGCCAACTCACTAGACTTTTGCAATTTAAACAGTTCTTCTGCCTTTCTTTGACTTTCTTGAACTTGACAGCTTTTGGTGAGAACCTGACATAATTTGGTGATAATTTGACAGTTATTTTCCATAATACTCCTTAATTTTGATGAATATAATGAAACACAGTTTTTTCTAAAAATGAACAGCAGGAAGAAACTTGAAACTACTATAAAATAATCAGCATTCTCTCTGCACCCTATGTCTCACCTCAGTGCTGCAGTCTAAACAAAAACAAAAACAAAAAAACAAAAAGCAACCCCCTTACCAGAAAGAGAAGAAAAAGAAAGAAGGTGAAAGAAAATTAAATCAAGAAGAAAATCTTCAGAATCTTCGAGAGAAATAACTTCTTATAGGACTACAACATTTTAGTTAAGCCATAATAATCTCTCAAAAATATTAAATCCTAGGGGTGCCTGGGTGGCTTAGTCGGTTAAGCGTCCGACTTTTGCTTAGGTCATGATCTCACGGTTCGTGGGTTCGAGCCCCGCGTTGGGCTCTGTGCTGACTGCCAGCTCAGAGCCTGGAGCCTGTTTCAGTCTGTGATTCCCTCTCTCTCTGACCCTCCCCTGTTCACGCTGTCTCTCTCTCTCTCTCCTAGAAATAAATAAAACATTTAAAAAAAAATTAAATCCTAGATCTAAGTCAATAAAAAAATAACCCAGTATCTACATATAAATAGGGCACTCTAATAAATAGTTCAGTGTAGCTAGGTACCTAATGTCTCTTTCTACACTTGAAATTCTGGCTTCGTCTTTGTTCTGTGCATTGCCTGAAACTTTTGCAAAACCAAAATACAAATGTGTCTAACCTAATTTCCCCATAGAAAAGTTTTCACTTTATTAGAACTCCTCTCTGTTACTTCTTCGCTGTCTGATTTTCAGCTGGTGTCTTAGCTGGTTAACTGTTGGGCATCTGGTATTTCCTGACTGTATTGTCAGTCTGTGATCATTTATTTTGTTACTTATTTGTCAATAAATGTAATTCAGTCAACAAGTAAACTTCTCTTCCACTTTATTTTTTTTATTTTTAATTATTTTATTTTATTATTTTTTAATAGTTTATTGTCAAGTTGGTTTCCATATAACACCTAGTGCTCATCCCCACAAGTGCCCCCCTCCATGCCCATCACCCGCTTTCCCCTGCCCCCACCCCATCTGACCTCAGTTTGTTCTCGGCATTCAAGAGTCATGTAAACATTGAGCACTCATAATCATAAAAGTTATTTCTGGGTAGAATTTTCCATTATGTGTTTGCAACATCAGACAACAAATTTTTTTAACATCTATTTATTTTGAGAGACACAGTGAGACAGAGTGCAAGCATGGGAGGGAGCAGAGAGGGAGGGAGACACAGAATCTGAAACAGGCTCCAGGATCTGAGCTGTCAGCACAAAGCCCGATGCGGGGCTCGAACCCACAAACCATAAGATCATGTCCTGAAGGGCCCCTGGGTGGCTCAGTAGGTTAAGCGCCTGACTTCGGCTTAGGTCATGATCTCACAGTTTGTGGATTCGAGCCCCACGTCGGGCTCTGTGCTGACAGCTCATAGCCTGGATCCTGCTTCAGATTCTGTGTGTCCTTCTCTCTCTGCCCCTTCCCAATTTATGCTCTGTTTCTCTCTGTCTCAAAAATAAATAAACATTTTTAAAAAGTTTTAAAATATCATGACCTGAGCCAACGTTGGATGCTTAACCAACTGAGCCACTCAGGTGCCCCCAGACTACAAATTTTTTAGAATTATATACATAATACCTAGGAATGCATTTGCTGCGGTGATATCACATTTCACTCATATACGCATTCACATTTTATTACTTTTTAAAATCATACAGTGCTTTAATCAACATGGCAATGATCAGTTAAGCTCTCATTTCTTTCATGAATCCTGTGGTTTGTGAGCTATTACTCCCTGACCCAGTTCCCCAAGATTTTGTAAGAATCTTTAAAGTGTTAGCTCTGGATTGAATAGAGTGTTTATAAATCAGAATGATATTTTAACTAACCTAAAGGACAGAGGTTAATTCCTTGGAATTTCCCTTGTAACTCATATGTATTCTCCTCTGTTCTATACAGATGTATCATACAGCTCCTTATGCCCATGAGATGGAATAATACAGCCGACAAGAATCCTCAAGGTAATTTTATCCAAACTTCTTATTTGGAAGGCAGTTGAGAGGAGCACAGAGAATCTAAGGGTCCAGGTTTTCTGACACCAGGTCTGCAGTCCTTGCTACGCTACGCACCAGGGGACCTGCCATCTTCATAAAGATGATGTCCTCCACAAAAACAAGCCAAAACAAATCAAGAAACTGGCCCAGAGTGCGTTCTGTGCCTCTATGACAGAACACTGAAGCACCCTCCATTTGGGAAGGCTGAACTCCATATTGTGAGCACAGCGTGGCGAGAACGGGGATCATAGCCGATCAGCATAGACGTCGCGGCCAGATCAGGCATGTACACAGGCAAGCTGCCCGGGCCTTGCCAACAACCTTCTATAGCCTTACCTCTAAATAAATACATAACAAGTATTTCATGAATATCCGTTTGAAAGGTCAGCAAATGATTAGCCTGCCCAGAGGGCCCACATGTTTCCATCCAGCCCTGTGTGGTCTGAGACCATTTCCTGTACCAGGGTGCAAAAATAGAAATGGGATGCAATTTTAAGTAGCCATTTAAGAAACTCTAATCAAACTTTCCATAGGCTTTAACCAAATGAACAAATCCAGTGTGTATTATAAAAATGGTCTGAGAATGTAAAAGGCAAGGAAAGGGAATGGGAGACAGAGTAGGGATATAAACATTACATAGAAAAATCAGATAAGGAATGGAAGTTTTAATCGAGTAACTGCTGTTTTGTACACCTGCCGTTGGTTTGGTCAGCGTTTAGTAACAGAAGAGACTTGCCTTTGCTGAATTGATGTGAATAGACTGTTTCCTTCTATGCTGGGCAGACATGATATGCTGAGGAAGCAAAGTCATCATCTACTTATAAGAAGAGTTACGTCAGCATCATGGTGGCAAAAGATGTCTCTCATTTCCTCCCCCCTGCCCCCCCATGACAACAAAAGTTCAGCATCCATGAGCAAAGGTGTCTTTGTGGTAACTGTGGTATCCGGCACCACTTGCTGAAGGACAAGTCTCACCTATCGGTGCATCAGGCAATGGGCAGACGGACCTTGGTCCTAGTTGTAGATCCTGTAGTGGTGCATGAAGGCCAGCCCCTCTTGGCCTTCGAGATGGCAGTAAGGACGGGAGGAGAGGACTGCCGACTCAGATGCGAGGATAGCAATGCAGAAGTTCAAGGAACAAAAACAATCAAGGTAATGTGACACCACCAGAAGACCGCAGTAAGCTTCCTATAACCAAACCCAAACACGCAAAGATCTGTAGTTTACCAGAGAAACAATTCAAAATAGCAGTTTTAAGGCAATTCAGCAAGCTACAAGACAACAAAGACAATTCAGCAAAATCAGGAAAACAATATACGATCGCAATGAGAAGTTTAACAAAGAGGAAGAAATCATTAAAAGAAAAAGAAATGAGGAATGCATGAAGCAAAAAATGCAATGGAAAGCATCAACTACTTGATCAAGCAAATAAAAGAATCTGTGAGATTAAAGACAGGGACTTTGAAATTAGCGAGTGAGAAAAGAACAAAGAAATAAGAATGAAAAAGGATGAAGAAAGCCTATGTGATCTATGGGAAACCATCAGGAAAATCAAAAAAAGATTGGCAAATTATTGAAGTTCTAGAAGTAGAAGAGAGAAAGAAGCAGCACAAAGTTTATCTGAAGAAATAGTGCCCTAGAACTTCTCGAATCTAGGGAGAAATTTAGATATCCAAGTTCATAAAGTTCAGGGGTCCCTAAGTCAAATCAAAGAAATTCTCTCCAAAACACATAATAACACTATCAAAAATCAAAGAGAATCTCAAAGGCATTAAAAGGAAAAAAAGGAACCCCCTTACAAGGGAACCCCCAGAAGGCTATCAGTGAATTTTTCAGCAGAAACTTTGCACAGGAGAAAATGAATGATATATTCAAAGTGCTGAAATGTGAATCAAGAAATCTTTACCTGGCAAAACTGTCCTTCAGAAATGAAAGAGAGATAAAGACTTTCCCAATCAAACAAAACCTGAGGAAATTTATCACAAGTAGACCTGCCATACCAGAAATGCTGACAGAGTCCTTCAAGTGAAATGAAAGGGTGCTAATGAGTAGCATTAAACATATGAAGATATGCAGTAGACTGGTAAAGGATATCATTGAATTCAGAATATTGTAATACAATATTATGATGGAGTGTTAACCACTGAACTGTAATAAAAAGGTGAACAACAAGAGTTTTGAAAATAACCAACTGAGCCACCCAGGCACGCCCAGCATCATTCTTAATAGTGAAAGTTTGAAAGCTTTTCCTCTACAATCATAAACAACAACGGTGCCTACTCTTTCCACTCCTATTCAGTGTAGTGATGCAAGAACTAACCAGAGAATTAAGCTTAAAAGAGGAATAGAAGAGGAATAAACATCTAAATTGGAAAGGAAGAAGTAAAATTGTTTCTTGTGGCAGATCTAGACTCCCAAAGACTTCACCAACAACTGTTAGAACTAATCAAGAAATTCAGTCAATCCGTAGGATTCAAAATCAACATATAGAAATTCAGCTTGTTTCTATACACTAAACACAATATCTGAAATAGAGATAGAGAACAGTTCCATTCACCATAGAATCGAAAACAATGACATACCTAGGAATAAATTTAACAAAAGAGGTGAAAGATCTGTACACTGAAGGCTATATGAGACTTTGATGGAATGAATTAAAGAAGTCATAAACAGATGGAGAGCTACCTTATGTTCCTGGATTGGAAGAACTAATATTGTTATATTGGTCATACGGCCTAAAGCCATCTATAGATTCAGCATGATCCCTATCAAAATTCCAATGGCACTTTTCACAGAAATAGAACAAACAATCCTAAAATTGGCATATAACCACAAAATAACCCCAAAGAGCCAAAGCAGTCCTAAGCAAGAACAAAGCCAGAGGCTTCACATTTCCTGATTTCAAACTCTACTAAAAGCTATAGAAATCAAAACAGTATGGTAATAAAGTAGACACATAGACCAACAGGGCTGAATAGAAAAAGATAAACCCACATGTATACAGTCAACTAATATTTGACTAGAGAGCCAAGAATACTCGGTGGAAAAAGGGTGGTCTCCTCAATAAGAGTGTTGAGGAAACTGGATAATCACATGCAGAAGAATGAAATTGGACCCCTATCTTACCCCACTCACAAAAAGTAACTGAAATTAAACATTTAAAAACTGAAACCAGAAGACTCCTAGAAGAAAACAGGGGAAAAGCTCCTTGACACTGGTCTTGGCAATGACTTTTGGCAGTTGGCACCAAAAGCTAAGCAAAAGCAAAAAGTAAACATGTGGGACTACATCAAACTAAAAAGCTTCAGCACAGCAAAGAAAACAGTCAACAAAATGAACAAGCAACCTGTGGAGCAAGATAAAATACTTGCAAATCCTGTATCTGATAAGAGATTAATATCCAAAATACATAAGGAACACCTACGACTCAGTAGCAAAAAAACCAAAAACCTGTGTTTTAAAATGGACAGACTGAACTGACATTTTTCCAAGAAAGGTGTCCAAATGGCCAACAGGTACATGAAAAAGTGCTTAATGTCACTCATCATCAGAGAAATACAAATCAAAACCAGGGTGAGATATCACCTCATCTCTGTTAGAATGGCCATCATCAAAACGACAAGAGATAACAAGTGTTGGCCAGGATGTAGAGGAAAGGGAATCCCGTGCACTGTTGGTGGGGATGTAAATTGGTATAGACACTGTGAAACAGTATGGAGGTTCCTCAAAATGTTAAAAATAGAACTATTATATGATTCTTGAATCCCATGTCTGTGTATATATCCAAAGGAAATGAAAAACCAGATCTTGAAAAAATATCTTCACTTCCATGTTCAATTCCACACTATGCATGATAGCCGGGATATGGAACATCTTAAGTGTCCATCAACAGATGAATGAATAAAGAAGATGTGATATATCACATTATCACATTGTATTTTAATATAACATATAATGGAATATTATTCAGCCACAAGAAGGAAGGAAATCCCAACTTGATGAACCTTGAGGGCATTAGGCTAAATAAGATAAATCAAAGAAAAACAAAGCCTGTATGATATCACTTCTGTCTAAAAATACTGAACTCAAACAAACTCTTCTATCTAAAAACAAAGAGTAGAATGGCTACCAGTGACTGAGCAGTGGGGGAAATGGAGAGATGTTGGTCAAAGCGTACAAACTTTCAGTTTTAAGATGAATAAGTCCTTCACTCTAGTACACAGCATGGTTATTACAGTTAATAATTCTGTATTATATATTGAAAGTTGTTAAGAGAGAAAATGTTGAAGAGTCTCACCCACAGAAGGAAAAAATGGTGATTATATGACATGTTAGAGATGTTAGCTGATGCTACGGTGGAAACAGTCATTTTGCAATATATGAGGTTATCAAATCAACACATGCATCCTAAAGTTACACAACGCCATATGTCGGTTATATCTCGGTGAAGCTAGAAAATAAGTAAATCATGTAACAATTTCACATGCAGTTAACATTTATTGATTGCCTCCTATTACAGAACATTCTGCTAGATCCTGTTGCATGCAGTCTTATTGCATCCTCATAATCAATTAAAGACATGTGATTTCTGTTGTGTGTGCAAACCGCCATCCTGGTTGCTACAGAGGTTAGGAGTTAGTAGTAGGAAAAGGGGTGAAGCTGGAGGAACACTCACACGTGAACCCTCATGTAGGTCTATATTGGTTGTTTGTGTATTGGTGCAGAATGAATTCACTGAAAACTGGTTGACCTGAAAACAATACTCCTTTATCCTCTCGCACAGTGTCCGTGCATCAGGACATGCCTATCTCTCTCCTCCACAATACCTGTGGCCTCAGGTGGAAGACTCAGAGTCTGGGGACAGCAATCATGGGAAGATTGATTCACCTACATCTGGTGGTTAATGCTGGCCTCGGGTCACAGATCTGTTCAGTCCTAGGCTTCCTCACCTCATAGCTCTGGATTCTGAGGGAAGCGTCATGGAGAGGCTAGAAGGAGAGAAGCTCGCTCCTTTCTGTGATGTAGCCTCAGAAGTCAAATGGGATCCCTTCAGCCAAACCCCACTGGCCAGTTGGGACAGTCACAAACCCCATCCTGATTCCAGAGGAGGGACTATAACCTCAGCAGCCCCGTCTCTGGGTGGGAAGAGTGTCAGTCACACTGTAAAAAGAGCCCGTGGGATGGGATAAATACTTAGGAGCAGCCACCGATGAGAGCAATTTCCCACCACCTTGTACTGTGATAAAGACTTTAGGGTGAGCTCTGAAGTTAGCCAACACCAAGAAACTTGCCTCGTGCGGGGCTCCATGGGTGGTCAGAAGAGGGGGGCATTAGAGATGATTTCAGACTAAGGAGGAAGGCAGGCTTCATAGAGGAAGCGGTATTGGAATTCCATCTGACTGGGCAGGATTTTGATTCGTTTATTCATTGAGTGCCCACTTGGTGTATGGACGGTAACGTGCTAAGTGGAGAATATAATGGAAAGTTCTACTACCAAAGGCACAAAGCTGAAGGTGATCTCTAGAGGGAGGCTCAGGACTTCCTCAGTTTTGAACTATTTGTACCCTTGCTTCTCCCCTCTCACCATCACATTCCTTCTTGTGTTGCCAGAAGCTCACAGTGGTGCAGAGATCATGAGTCATACTTTCCTGACTCCCCTTTAGTATCTGCTCCCACAGAGAGCAGGGGCATGGGAGACATGGCACTAAAGAATTCAGGGACCAAGCTAGAAGTTGCTTTGTATTTCTGTTTTAAAGTTTTTTTTACATTTTATTTATCTAAGTAATCACTACACCCAACATGGGGCTCGAACTCACAACCCAGGGATCACGAGCTCTTCTGACTGAGCCAGCCTGGCAACCTTATTCAGTATTTCAAAAGGAAAAAATCCTATAAAACACTGAATGGAATGAAATAATCTATTTGTAGACCATTGGATTGCCAGTGTCTAAATCTTCAAAGAAGCCAAATTTCTTGTGATGTGTGGACTCAACAATTTACACAGAAGCAAATATTTTTATAATTTCCACTTTCTGTTTTATTTCAATATATCCCATTTCTTCTCTCTACCCATGTGATTCCACACGGAGTAGAGATCAAAAGCTTTTACTTGTTGATGAAGAAATCCACAGAAAAATCTAAACATTTACCGTAATTAACAATTGGACCAAAGAAACTAGAAATGTCAAAGCCATGACTACGACTTTTTAAATCCCATCAATTATTTTGTTACTGAGCAAGTGAAACTTTCAACAATACTAGGGCATTGTATTTGTCTTAATAGTTCCAAGTTTTATATTTTACTACAGAACAACCTCCTAAAGTAGGATATGCCCAGATTTATACAAGGGCAGTTCAGTAAAATATTCACTGTTTTTAAACCCGTACACATATAAAACGAACTGACTTTGGGAACTCAGTGTAAATCCCAAGCCTCTTTTCTGTTAATGAAACACTGACCATGACTCAACTGTGATTTCTTTCCTCATATATATGAGATTAGCTTATAACTTTAGACTTATCTTGAAAGTAGATCATCAAATACCTTTACAGTTAAGAACTTTGCAGATTGTACTTCTAATAGAGGATCAAGGCCTGGTTATTTAAAAAACATAGTGATTTCAAAAGGCTAAGAATTTCATAAGGTAAGAGCATTAATTTTCTAGGTTGGAAAATATTTTTTTAACACAGAGATGGAATGATCCTAAACTCCTGTTTCTCCCTTCTGAAGCTCTTTAGAAGTGGCTCAGAGATAAAGTTCAAATACAATGAACTTTAGATAAACCAGCTCATCAGGTTTAAGCAAATTCAGAAGCCTTCCCACTGTGAGCAAAATCCTAGACAGTTTGTCTGTTATCTTCCCCTGCTTCAGAAGCAGCATTCTGTGATTCACATCAAGGCTTAAAAGTACAGAATGATTACCAGGCATGGTCTAAGAAACCCAAGGGAGCCACATATTTATTCATATGGTGATTTCTAAAATCACACGACCAAAGAGTAAGAATATGAGGCTATATTGTAAGAATATATCAAAAGAATATAAGAATCTACAATAAAACTAGCTGAGAAGAACCCCAAAATATGAGACTTGGGAAGAACCACCACCAATGTTAAGAGCCACATGGCGTCTGCACTTGTAGGAGGAAATGGGAAGAGCAAAATGGGGTATCTGAGTGCCCTGAGAAAGGGGGAATCCAAAGTCACCAGCAGTTACTCTCTAAGCATGAAAAGACTGTCAGGGGAGTCTACAGTTTGATTCTCAGAGGAGAGCAAGGGAGCCTGTGGAAAGGTCAGTGGGTGTTAAAATGGTCTTGGTGCTTGGAATTGGCAAAACTTGTAATCCTGAGCTCACTTCTAGAGCAAACCTCTCACTAAAAAGAAATTGATGACAATCTAGGTTATAGGACCTCAGGGCAAAGAAGAAAGAAATCCAGATAAAGAGGGAGACAGAGAGCAGAGGAAACAGAGCTCAGAGAATAGGTCATGTTTTAATCATTTCATAAAAAGAACAGACAGAGGAGCTTTAGAACTATGAAGCTAGAAAACATATCCTGGCCCACCCTGCCTTCTTAAAAGTATAGAAAAACTCACATCAACTAAAAATGAGCAACAAAGAGGCACCTGGGTGGCTCAGTCGATTGAGCATCCAACTCTTGATTTTGGCTCAGTCATGATCTCAGGGCTGTGAGCGTGAGATCGGGGTTGTGATCCCTGGGTCAGGCTCCATGCTGACAGCTTAAGATTCCCTCTCTCTCTCTCTCTCTCTCCCCCTCTCTCTCCTTCTCTCTCTCTCACTCTCTCTCTCTCTCTCTCTCTGTCTTTCTGCCCTTCTGTTCCTCTCCCCCACCTCATGCACAGTCTCTTTCTCAAAAAAAAAAAAGAAAAAGAAAGAGCAACAGAAAAGAATCATAATCAATTTCTATACAATGTTATTATTACAAAGGAAGAAAGAAGAGAGTGAAGGAGGAAGAAAGGGAAGGAAGAATATCCTTACAATCAATGAAAACACACCAGAAAAACATGCCCATAAAGCAAATAAAACTGTTACCTAATGTCTCAATAAGAACTGAAAAAATTAACATCATTGTACAAAGTATTAAAGAATAGCATAAGTCAGAATTAGAAAACAATGGAAATAAAATGATAAGAAAAGGAATGTTTGAAAAAGGTGCTGGAACTCAAAAAATGTATTTATTTTTTTATTTGTTTGTTTATTTGAACATCTTTCAAAATAAAGAAAAATCACGTAAACTTGAATAAACACAATGCAAAATGCTCTAGATAAAGTTATGAAATTGAAAGAACAAATATTTTCAAAGCCAAAAATGTCATTTTTAAAGGCAAAAGGAAGACCCAGTATACAAAGAGGAGTCCCAGATGAAATAAGTAATGGATAAGAACAAACAAATCTATAATTTAAGCAAATTTTCCTGAATTAAATAGATGTGAACCTAACTTGGGTACTAGATTATATTGGCCCACAGCCGTCAATGCTGATATGTATTCCAGGAACACAGTCTTCAAAAGGAAAAAAGAAAACCTTTGGGTATTCGGCAAAAATACCAAGTCAGTAAAAAGTAAAGAAAATCAGGCACTATTGTCAATACAGAAACCAGGTGCAGGTTTGACAAAGCAAATGAGAAAACAACTCGCAGCTTTGCCGTGTGTTCAGGGCAGCTCACGAGTGACCCTCCAAGGAAGTTAAGGCAGAGCCAGAATCACTTTCTGTTCTAAGTACAATAATCAGGGAGTGATGGCCTGTAATTAAGCTTCCTCGGCAGTTGCTTCATTATGACATTCATTTGTGCATACACGGTGTGACCTTTGTGAGGTTAGAAGTAGAGCTCGAGTATCTGAGTAGCCAATATGCAAAAGCAATCCTGAAGATTGCTGGAGAAGCACCTTCATGCACAGAACCGCTGAGCGATGCGGAGTGGCCGAAATTGCAAGGGGAGAAGTAAAAATTGATTTACAAAAAATTAAAGCTCAAGGTAGGGCTGGCCACATATTGAGGAATGCTGTGGTCAGTGTATTTGGCCAACATCGGTCCTCCAACGCAGAGGGCCAGAAGTGCGTCCCTCTTAGCCCTTGGGAAGACGGAGCTGCACGTGGCTTTGATTCATGGTTCCGATACATCTCCAGAGATGGGCCTATATCCTGTAGTTAAAGCTTCCAAGGAAACTACAAGTCTTCTATCAGGGAGAACTGATCGTGGGGCTCAAGCTCTTATTTGGAGAGAAATCTGTGTCTGTTCTGATACGGGTAGTCTATCAGACTTCATGGAATGGTATCTGAGTCCCAGGTGCAAGGGGCTCAAGCAGAAAAGACAAAGGGTAGGGGCGCCTGGGTGGCTTAGTCGGTTAAGCGTCTGACTTTCGCTTGGGTCATGATCTCGCGGTTCGTGGGTTCGAGCCCTGCGTCGGGCTCTGTGCTGACTGCCAGCTCAGAGCCTGGAGCCTGTTTCTGAGTCTGTGTCTCCCTTTCTCTCTGACCCTCCCCTGCTCACGCTGTCTCTCTCTCTCTCCCTCTCCTAGAAATAAATAAAATATTTAAAAAAAAAAAAAAAAAAAAAGAAAAGACAAAGGGTAGTGTGACCCCCCCAAGTCTCCATGGGGCCTTGGGAGCAATTTTGTGGGCCCATTCCGACAAGTGGAGAGCTAGGGTGGGACTTGGGGCATCCAGGCAGGGGCACGGAGTGACTCGAAGGATGTCCCCAGGGAACCAAGCCCATAGCTGCATGAGTGAGGATGCCACCCTCAGCTTCTCAGGTGGGAGGTCTGGGTTTTGGCTTCCCATAGAGGTGGCCGGTTATCGGGACCAGCTATAGGTGGCCGGTTATAAGAAATAGCGTCCCCACCACCAGAGCAGGTAAAGGAAACTCCCAGGCATGTGAGTCCGACTCCTCTTGAGAAGAAGCACAACTGGGAAGGAGAGGTGGTACTTGGTACGGAGGCAGGAAAGACATCTTTATGTTTTGGCTACTGTTAGTGTTTGTGTGGGATCCCAAGTGTTGTCAGTCGGAGCAAAAATAGCCATGAGGTCCCAGAACCTCCTCTAAAGAGGCACGGAAAATAAAGGAGCAGGGGAAGATGGGAGGGAGTTGAGCTAAGTGAGCATTACCATCAGTGAAAGCCAGGTTGAGTATCGTTAGCAGAAATAAGTCAAAATTGAGTTCTACCTTCCTTGGCGTACAACTTCCAGCCTCTTCCATGCTAGAATGGCTTTTAAGCCAGATACTAAAAATTCTGTGTTCTGTTCTCACGGCGTTTCTCCTCTCCTCCAGTGCCAGGCCACCTCCACCTCCCCCATCTTGGCCCGTGTCCGACACAGGGGAAGATTCACACCATGGTCTACAACATTTTCCTTTACGGCCCCTCTGAGATGTGATACAATCTGATGGGCTGGTTCCCCTATACTGATTCCCATAGCGAATCTGTGTTACCTCAGACCCACCTGCTCTTTAGCAAAGGACTCCTGAAAATACACAACTTTCATTCTCAAGAATAAGTTTAAACCATGGCGTTTCAGTCCTCAGTCATTGCATGGGGCTCTGTGCTGACAGCTCAGAGCCTGGAGCCTGCTTCAAATTCTGTGTCCCCCCCCCGTCTGCCCCTCCCCCACACGTACTCTGCCTCTCTCACTGTCTTTCTCAAAAATAAACATTAAAAAAATTCTAAACCCCCCCCAAGAAAGAATAATGCAATTAGTTCTGTTCTATTTCTTTATTTTTACCAAATCCAGTTCTAAAGGATTTAAAGTCCAAAAATATGTACAATGAAATAAGATAATGAGTGGAAACTGAGTTTGTAGAAAAATAACGGCAGAAAGATCAAAATAAAGCTATCAGTGAAATTGGTGCATAAAACACATGCCAAAACTCATGTGCACTTGCTTGAGGTGGCCTGAAAATTTGACTCTGAGCTTTTCAGCAGCCACTACAGAAAGGGAATCATAAGCAAAATCTTCGTAATTCTCAGTATCCAAAATCCAAGACAAGGTCTCCTATGGGTAGATCTTTATAAAGAAGTTTGTCTTTCATTTAATACCCTGTTACCTTCATCAATATTCTAATAGTAAACACAGTAATAGGCATGAGGTCATTTGTAGTATTTCCTCAAGGTGTATCTATGGCATGTTATACAAACTAAGTTCAGAAAAGTAATTTCAATGTAGGAAAACAAAAACAACGACAACATGGTTTAGGCTTGGTGCAGAAATAAAAGAATATCTAGAAACCAGGCCCATTAAAGCCAACACATTGACTTCTACATTTAGCTGAGGGGAGGGGAAGGCTGATAGGTTTTCATCAAAGCTGAGACCCCCAAAGAAGGTTGTGTGTGGCATCGAAGGCCACCGCTAGTACATGAGGCCAGCAGAAAGTATAGGGCAACCCAGGCAAGATGTTCTCCAATATGCAGAAAATGAGCAGTTGAGTCTCAAACTCTGTGATCTAGAATGTGAAAACAATCATTTTTGTATAGATGTTTAAGAAAATCTCAGCAAAAACAAACAAAACCCTCATTGAAGTATCTATTGAGCGTCCAACTTCAAACAAGGTAACTACCCAGTGAACCCCCCAAGATAATTGACTGAATTGACCCTAACATAATTGACGGGTTTTACCAGTTTTATAGGGCTATTAACTATCAGCCAGTTGTAGGTTGAGAAAGTCTAGTAAAAATGAAGAGATGTTTGTTTCCGAAGTCCTTCTTTCTGGAGATACTTGTGAAGGACAGCCAGTTGCCATGTAAGGTCACTCTTGTTCGTTGAACTAAAGCATGTGATCTGCTTATAATAAAATGCTAATATTTATTTTCATAGCCTCGGGGTGGGAATTTTATGGAGTCCTTTTCAATTTAGGTATGTTCAACTGAAAAGTAAACATTTCCTTCCATCCAAACTTTGAAAAACATGTAGGCCTCTTCCAAACCCAATTTTAAAAAGTTTGTATTTTTCTTAAGAGGAGCACATTAATAGTTCAAGTGTAAAATTTTCACATTAAAAAATAATAATAATAAATCTCATTAGAAGACGCTAGTCAGATATTGTGGTTTGACTCTGAGTTTAAGCAAACAAAAGAACACACTGGTCACATGGGCGCAAGGAGCTGCTTATTTACGACAGCTTCAGCAGACAGGGATCTTCCTTCTTCAGTGAAGGGTTCAGGGCCATGACAGTCTACAATTAAACACCCTCTGTCTCCTCAGTTTCATCTGATCAGTGCTCCGAGGTCAGAGATGGGATGAGGGCCTATGGGGGGAGCAGGTTAACCTTTAATCTATGAACTTGCTAAACTGTTCTATGTCGCCTTTCCATTATTTGGCCCATTCCACCATCTGTCCATCTTTACCAATGCAGAACAAGAGAAATGCCTATTTATTTTAAAAGTCTTAAGTACAATGTCCTGGGAAGATGTAGTATAGACAAGATGGGAATTGACCATTTAATTGTTTCATATCTGCAAACTCTTTCATTCTGGTATCAATTCTGGACCTAGATTTCTATTCATCCTACACAGCCATACCATTATCTCGTTATTATTTATTATAAGACTATGAAAGCCTGCTATTTCAAATTATGAATCTATCTTTTCATAATAAGTGATTTCAACATCATTTATGGCTTCTGGCTCAGAAAAAGAAAAATCACATAATTTAGTTCCACCCTTGAAGGGCCAAGCATTGTAGATACCACCTTACCTTTGGCAGGAATGGCATTAAGGAAAGAAATTCAGGCCCCCTTATAGGCCCCCAGAGAGGGAAAATATTTCCCAAAAGATCAAGACCAAAGCCACCAAAATAATCCAGAAAATATTGGAAACACAGTGACAAAATAGAAAATAGTATTGTTGCTTAGAAGAGGTGAGTCATACAACTGTAGACATCAAACCAATAGTTTAATGTTGCTATAAATGTGTGTTTTACAAGATGAAACAATGATCTGGACATGTAATCAACACCTGAGATTCTGCAGTTGTTTTAGATCAAGACCTTCAAGAATTCTAACTTCCATCCATATACTGTAGTTAAGAATCCACGACAGTGAGGGAGGAACCGTCAATGCCACCGCCAGAGTTCAGATTGATGTCTAAAACCCAAGACTCTACTCCGTCCTTCTCGGATACATCCCAAGTGGAAGAAATAAATGTCGAGAGAGCAGAAGGCCTTTCAACTAGATAGAACGCTGTGCTAGAATGAGAATTAAGGGAATTTGATTCTGCCATGACCCCATCAAACCCCAAACCTCATTTTGCTGATAGAGATCAGAAGGAAAAACAGAAAGGTTGAATCAACACTCGTGTGCCAGTAAAATTTCCACTCCAGGTTTTACAGAGAGAACAACTGACATATGGGAATGCACAGGGAACGTGGCTAAAATACCAAATAGAAGTCGGCAAGATTAAATTTATACTTCCGGCAGGTATTTAAGCAACAGTGAAGAGCTCACTATTAGGACATCTTTTGTTCCTGGCAGCAACATATCTCATCCTGAGCTATCGTATTTGTTGGTGGGAATCCACAACAAACACCTATAGTGAGCAACGTCCTGAGAGCCAAGTTCCACTGTTTCCATGAAGATCTTCCTCTTGGTCATTACGCAAAAGACCGTCTTCGCAATGAAGTAACAGGAAGTACGAAGGGATCATGAACTTCATGAATCATTCTGCAAACTAAACTATGCTCCTGTTAATGGGCTCTTGGGCCTTGCTTTAAAAACAGTTCAAGAATGTCCTAAAAACTTTCCGTTTTGCAATACTGGTAACTCAAGAGGAATAGCAAGTTCACTTTGATACAGATTGCTCTTGTGGTCCTGTTGAGTCCTGGAATCCACGTTAGAGTTGAATAAATCATTTTACAGGTGAAATCTTTGGGGGTTTCATGTAGTTACCATGATTCCTAAGGCATTAGCCAAAGGAAATAAATGGTTGCCAAGGTGCGTTATGGGAAATATGCATGTAACAGCATCTAGCAAACGTGACTGTACAGCTATTATGGGTTAGGCCCCCGAGATCCAGCAATAAGCCCCTGCCCTCAGATGCCTTAAAAGCTAGTTTGGAGACAGACTCTAAACATATTTCATGGCAATTATAAGCCAGTGTTGCATGCTTCTTGTAATCAACCCAATCCTGTCTCTTGTGAACAACGGCTGGAGAACAAATGAAGTTAAATAGGGATGTCCTAGAAATGCTGTACAGAAATAGACTTAACATGGTTTCCGTAAATAAAACTGAGGACATTGAGAGCAAGATGCTGAATCTGGAGTTTCCTAGAAAAAAGGGTGAGAATGTGCCTTTTGCGCAAAAGTCTTTTTGCACAACCCAGTTACCAGCCAGGATCACACCAGATCCAGAGATTATGTTAAGGGCTTAGACCTACACTCTCCAAAGCAGGTGGTATGCCGTGTACACTTGAAATGTGGCTACTGAGGAAATTAAGATGCAATTTTAATGTAAAACATAGACCAGCTTTTCAAAAACAATACGGAAAAGGATGTAAATCATCTCATGAGCAACTGCTTTATGCGGATGCCATTTTGAAATAATACTACTTGGGATATATTGGTTAAATAAAATATATCGTGGGACACCTGGGTGGCTCAGTCGGTTGAGCGTCCGACTTCGGCTCAGCTCATGATCATACGGTTCATGGGTTCGAGCCCTGTGTCGGGCTCTGTGCTGACGGCCAGCCCAGAGACTGGAGCCTGCTTTGGATTCTGTGTCTCCCTCTCTCTCTCTCTCTCTCTTTCTCTGCCCCTCCCCTGCTCACGCTGTCTCTCGGTCTCTCAGAAATAAATAAAACACTTAAAATTTTTTAAATAAATAAATAAATAATAAAATATATCCTTCGGGGTGCCTCGGTGGCTGTCGGTTAAGGGTCCGACTTCAGCTCAGGTCACGATCTTGCAGTTTGTGGGTTCGAGCCCTGTGTTGGGCTCTGTGCTGACAGCTCAGATCCTGGAGCCAGCTTCGGATTCTGTGTCTCACTCTCTCATTGCCCCTCCCTTGCTCATGTTCTGTCTCTCTCTCAAAAATAAATAAACATTAATATTTTTTAAAAATTTTAATAAAATACATCATTCAAATTAATTCCACTTATTTCTTTTTGTTTTTTAATATGTTCACTAAAAACTTCTTAATTTCATATGTGGTTCATGTTATGCTTTTATTGGACAATACTGGCTTAGCCTCTTGAACCAGAGAAAACAGAGTTCAAATCCATATATTAGCCATGTGGCCTTGAGCTAGTTACTTAACTTCTGACCACTTGCCATGTAGCAGGTTCTGTTTAAGTCAGTAGGGACACCTGAAAGAATTGTTTTTAGGATGAAGCTTACCAAGTGACTTGTTCAACATAAGTCTGTAATTACTTTTAGCAAATATTTTCAAAATACCTCAACTTTGCAGTGACCATTTTCTTCACTTTACTGCTAGTCATCACTTAAAAGAATCCCACAATCTAGGGGCGCCTGGGGGGCTCAGTCGGTTAAGTGTCCAACTCTTGGTTTTGGCTCAGGTCATGATCTCACTGTTCGTGAGTTTGAGCCTTATGCCGGGCTCTGTGCTAACAGCGTGGGCCCACTTGGGATTCCCTCCCTCCCTCTTTCTCTGCCCGTCCTCCACTCGTGCTCTCTCTCTTTCTCAAAATAAATAAATAAACTTTTTTAAAAAATCCCATGGTCTAAGTTGACCCAGGATCTTTACAAAGGAAGTGGCATTTTCCACTCCCATCTGAATCATTGTTTCCACCCTTCACTATTTGGTAAACTTCTATTCAGCCTTCAAAACCTAGCTCGGATACTTCTGTAAAAACTTCCCTGACTTTCCTGTCCAAGTAATTATTCTCAAATCTGTCATTTATTTAACAAGTTTTTATTGAGCACCTACTATGTGCCAGCCCTGCTTTGGGGTCAGCATATAGAAAAGTGAGTGATGTTTTCACCCCAATGGTGCAGACCTTCTTATGAAAAAGATAGACAATAAACAAAAAAACATACATAGCATAATGGCAGCTAAGGAGAAGGCTAGGGAAAAATAAAGTCAGGGAGGGAACAGAAAAAGACAGAGTCAGGGAACACTGTTTCACACAGTGTGGCGCAGGACAGCCCTTCTGGAGCATTGATGCTTGGACGGAAGCCGAGGGTGCCCCACCTAACACACTCAGTGTATGGACAGATACCAAGGAAGGAGAGGTTCTTGTGCCCCGACTCTCATCCAGAAAGGTGTGCACTCAGCAGTGTCCTTGGACACTGACTGGAAACGTCCCTGGAAAGCAACTGAGCAATTATCTCTAGACCTCCTATTCCATAGCCTCCTGGAAAAAATAACAGAGAAGGCTGTGTAAACACCTTGCCGCTGAAGAAACTGCCCTGTGGCTGGTCGTGAGGACATTCTCCTGGCTTTCCAAAAGTCAAGGACCGACTAAAGCCTTTGGAGTCCCTTGTCTCAGCCACATGCCTACATTAATGTTTTTCTTAGTGTTAGAAATGATAAATGATTTTGGGGGCCCCTGGATGGCTCAGTTGGTTAAACGTCCGACTTTGGCTCAGGTTGCGACCTCACAGTTCGTGGGTTCGAGCCCTGCGTCGGGCTCTGTGCTGACAGCTCGGAGCCTGGAGCTGCTTCAGATTCTGTGTCTGCCTCTCTCTCTGCCCCTCCCCAGCTCGCACATTCTCTCTCTCTCTCTCTCTCTCTCTCAAAAATAAACATTTAAAACTTAAAAGAGAAAAGAAATGATAAATGATTTTTATAATTTAGCTACTTACATTCTTGCCTGGAAAAAAAATGAAAGAATCAGCAAACTTTCGTTTCATCAGGCTGTGTTTAATGTGATTTGTCTACAGCATTATTTTTTAAACAGAAATATATTTTTTATTCTTCTTAAGGTAACAAAGACTAAATTTAAATAAGGTAGAAACCTTTATAGTGAAAAGCACCGATCTCTTCCCTAAATCTTTTCAGTCTTGGCTCCTTTTACCTGTGAGCTGTATTAACCCTGTCAACTTTTCTGTGTTTACTTTTTCTAGTTGTTGCATGGTTCCCTAAATAAAGGGAATGAAAGGAAAGATCTGGTACTTGAGACAAAGCCTGGTGGAAGCCATGGGCCCAAACAGAACTTGATATCCTAAGTCGATGATGTCTCCTTTGCCACAAAGGGCCAGAGCTTTCAATCGGAGGCCCTCGGATCCCTTTATTAACTGGCAAACAACATGTGCTTGCTTTGTTGTATAAGCTTTAGACCTGAGCACAGAGCATCTGGAAGACGCCATCATCACCCAGCCACCTACTAAAGGTTGGGTCAGTTTGTAAAGATGGTTAGCTCAGTAGGGTTCATGCCACTGTCCTTTATATGTCTTTTATCTTTCTGACCAAAAGAAATAAAGAGTATGTGACATTTAATTTAATAATTAAGCTAAACTAAATATGTATATATATATGCACATTTAGTATGTATAAGATATATATAAAAGTAAAGAGTATATACTACTTCATTTAACTTAATTTTCAAACCTGGTCTATATTTTTATTCCCAGCATAGTTATTAAATCCAAGAAGGCAGAGGAGACGGAGAAGGAGAAGAGACAAAACCATGGATATCTCAGATGGTCAAGGGTGAGCACAGCTCGTTTCATCCCAGGTAGAAAGAAGTCTGTAGTGGTTAAGTGTAGTTGGGTGGTTTGCGGACCTAGGAAGTTTCCATTTTTACCCGTTTCTTATTGTATGTCAGTGCAGCCTGGTTTGTACTCCTCTGCAGTGGAATAATACTTACACCTTCTGTCTATGTCCTTCCCACTAGTTGCAGCTGTTTTTCGACTGCGAGTTTACTTGTGTAATTAACACACTGATTTACTTTGTCTTGACAGCCTAGGGCAGTGGTACCGGGCGTACAAATTTTTAAGTCAAACAAATACTGTTGAAAATGAATCACACAGGATTCCTTTCTTTTCAGATTCTCTTGAAGTCAGATGATAGGAATTCTAGGGACCATCTACTCTAGACCAAAAAGAAAAAAATTTATAGCCAACAATGATCTACATAAACTTTTATGCCCTTTAAGATCATTTGCCTTGCGGTCAGCTAATTTTCCTCAAAGGTCTCTGAGGTGAATGTGTGTATGCTCATATGTCAGCCAGTAATAAAGGCTAACAAGGTGTGACCCTGAAAAAATGTGTTGACCAGGGTCCTCTACTATCAGATTACGAGTGGAGGGTGTTGAGTGGTTCATAAAATGCTTTTGATCTTTGCTGAGACTAAGTTGCTAAACCCGCCAAACTTCGGGATTCAGAAAATCTACTCAAGCCAACCTTAAACTCACAATGGTCCTAATTAAGGACCATTGGGTAGGTAGTTAAATTGGGTAGGTAGAGGCCAATTTTTTTTTAAATAAAGAACATTTGTTCAGAGTGATTCTGCCAAAAGGATTTTACTCTGTGTACAGGTCTCCCTTTTACAGCTCTGCGCAAGTACACCGGCCAAATCCCTGCAGTCCGTTCCAGAACCTCACCAGGAACACCAGCATGAATTAATACGAAAAGTCTGAATTACACGATAATTGGTCAATAACACTTCCTTAATTACCATCAAGAATTTGCAGACAAAACAAAGCACTAATGGCTAACCAGGTATGGCCCAGAAAAGCATCGATCACTTGACATGCAAAAGGTGACACCCAGCGTATATTCCAAGGGACACTATTCAGGAGGGTGGACACTATTCTGAGTCCTCATCTCTGTTTTTTCTATGTGGGCTTGTGCAAGTCGACTGAGCTTTTTATTCCTCTCTTTTCTCCTTTTTAAAACTGAGGGCCGTATGCTAATAATCTCCTTCTCCTCTCTGGCTCCCAAATTTTAATTTACATCTCTAAATCATTTAAAGCCCATTGTCTCCACATACACTGATCTTGCTAAACTGATTCCAACATCGCTTTAGTTGACTTATTTAAGTAGGTCAAGCATCCCCACCTGAGGAGCTCTGAATCATGTTCTCCCTATTAATTTTCTCATAAATAGCACAGAAGTAAGTTGCAACCCAGTTTTGCCTGCAATGTCATAAAATCTCAATTAGTTGAATTTAAATTGGTGAAGTGTGCGTATGTGTTAGGTTAAAACCCAGGATCCACTCATCGTGCATGTTCTTTCCTGGGTCGTTGCCTCTTCCTCTGCACCCACTGCCCAGAAAATTGTAAATTGTCCACCACTTCCACAGACATGCCCGTCTCCTGAAAGTCTGACTCCAGACAGTTTCTCTCCTGAACTCCAAACTGATATTTAATCATAATATCCACCACTGAATGTCTCTTACAAGCCTGGTGCTGAGCTGTCACTTTAACAACATGGTTTCAACTCTAACAGTACCTCTGTAGGGTAGACTTGTTAGCTCTACTCTTGATGAAGAGATTGAGTCTCAGGGAAGCCCTGTAACTGATCAGAGTCACACAGCTGGTCATGTTCAAAGCCAGGGTTCTCATCCAAGTTTTGCTGCCTCAGGAATCTGTGCCCTTTTGATAGTTTTACTAGAGTGAGCAATATAGACTCGAAAAGCCAAGATAGTAAATTGTGATCACTGTTCTAGATCAAACTTTTCTCCTTTGGATCGACAGAGGCAGGTTGGCAAGAAAGGCACTCGTGCAGGAAGGACAGCTCTGGAAGCTGAGGTCAAGAACAGAGGAGAGGGTCCTGTAAAAGCAGGTCTGGGCCACACTAGGAGTGGTGGCTTTGTGGTCCAGGGCACCTCATGTCAGTATGGGTCATCAAAGGGTTTCAAGAGGAGCAGGGAATGATGTCTGTCATTAGTTTTATATTTTAGCAGAAACATTCTGGAAATGACTTTAAGACTAGTTTAGAAAGAAATAAAGAGAGGGGCGCCTGAGTGGCTCAGTTGGTTAAGCGTCCGACTTTAGGTCGGGTCATGATCTCACGGTTTGTGAGTTCAAGCCCTGCATCAGGCTCTGTGCAGACAGCGCAGAGCCGGGAGCCTGATTCAGATTCTGTGTCTCCCTCTCTCTCTGCCCTTCCCCCACTCGCTCTCTGTCTCTGTCTCTCTATCTCTCAAAAATAAACTTTTAAAACAACAGAAAGAGACATGAGAGGTAGGAAGATCACCGAGGAGGCTATTCTACGAGCACAATGAGGAGAGATTCAGCCTGAACTACAACAGTGACAGATGTAAGGGATAATAAAGGATGCAGAACTTGGCACACAATTAAACTGGGTAAATGGATAAGGATGAGGTTATGTCGACCCCAAAGCAACTTTGATTTGCCTTTATCTCGCAACCCAGCAGAGTATGCCTCTATGGTACACGTATGGCGAAGCCCATCTTCTCAGGTGGAGAAAGTCACTGCTCCGGACTGCACCATACCCAAAACATGCAAAAACAGAATATCTGGATCCTACGGAATTATGTCTGTGTCTTCTCTATTTTTAAGAAGAAAGGGTTCCTTGAGGGTGTTATGCTGAGCGAAATAAGTCAGGCAGAGAAGGACAAATATCATATGTTTGCACGTATAGGAGGATCAGGAGGAACTTAACGGAGGACCACGGGGGAGAAGAAAGGGGAAATAGTGGGGGAAAGGGGGAGAGGCAAACCATGATGGATGTGGGGGGGAGGGGGGACGGGCACGGAGGGGGGCACTTGTGGGGATGAGCACTGGGTGTTATATGGAAACCAACTTGACAATAAACTATTTGTAAAAAAAAGAAAAAAAAAAGGGTCCATAGTGCATGATTTCCTGTCATTGAATGTCGGTGTCTTCAGACTACAGGTAGAAGAGAAAAGGGGCTAAGCGGCTGAGGTGTACAGAAAACTAAAAGACACCGTTGGAGTGTCCTAATGCATATCTAAGTCCACGACCTGCGGAAATGATGACATGGTGTCTAGGTTAGTGGGAGCTCAGGTCTCTGTCACTCCAGAGCCTGACCTCAGCTTCTGGCTCCACGTTCATGAGCCAAATGCAGCCCAAATTCAATATTTCTAAGTTTCTCACCACCCAGGTCCAGGCAACCTCTGTCTGTCACCTGACTTCTTACAGTCACCTCCTAACTGGTCTCCCCACATCTGCCGCGGCCCCTGTGCCCATACCATTCTCAAAACCAAACCTCCAAAACCTCCTAAAACCTAATCAGGCCATCTCACTCTTCTGCCCAGAACTACCCAATGGCTCCATCGCCAAAGTCTCTCCAATGGTCATAAGACCCTGCATGTCCCAGCAGCTCATGGTCACTGAGCTCATCTCCTGATCCTTCACGTCCCTTGGGTCCAGCCTCTTTGGCCTCCTCGCTCCACAGATCACGCCCGAACACGGTGTCTTTGCTCTGCTTTCTTTCTCTGCCTAGAACATTCTTCCCCCAGATACCTGTGAGCTTCCCTCATCTCCTTCAGAGTTTTGTCCTAATGTAGCCTCTTGGGGCGCCTGGCTGGCTAAGTCGGTTGAGCCTCCGACTCTTGATTTTGGCCTCAGGTCGTGATCTCACAGTTTGTGGGTTTGAGCCTCAAGTTGGGCTCCGTGCTAACAGCACAAAGCCTGTTTGGGATTCTGTCTCCCTCTCTCTCTGTCCCTCTCCACTCACAGTCTCTCTCTCAAAATAAATAAAACTTAAAATACATGTGTGTGTTTGTGTGTGGTTTGTGCATGCACGCATACGTGCGTGTGTGTGTGTGTGTGTGTGTGTGTGTGTGAGATGTAGCCTCTGCAGTGAGTCATACCCTGGGCCACCTGACAGAAAATTGTGGACTCCCCACTATGCTGCCTCATACACAGATGCTGTCCCCAACACACTTACACTGCTTAATTTTGCTCCAAGACATATTACAAGTTAACATACTCTTACGGGTTCAATTATACCCCACCAAAAGATTGAAGCCCTAACCCCCGGTATGTGGACTGTGGCTGTAACATTTTTGGGAAAAGGGTCTTCCCACATGATTAAGTTGGGGTCTTCAAAGTGGGCCCTAAGCCAGTGGGGCTGGTGCCCTTCTTCAAAGGGGAAATTAGGACACAGAGATACAGGCGTTTCCTGTGAGGATGAAGGCAGAGATTGGGATGCTATTGCTACGAGCCAACCAAGCACCAGAAGCAAGAGAAGAGGGTGGATTCTCCCTGACAGCCCTCAGCAGGAACCAGCCTGACCAACACCTTGATCTTGAACTTCTGGCCTCCAGAACTTGGAGACGAAAGATTTCTGTTGTCTCAACCACCCACTTTGTGGTATTTTGTCAGGGCAGGCCTAACAAGCTAATGCAATATAATCTGCCCGCTCTTTGTGTTTGTGATCTGGTCTTTACCTCCAAAGGTAAGCTTCACGGGGGCAGGGATTTGTTGATTTATCTTTGCTATCCAGTCTCCAGCAGTAAATGAATGAATCAATAACTGGGCCGCAGACCGCACCTGTAGCCTTTTCTTCCATCCCTCTCCTAGACAAAATCCTTTCGACTTTTGCCCCAAATACCATGGACTTTGATACCTTCTTAACTCTGCTTATGCTGCTTCCTCTACCCGGGATGCCCATCTGCCCCTTCTCTGCCCCCTTAACGGCTCCTTATCAGTTAAGACACATCCATGTTATCCCTTCAGTGATGAATGTCCTCTGCTCGCCCCTTCTGCTTTATTATTCATGTGGTCGTGCCTCTCTGCCCGTAAACCGTGACCCCTTTGAGTTCTGGAATCATATCCTACTAATCTTCCTATCCCCAGAACCTGGCCTGGTGACTGGCACACCAGAGGTGCTTAGTAAACGTTTGCTAGATTGAATTAAATCTGTACCCCGCAGCTTTTGCTCTCGCTGCCCTTCCCTAGACTGCTAGCCACAGCAGGATACAGGAGGATTAGACAGGACTTTGCAGAGCAGAACTCAGATTAGAGCGTCGGAGCGCTACGGGGCTGCGCCGCTCTGCAGACCCTTTGTCTCGGCGCAATCTCGTGAGAGCTTCTTAAATTGGAACGGTCGGCGATGTTGTACCCAAACCACTCAGCGAAGCCCTGGGAGACGATTGCCAGAATCCACAGCAACACAAACAGCTCAATCAAAGGAGAAGGTGTGCAAACCCTCTTCCTTTTTATAAACTAGAGCAAGTGTCCTGTTGGGGGAAAAAAGACTGCTTGCTGGGCAAGAAGATCCTGGCTTTGATTCCAGGTAATGGTCTCATGTCTGTGCTGCTCTCTGCCCATAGATCTTTCCAGCGGGCCGGTGTTGTACAGGCCACATGTGTCCACGCCTCTTTGCAGAGAGGATGAATCGGAGCCAGCCCCGGAAACAAAGGGTGTGTGTGGCGGGGCCCATGCTCATTTAATCTATTTGAATACCCAAGGGAACGTAATCAGAAAAGGCAAGAATAGACTCCACCCCGCAGAAATTCCAACCGGAAGGAACTAAAATATCAAACATGCATGCTAAGAAATCGCTCTTGCTTCTCAGAAGGTTCTCTGCCCCTCTGTTTTCTAAAAGGCATTAATTCTCAAGAGTCTTGCAGTCATTACCACAACAGCAGAGAGGGCTCCAGGAAATAGTAGGAAACCTCAGATTATTTAAATCTTCACTTTTTGTAGGTATCATTTTGGTGAGGTTAGTTTTAAATTCTTAAGAATAAATGCTTTGCTCACCTTAAGTATGTGCATTTGACAATAACACATTTTTTGTTTTTTTCATGTTTTTATTTATTTTTGAGAGAAAGAGAGACAGAGCACGAGCAGGGGAGGGGCAGAGAGGGACACACACAGAATCCCAAGCAGACTCCAGACTCTGAGCTGTCGGCACCAAGCCCGATGCAGGGCTCAAACTCACAAACTGTGAGATCATGACCTTCAGCATCCCAAACTGAAGTGGGATGCTTCACCGACCAAGCCACCCAGGCGCCCCAACAGTAACACATTTTCAAATGTCCAGTTAATTGTGTTTAAGCGGGTCAGGCAATCCTGGGCCCCAACTAAATGCTTACAAGGTACAAGCGCTGTGCTGGTCATAAGTACATCAAAGTAGGGGCTCCTGTTTTTCACGCTACATATAAAGTTGATGCAGCAATAATTCACTAGGCACCTACACTGTTCCCAGTAAAATATAATCAACTCTGTGATTACAACTAAAGAGTTGCACTCACACTGTTAGTAAGTCAACTCAGCCCTGTCCTCTGTCCCCTTAAATTCATGGGGAGTAATGTTTTGATCATTGTTTGTACATTGATCCTATAATACTTTGAGTTATTATTACTATTACTGTTATTCTTGGCAGTGGTAGGTCCTCATCCAGTGAGACTAGTAGTTTTTAACATTTTGGTGGTTACATTCTCCTTTCAGAGCGAAGAAGGCTGTGTGTCCTCTCTCCAGAAAGGTCCTCATGTTTCACACACTCATAATTCTTTTTTTTTTTTAGTTTTTTTTAAATTTTTTTTTATTTATTTCTAGGAGAGAGAGAGAAAGAGCATGAGCAGGGGAGGGTCAGAGAGAGAGGGAGTCACAGACTGAAACAGGCTCCAGGCTCTGAGCTGGCAGTCAGCACAGAGCCCGACGCGGGGCTTGAACCCACGAACCGCGAGATCATGACCCAAGCGAAAGTCGGACGCTTAACCGACTAAGCCACCCAGGCGCCCCTACACACTCATAATTCTAGATGTAAGAAGTTAACAGACCCTCTATGGCAGAGTCAGTGGACATATTCTGTAAAGGCCAGATAGTAAATATTTTAGGCTTTATGGACCGGGAGGCAAAGAATGGGTATTCTGTGGATACCGTTGTTCCCCCCCCCAAACCCATGGGGCATACGTTCCAAGACCCCCCGGTGGGTACCACAGATAGCACCCAACTTTATTATACCGTTGTTTTCTATACGTACGTACCTATGATGGAGTTTAATTTATAAATTAAGCACAGGTTATAGGGCTTTTGTAACAACGGACAGTAATTAAAGTTATGTGAAAGTGGTCTCCCTCTCGCTCCTAAAATACCTTACCATGCTGGACTCACCCTTGTTGTGATGACATGAAATGATAAAATGCCTACACGATGAGATGGTGTGAGATGGCCGGGAGCGTCAGGCTTCTCCTGACCCTCCCACTTCTGACTGTATCTGGGAAGTAGGATCATTGGCTTCCTGGGCACCCTTGACTGCAGGTAACCGAAACTGTGGGAAAAAGAAAGCAAAACCACTTTTTAATGGGTAAAATCCAAACTGTAATCATTGAGTATGTTTTTTTGTAATGCAATCCTATTCATGAGAAGAAAGGAATTTGTCAAGGGGCCGGGGGAAAAATACATCCCTTAATCATGGCCGCACGTTAGCATTCCCTATCATCAAATTGATGGACAGTGTTCCTCTGTACAAGGCATCCGTGGCTCAAGGACGGCGGAACGCAGGCAGTGGGCTGGACGTGGCCGGTGGGTCTTGGTTTGCAAATCCCTGCTGTGAGGCCCACCCAGAGTAAAAGACCCAGGTCCAGACTGTTTCAGGAAGGCCTGCCGAGAGTACGTACGGGCACGGCCAGTACCAGCAATGCTGTTCGTGACCCTCCACCGCGGTGGCAGGGGACAAACTCACGCAGTGGCCTGGAGCCAACAAGGAATCCTGATGCGGAGCACACGGAAGGGCTGGCTGGCAGCAGAATCAGGGTCGCGTTTCTACTGCATGGAGCTGCAACCAAGAATGCGGAGCATAGTAAATTCTATTAACCTACATTCTGTGACCTCAATAGAACTTTCTCAATAATCGGCAAGAATAACAGTGCACGTGAAAAGAAATTCTTTTGCCCTGTGTTTGAAAATTGAAACGTGAAAAGCACACCAGTGGATAAGGCTTTTTAATGAATAAAATTATTTCCTTAATCTTCAGTTGTCTCTCAATCGATACTTACTCCCAGAAACCTCAAAAAACACCATCTCGCAAATTTAAAAGAGCTTAGAATAAATCACAATAAACTAATCAAGAGGCAGCGTTCCACAAAAATGATTATGCAGAAATTTTGGCCTTGAACTTATATGGTTGATCTGGGTCTCCTAAAAACATGCCATTGGTAACAGTCACAAGAGAAATGTAATTCTGTGTAATGTTTTCGGGCCTGTAATGTCTGGGAAGCGTAGGCCACTAGGAAGCGGCATAAATGCATTTCACTGTTGGTTAGAACCCATCGCTTCATTTCAATAATGGTTAAATAAATAAATAAATAAATAAATAAATAGAGAGATTGCTAAATGCAATCTTTGCATTTAGCCTTGACTGGCTAGCTGAGCGTCACAATCCGAGCAGCAAACTTGATGCAAGTCCTCCACCTAGTGGATATTTCGAATGATGTGCAATAAAATACAAACTGCGCACACGTGTCGAGGTTCCTCAAAAATTTTAAAATAGAACTACCCTACGACCCATTCCTGGCACTGCTAGGAATTTACCCAAGTAAATACACAGGGGTGCTGCTGCATAGGGGCACATGTGCCCCAGTGTTTATAGCAGCGCTTCTCACAATAGCCAAAACATGGAAAGAGCCTAAGTGTCCATCGACGGACGAACGGATCAAGAAGATGTGGTTTATCTACACAATGGAACACTACGTGGCAATGAGAAAGAATGCAGTCCTGGCATTTGCGGCAAAGTGGATGGAGCTGGAAGGTGTTATGCTGATTGATGTAAATCAGTCAGAGAAAGACAGATATCTTATGTTTTCACTCATCTGTGGAACTTGAGAAACTTAACAGAAGGCCATGGGGGGAGGGAAGGGGAAAAAAAAGTTACAAGCAGAGAGAAAGGCAAACCATCAGAGACTCTTAAATACAGAGAACAAACTGAGGTTGATGAGGAGGGTGGGGGAGGGAAAAAAGGGGTGATGGGCACTGAGGAGGGCACTGGTTGGGATGAGCAGTGGGTGTTGCATGTAAGCGATGAACCACGGGAATCTGCCCCCAAAAGCAAGAGCACACACGTGTATATACTGTATGTTAGCCAATTTGACAATAAAGGATATTAAAAAAAGAATACAGACACAGAGACAGAGATGCTCACAGAGAAGCAGAAAGCATTCTGCGTAGCAGTCGGTGACGACATGTGTCGTGTCCATCTTTCGTCACTTAACATTTTTCCTCTTTCATCTGTATCTCTTCCTACCATTGGCCGGGTTCCCCAGGCATGACTCAAAGATAGATACTTGCAAGCAGGACATTAGTTGGGGGTGACTCGCAGGAAAGACACCCATAAGGGAATGACGGGAGCAGCCCTGGGCAGTGGGGGTGGTTGGACTGGGACCCAGGTGCCTGCCCCAAGTGGCCATTGGAGGAGTGGTACCACCCCAGGGCTTGGCACGGGTAGTGGTTGGCCACTTGTCGCACACCTGCCTTGGTGAGTGGGAGCTGCGGCGCTGGACCCACGCGCTGCCCCCCTCGCTCCTCCATCTGTACGTGTGTATGGCCAGCGCAGGGTGGCCAGCGATGCAGCTGGTGGACATCAGCTTAAGGGAGCCATTCCCTACTTATTTAATGCCTCGTGTGTGGTGGATGCTCCCTGGTGGGCTTTTAGGTGAGAAGAAACCCCGGGCTGCCTGGGAGGCTCAGTAGGTTATGCGTCTGACTCTTGATTTTGGCGCAGTCATGATTTGCGGTTTGTAAGTTTGAGCCCCATGTCGGGCTCTGCACTGGCAGTGCTGAGCGTACTTGGATTCTCTCTCTCCTTTTCTCTTTCTCTCTCTCTCTCAAAATAAATAAACATAAAGAACAACGAAGCCCTTCACACCCGGTGCCCATCCACCTGCTTCTGCCACAGACCTACTTATCCCTTGATGGCCCAGGCTTCCTCTTTGCAGACCTCTGAGCAGCCAGCCAAGCCATCTGCCCCTGTGTACAAACCCATGTGCCTCCAGCCATTCTCCTTCCATACTAAGTGGATGATGAGATCTGTCATCCAACTCCCTGCCCCTTGGGTTCCCCCTCACCTCCGTCTTCAGGGCCAGCCCAAGGGGCTGTAGCACAGCTACTGTTAAGTCTTAGCTTATATCTTTTTCCACTCCGTCCCATCTGTAAATTTTGCTTGCCTTTTCTCTACCTCCATCAGCTGCTCATAACCATGCCCCGCCCCCACCATGCAGCCATAGGTATCAATGAGGGGAAGGATGAGCATCCCTATAAGGGATGAAAGGAGAGTCAGAGAGCCCACCTTTTCTACCTCGGCAAGGTGATAAAATGAGGGGCACAGGGAGAATTGGAAGAATGGGAGCATATTAAGAATTGATCGAAAGGAAGAAGTAACAGTGAGCCTGGGTAGCTCAGTCAGTTAAGCGTCTGACTCTTAATTTCAGCTCAGGTCACGATCTCATGGTTTCATGGAATTGAGCCTCACATCAGGCTCTTCGCTGAGAGTGCAGAGCCTTCTTGGGATTCTCTCTCTCCCTCTCTCTCTGCCCTTCCTCCCGCTCGTGCTCTCTCTGTCTCTCTCCAAATAAATAAATAAACTTAAAACATTTTTTTAAAAAGATAGAAAGGAAGAAGTAACTGATTACAGGATACATCTGGGAGGTAGAAGAACAAGTGGAGAATCAAAATCTTTCTTCACTTGCCTTCCACGCTTCATGCTGTTGGACTCTCCCCCACACCCCTCTACTCCTTCCCAGATTCCTCTGGTTCCTCATTTCCTGGACCTCTAAGCGTCAGAGTCACCCAGTGGCTGGACCCCTTCTCTTTCCTCTTCACATGTGATGTCACCTAGTGTCACAGATTTAAGTATCTTCTGTGTTCCAAGTCCCAGTTTTAAATTTCCAGCCCACACTTGCGGGGATGAGCACTGGGTGTTATATGGAAACCAACTTGACAATAAACTATTTGTAAAAAAATAAAAATAAAAAAAATAAATTTCCAGCCCAGACCTCCTCGTTCGCCACGTGACTCCGCGTGGCCAAAGGGCCTCCCGAGCTCAGCCACTGGACCTCAACCAAGTTCCCGCAACCAAGTTCCTGACACCCTAAGTCTTCTCCCATCTCTGTAAACATCAGCTTCAGTTTTTCAAGTTGCCCAGGCCAAAAGCTTGGAGGCATCCTTGACTCCTCTCTTCCTTTTACCCCCTCAATCGATCCAGATGCAGATCCTGTCAGTAACATTGTTAGAACACGGCCAGAATCCAACCGCTTTCCCCACGCCTGCAGCCACTCCTGTGGCTCAAGCCACCATTGGCTCCTGTCTTCCTGTCGTGTCTGAACAGATCTGGTCTTTGTCTTTGCCCCTTCCATCTATTCTCCACACAGCAGCCAGCGTCAGGCCGCTGAACAGTAGTTGAGCCGTGTGGTTTTTCTGCGTTAAGCCCTCCATCCATCGGCTCTCAAGTTCTCGAACAACACGGGCAAGGCCGTCACACTGCCCTTCCCACTTCCTGGGGTGCTCCTTCCTGGAGGTCTGCACAGGTCCCTCCCTTGCCTCTTACAGGTCTTTATTCAGTTTGTTTGTTTGTTTGTTTGTTTGTTTTAAAGTCAGCCCAGTGTGGGCTTACTTTACAAACCCGAGATCAAGACCTGAGCTGAGAGCGAGTCAGATGCTCAATCAACTGAGCCACTCAGGTGCCCCCAGGTGTTTATTCAAATGCCACCTTTTCAGAAATGTCTTCCCTATAACTTCTAACTTAAAATGGATAAAAACACCTCTACCTGTTCTTCCCTTTAGTGCGTTCAGTGGTGGCTCCTGAAAAGATACACGTACATCCTAACCTCCAGAATCTATGATTGTGTCCTTATTTGGAAGAGGGTCTTTGCAGATGTAATCAAGTTATAGATCTTGAAATGAGATCACCTTGGATTACCTGGGTGGACCCTAAATCCAATAACAAGTTTCCTTATAAGAGACAGAAGACACAGACGCCCAGAAGAGGGGATGTGTGAAGACAGATCACTACCCAATATATAATGCATTGATCGTGTTTATTGACTTTCTACCCTACTAATCTATAAGCTATGAGAAGGCAGGGATTTTTATCAGTTTTGTTCACTGCTGTATTGCCAGAGTCAAAGACAGTGCCTGGTTCCAGTCTCTGCTAGGGGTTAGTGTTCAACGAATATTTGTTAATTAGGAAGACAAAGAGATGAATAAATGAATGAGTAATGTCATTGCTGATATTGTGCCTGAGTGAACAGAATAACGGATCTGTTCATCAAAACAGGAGTGAAAGAAAGAAATCATAATTAAAACGGAGATGGGGTAGCTAGACACGTTCAGTGTAGGGTGTGTTTAGTTCAATACAACATAACTACAAGTAGAAATGGACACACGGCTGCAACTTACAATGGCTTGACTTAGGAGTTTTTGACTTTACAATGGTGTAAAAGTGAAACGCATGAAGTTGAAACCGTACTTGGAATTTTGAATTTGGAATGTTTCCCGGGCTAGCGATATGCAGTACGATTCTCTCTTGTGATGCTGGGCAGGGGCTGCGGCCGCAGCACCAGGTCAGCCAGGTGATTGCACGGGTCAGCAAGAGATATGCCTACGGCCATTCTGTACCCACACAGCCATTCTGGCTTTCACTTTCAGTACAGTATTCAACACATTATGTGAGATACTCAACACGTATTGGAAAATGGGCTCTGTGTTGCATGATTTTGCCCAGCTATAGACTAATGTAAGTGTTCTGAGCATATTTGAGGTCACCGAGGCCAAGCTACAATGTTTGAAAAGTTAGGTGCATTGAAAGCATTTTCAACTTAATGACATTTTCAACTTACAGTGGGCTTTCCGGCACATAACCCCCATTGTGAGTGGAAGAAGATCGGTGTCCATTTTCATCAATTTAGGATTTACTTATCTAGCCAATTCCAAAAGAATTTTGGAAGACTTACTCTATTTAATAAGACATAATAAGACAAAAACAGAAGAAAACAGACAGGCTTTGGGAATGTAGGACTGATGTTTGGCTGAAATGTCCGTGCTGAAGATACAGTTTAGTGATTAAATTTCAGAGCTGAGGACTTCAAAGTCCTATTTTAGCTAGCCTCTCTTGCACCAGATGTTTTATTATATAAATTCCAAATTGATTTATTGATCCACCGATGGACCGATTTTACCTCTAGTATTTCCCCCTTTCTGTGTACTGAGGCATGATTAGTGGTCAGGAAATTACATCCAGGATAAGGGGAGAGCAAAGCTCTAGAAAGTTTCAGAGATTCAGAGTAGAAGCGGAAATCGATGAGCTTCCATCATCACTAGTCTCAGAGCTCGTGTGCTCCCTGAAGAGCTGATCTCCTCCACCCCAGCCCCCCTGAAGGAGGCCCTGGGGAACCAGTGTGCACTTTGGGACACACAAGGGTGCTGTTCCAACCGTGGCCAACTTTACTTCCCCACCCCCCTCCACTCCCCGTTTAATGAGGCACTTCCACGGGTGAAGATATTGTCCAAAAAATTTTTTGCCTTGCTCCCCTTGTTTGTTGGGGGAAGGAAGGAAGGGAAGGAGGAAAGGAGGGAGGGAGGGAGGAAGGAAGGAAGGAAAGCACACTAGTTCATATTATAAATGGAAGAGATGTCTCCTCTCTACAATTCCATCTGAAATTTTTAGGACATCTTTCAAATGACAGAATGTCAGTGAGAAAGATACATATCAGAGTCAGATTTGTTTTTTCTTTAAGGTTATTTATTTATTTTGAGAGAGAGACGTGCGTGTGAGCAGGAGAAGGGGAGAGGGAGAGAGAATCCCAGGTAGGCTCCTCACTGTCAGCACAGGGAGCCCGACTCAGGCCTGAACTCATGAAGCTGGAGATCATGACCTGAGGCTCAACCGACTGAGCCACCCAGGAGCCCCCGAACTTCTTGGTTTATTTTGCAAGAAATGCAGAGCCACAGTGATAATCTTGCAGAGGCCGAAGGGCTCAAGTTGTTAAGTATCTCGTCCTTACCCTTTTACAGAGGTGCATCACGTAAGAGGCATTGTCGACGGACTGTGGCCCTGCTCACACCAACCTCGTCTTTCTGCCAGCAGGAGGCAGGCCGAGCACCCCCTCGCTCCGTGCCATTTCGCAGCTTTCAGCTGAGCCCATGTGTTTTTGAAAGCATCCAAGTTGAAAAAGGGCTCATAAACTATGAGAAAATATTAGCTTCATGGATGAAATACGCATTTAATAGAGCTTGAGTGATGAGATGAAGCATATACATAACTATATACATACATATTTATGCCTACTAGCTTATTGAAGGATCTGAATCGGCAGCCAGATGAAAAGATACATGGGGCAAGATTCTGAACAAAGGAACTTCAGTCCTGGTGGGGTTGGATCAGTAGCACATGGAGGTGGTCTTATTCCTCGAGCATAGAAACTCTCCCAAATAATAATCAGAAGAAGGAGGAGGAGGAGGAGATGAAGAGGAAGAAGATTTTCTTGCAATATTTGGTGTAAATCTCAGCACCTTGGTATAATAGGAGGACTTTTTCTTTTTCTTCTTAACGTTTGAGTTCATTTTAATTCCGAAAGTAAAAAACAAACTGCAAAAGCTCAAGTGTTCTGAATGTTGTATTTTTCACTATGAGTGCTAGGTGGCATGTCATACTTCACGTGGCTGTAGGCTGCTTTGCTGGGATTAACATCTCCTTGATGACAAGAATGTTTTGATTATTTAAATAAAACTCGGGGGCCTAGTGTGGAAGAAAAGTGACTTTTAATGTCACAACTTGTATATAGCTAAGAGTAGTCAGTGTTAACTGGTGCTAAACTTATACCCCATGGAAAGACAGGAAGCATTACTTTGTAATACAATGAGCCACAGACTGGATGAGAAGTAAAATATGCTTGAGATTGGATTGTAGGGATAGTTTTTCCACAAAAAGAAGAGAGAGAAAGAGAAAGAGAGAAAAATAGACATAGATATCTATGTATAATATGAATATAGATTTCCTTTTTGCAGAAAACAAGCTTCTCAGGCCATATTTGATGAATAAATTTTTATTCTTAATAGTTTCATTAATAGCATTACTATGATATATGCTCTCCATACTAATACATGTTCTTCCACACGGGTCGGAATCTGGAATGTTCTTCCCACTATGTTTATTAGGATAATATTTATTAGCATATGTTTTATGCATGCAGCCCAGTGGAAAACAGGACTGTGGATTGTTGTCAGCAAATCTTTACTGAGCGGGAGTTACACGGAAGGTATTGTTGAGGAAGGCTTCCTCAGAGCCCCCCAGTCGAGTGCCCACGTTGGGATGTCCATGTTGCCATTAATCTGGATCTGTGGACCTTGGGTTTCTTCCTTCTGGGCATTCGCTAGTCTACACTAACTCACACAGTAGTGCTTATGGGTGACGATCAATGTGTTGTCTCTTCGGGCCATTTGTATTTTTTACAGTGAGACGATCTGATTGGCAGGAAGACAGGAATCCCCCAGCTGTCCGGTAAGCCCAGAAGAGACTTCACGGGCTGGGACATTGCTCAGTCTTGTTGAAGGTCTTCCGCTCTAACTCCTACACTGAATCTGACTAAAGAATCAGTACTAGCCACCCCGGGTGCTGGAAGACTGTGAGCTACTCCGTGAAAAGGGCAACCACAAGTGTACCTTTCATTCTGGTTGAGTTGCGGGCCTCGAGTATGGATTTAGACTCGTCTGGAATCAATTTCCAGGCGACGGTCGCTTACTAACCCTTAAATCTGCCATCAGGCAAGTGTTTAACTCCTCTAAACCCCTGTTTCTTCATTCATAAAATGTGGGTAATATTGGCAGGGGTTTTGTTAGAATTCAAAGAATGATGTTACAATCTCAGTGCAGGGCCGACACAGAAAGTGCTCAATAAATAAACGATAGTATCATTTCATTTTAGGAGTCGAGACTAATTAGTTCCGGAGTCACAACATCTCGGACTAGAAGGGACCTTCAAGTCCACTCCAAATGTGCCTCTCCAGCCGCTGGCCAAGCAGCCTTGCCTGCGCAAGGCGTCTTCCAGTACACTCAGCATTTGACATCAAAGCCTTCCAAGGTTGTTGCCAATCAAGGGGAGGAGAAGGGAAAGTTAAAATATCTGATTTTTCTTGCAGGCTTCGTTTTCTGAGCATGAGAGCCTTGCAAGTCATTCTACTGGAACAGAACGGAAACTCCCGTTGAAGGTGATACTTTCTGAAAGGCACTTTGAAAACAATCCCCCTCCTAAATCGCGTATAAACCACAGCTGTTAAAATCCAGAGGTACCCAGCTAGGTATTAGAGATTTCTTTCCAACACAACTAATAAATGAGAGGCTGCTAGGAAAACCTCGGCAGGCATCGCTTAAGCCTGGGAGTTGCGCTGTGACACTCAGCTGGTGCCTGGCGCCGACAGAGATTATCATCGAAGCATTGAAGGTTACGCCAGGAATCATAACATTGCCACCTGCATTCTGGCTGGGAATATGAAGCCTGCCAGGAAGAGTCGGTGCAAGCCTTGCATGTCCTTCCTCAGTGCCAGAGCCTGGAGGACGCGATGAGACGCGAGCCCCACTTCCCACCTGCTCTTTGACCTTGGTCATGAGTCATTGTTCTCCCTGAGCCTCCGTGTTTCACCAGCTGACTGGCGACAATTGCGGTCACCCGCCTTCCTCGCTCGATTACGAAGGGCTCTAATGAATTTCACCTTCGTAAAGTGTTTTTGTATCCTTGGCAGGACGTTGCTACCTAGTGGAAGGAAAAAACCGTTATCATTATTGACCTCAGAGCCAAAAAAGGACACTTTTTCAGGCTTCCTTGGCTTAGAAGGTCTTAGTATCAAGCTTGTATCAAGCTTTTCATCACATGCGCACAAAGAGCATTCAAAAGTTGACCATTTGGAAATATGAATTTATTGTTGCAGCTGCTTTCTGTGAAAGGCAATGTGCTTTCGCACATGTTGCCGGTTACAGCGAAGACTTGCTCCAAAGAGCCTCGGTACAGATGGCCAGAGCTGGCCTCTGGTGTGCGGTTCTCGAAACAGTCTCCCTTTGACCAACAGGCCTCATTGTAAGGCAGCCCAGGCCTCAGCCGATGTCAAAAGCTCCATTCTCCCCGGGTGGATTATTCTCACAAAGCGTGCCCACACGCATCCTGCGGCAGATAGCGACGGGGCTAGCTCCACAGATGTCACTGCCACTGCCGCCACTGTCACTTCTCTCCGTCACACAATCTTGGGGATCTTTCCAGAGATTCGCACAAAGCTCGATTCAGAGTTTGCCTTTGACCGATGCACACTTGGCCGCAGATGGACGGGGAGGAAGAGAAAGGCCTCCTGGTGTTTCTCCACACCGGCCTGGGAAAGCTTGGGAATTCCTGGCTGATTTGCCAGCTTCGACTCAGGCTGAAAAACAGATCAGAAGGTTGCCAACGGTCTCATTCAGTCTAGGAAACTGGGTTAATGCGACTCTGTGCGTGAGACCATCAATGCACAAAAGTCAGGAAATCCAAGAACGCCATTCCCACAGCCCACGGAGGCCTTCCACACACAGGTGACTCTGTGCGCCTGGCCGGGCCCTGCACAGCATCCTTGCCAAGGGATGGAAGCCTTCCCGGGCGTTCGCTGGCCTCAAAGGGGGAAACGGTCTCCGCATTCATTACATTACAGTTTCACCTCTGAAATTACTTATGTAGTTTTAAGTCAACCGGACCACATTGGAATTACCCTGCCCCACCGACTGGGCCAGGCTTTTCCTCCTTCCGCCTCTGCCTTCTCTGAGAATGGAAGCCGGGATACACTGAATAAATAAGTAATGGGTGGATGCGTGGATAGGTGGGTACTTGGAAGTTTTCCGTAAAGTGCCAGCTGTTTTACTTCCATTCACCCCAAAACTGTCACACACAGGTGGCTGTCTGGAACTCAACCCTCCACTTTTCTCTAGACTCCGTCCTTCTCACCTGTGAAGTAGGTCACCAGTTCCCCGCCATTTCGAAGGCAAGGAGAAACCCTACGCCTTCACTGTGTACTCGTTGGCAAAATTTCATCCTTAGTCTCTCAGAGTCACCGAAGCCTACCGTCCCTCTTGCCTTGCCTCTCTCTCTCACCCCCGAAAGCAAAGAAAGCCCTTGGAAATAATGTCTAGAAAGTGAGCCGGAGAACTACCAGGCAGGGAATTACGGCATGGGGGCCAGCTCCTTGCGGACACTGCCATGCAGTAGGCATTCAGTTCCTGCCAGGCAGGAGTGGTCTCTTGAGAAGAATACACAACAGGAGGGCTGGGCAGTGACCGTGGCACCGCTGCGCCCCCACCCAGGAGCTGGTAGTGTCCTCAGCGGAGGAGAGGTGTCGGGCTCAGTCACAGTGCCTGAGGCACGTCCTACAGCCCAACGGCAATCCCACGGCAGAAACATGGTTAAAATAAGGCATCTGAGTACATGGGGGGAAAATGTGGAATAAACATTGCAAAGGTTAGAGGAAGGAAAGAATGGAATGGCTGGAGATAAGTGATGTTAACCAGAATGTTCCTCGCTGGGGGAAGCCAGTGTGGGAACACGTGAAGCATGAAGATAGCATCATGACAACATATCAGAATCCCATCATGCTAGAGGAATCCAGAACTGGACAGAATATTAGAGATGATGTAAATCAAACCCGTAATCATGGATAGGAAGCAACTGACTGACTTGCCAGACCAATAGACAACAGCTCTCATACAAGATCCACCATGATATCCATGAATATAGTTCAGTTTAAGTGTCATCGGAAGACCCATCTCACCTCAGAATGACCCCATCAGTTCTGTTGTGAGAGTTCATACATTCCTGCCATATTTTCATCCCTTTGGATAAACTTATTATGTTTCCAGAAAGTGCACGTTCAAAACAAAAGATCTGATTTCAAAATGAGGGGCCACCTACAAAATAAAGACCTGTACCTGTACTCAAACACATAAAGGTCATGGAAGTCACACACACACACACACACACACACACACACACACACACACAAGGCTGAAGAATTATTCCAGATAAAGAAAGAAAGAAGCACAATAATTAAATGACTTCTGGGACCCCGGACTGGAATCCTGAACCAGAAAAGAATTGTTTTTATTTTTGTTTTCCTATGTGTCAGAAAAACAGGTAGCAAAATTTGAATACATTCTGAAGATTAGATATCAGTATATCAATGTTAATTTCCTGATGTTGATCATTTTACTATGGTTCCGAAAGACACTGCCCTTGTCTTTAGGTATGACACACAAAAAGTACTGAGGGGTATGGGGACATGTGTCACCCATATTAAAATCATTTTGTCATGTCTGAGCAGGAATAAGGTCACAAGAACCTTCAAAGGACAGTACGATCGTCAGGAGGCACTGGAGAGCCTGAGTAATGCGGGGACCCAAGGCATCTGGATGCCTGCTTCAGGATGGTATCGGAGGTATCGAGCAAATTCCTTCACATCTCTACTGCCCTTTGTTTCCCCATGTGAGGATGCTACCAAAAAACACTAGCAGCCTACGTTTACTAAAATGTTTGGGGGCTCAGCCAGTTAAGCATCTGACTTCTGCTCAGGTCATGATCCCACAGTTCATGAGTCTGAGCCCACATGGGGCTCTCTGTGGGCAGTGCAGAGCCCACGCCTCGGTCTCCCTCTCTCTATGTCCCTCCCCCCTCCCCTTCTCTTTCTCTAAAAAATAAACATTAAAAAACTTTCAATTAAAAAAATAAAGATTTGCTTTAAAAAAAAAAAAAAAAACCTTCTATATGTGCCAGGCATTGCATCAGGCACTTTATGTGTGTTGACAACCTTTTACAAGTGAGAAGACAGTCACAGAGAGTAATGTCATTTGCTCACATCCACATAACTGACTAGTTGTAGTGGCCAAAACTGGGCTGCTCCCCTATCCCCTGTCTTACCTATCAGGGTCCCTTTGAAACCAAAGGGAAATATGCCAAGTGCCTATTTCATGCCTGTGCCCCAGGAGACACTAGGCAAAGGTTAGCTGGTCCCCAGCGTCCCCCGCATCCATGACACCCTGCAGTCTGTCTGCCTTAGCTGGATTCCAAGCCCTCAGTGCTGAGCTCCCTCTTCTGACTGAATCTTTTGTAGTTTCATCAGATAATGTAATCTGTAAGTTAAACACCAGATAGGAGAGCTAAGGAAAAATTAGAGGTAACATTCGGTGAACATATTTTTCTTGTAACCCTTGTAACTGTGTAAGTTGGTTCCGTAAACTTGGCTGAGATGATGCATCTGAACCCGAGGACATTTTTCATACTATTTGGATTCCTTCCACAGGACGCCGTAGAGCCAGGGGGAGAAAAAGATTTATATTCCATCACATTGTGGTGTACATATTTGGGGCATGTATTTGGGCTTCTCTCCAGAAATTGTGCTAATAATGTATCTTGTCTAGTAAAAGACACTGGGTGTCACTCAAACCAGATGTTATTCACAAATCACCTTCCTGGGTTTATGCATTTTGGTTTTAGATTTTTTTTTTTTTTTAGCTCCTACCAGAATGGCCTTTGATGGTTTTCATTTGGTTGGGTTGATACTAGGTAGAGGGGCTATGCAGTCATGTTCTTTCTTTCTTTCTTTCTTTCTTTCTTTCTTTCTTTCTTTCTTTCTTTCTTTCTTTCTTTCTTTTTAATTTGAGAGAGAGAGAGAGAATGAGTGGGGGAGGGGGCAGAGGGAGAGAGACAGAGACAGAGAAAGAGTGGGAGAGAATCTTAAGCAGATTCACAGACATGAGATCATGACCTGAGCCCAAATCAACTGACTGAGCCACCCGGGTGCCCCCCGGCCATGTTCTTTAAACTCACAAGGGGACTGTATCCGTCTGCAAGGGCTGTATAACAAAGCACCACAGGCTGGGTGGCTTAAAAAGAACTTTGTTTCCTCACAGTTACGGAAGCTGGAAGTCTGAGTTCAAGGTGTCAGTCAGCAACGTTGGTTTCTTCTGAAGTCTCTTTCCTTGGCCTAGCAGAAGACTGTCTTCTCACCGTGTCTTCACACGGTCTCTCCTTGTGTGTGTCCGTGTCCCAATTTTCTCTTCCTACAAGGACACCAGGTATGTTGGATTACGGCCTGTCCTACTGGCCTCATTTTAACTCAAATAGCTCTTTAAAGTCCCTATCTCCAAAAACAGTCATATTTTCAGGTACCGGGGGTTAGGACTTCAACATATAGCTTTTGGAGGGACGTCATTCAGCTCATAATAGAGACTCAAAGGGAGAGGATGAGAAAATCCACTTAGAGGCTCCTTCGATTCTAGAAACACACATTTCTCAGCCACTGTTGGTAAAACACTACGAGTCCAGCTCCTCGCGCCGCCTGTCTCGTCTGCATCAGCTTTTGGGAGCTCATCAGGTGGAGGCGCCAGCCTAGCAAAGTTTCCAGAACTTGCTCTCGTATCTCCATCAACTCCTTCTTGACCCTCGCTGCCCAGACTTTGACATCCTACCTGGCCAACTCGGTCTCTCTGTTCTTGGTGCCCAGGAACATAAAACTCTTGTGCATGATATGCTGACACCATGGCTGAACTCCACACTCAGCCAATATGGCTAAGCAACTGGGAAATCAGCCATCCTCTTAATAGCTGATACAATTTTAGTACTTTATTTACTACAAACATTGAATTTTGCCTTCAGGCCTCATAGAGAATAGCACTGACAACTCCCAGAAACATTTGAAATGCCTCACGTAGCAGACACAGCTGACTAGAAGCACTCCTTGAGTGCTGTGACAGTGATGAGGAAAGGGTTTAGGTGAAACCGCTACCCCAAAACTGAAGCTCTCGGGCCTACCCCAGAATCCCCGACTCGCATGACTTCCGATTTCGGACCCAGAGCCCTGTAATCCTCAGCCGGCTAAGGACTCTGCAGAGGGTTTAGGTGTCTGTCTTCGTTTCCATGTCAGTGAAATCCGGATTAAAAATGGATTGTTTTCTTCCCCTAAAACTGCTATAAAAGTATGAGAATTGGATGGAACTCAGAAACAAACTTGGTAAAAGTCAAAATTGGTGACATGATATAATTTTTTTTAATTTAGTGTTTTTACTTATTTTTGAAACAGAGAGAGACCGAGCATGAGCAGGGAAAGAACAGAGAGAGAGAGATGGAGACACAGAATGAGAAGCAGCCTTCAGGCTCTGGGCTGTCAGCACAGACCCGATGCGGGGCTCGAACTCACGGACTGTGAGATCATGACCTGAGTTGAAGTCGGATGCTTAGCCAACTGCGCCACCCAGGCGCCCCAATATAATTTTAATTGTTAACTGCGAAGGCCAATTTTAATCCACTAAATTTGTGACCTTTAACCTGGCAGTGTCTACTAGCTCATGCTCATGACCGGATAAAGACTGAATGGCTCCCGGAGTAGAACTCTGCCTTCAATTCCACGACAAGATTCAGATCTGTGCTTTCATTTTTCTTAATGCGTCTTCACTGATTCTTCTCAGCTCTGGGCTTCCATACCGTATAATACAATATACAAGAGTAATTGTACACCCTTGGAACTAATAGAATGTTATATATCAATTATACACGTCAATTTAAAAAAAAACCCATAGGGTGTAACATGACCTTGGTCTTAACAAGAATTTGTCATCGAGTTGCCAATGTGGATGTGCGTGTTGTCCCAGAACTACATACTTTAAAACGGTAAGTTTCATGTTATGCACACTTGGCCATGAATTTTAAAAAGAATTTATCATCAAAAAAGAAAAAAAAAAAAAGTCCAGCACTTTGGTTGTGATGTTACAGGGACTCTAGGCGCCGACTGCAGTATGAGACGTGGCCACCAGGGGACAGCATAGACCTGGTTCTGCCTTGGACTCCCCCAGGCTGCGACAGCGGGTTTCTCTCCGGTCGCCAAGGGCCCGCCCCGCCCCCCAGGAAAAGCGCTCTGAGCTGTAGGGTCTGGAAGTGTCCGCAGAGCAGCGGCCCAGAGCCCCCGGCAGCAAGCCTCGCCCGAGGCGGGATTCGGCCTCCTTCCTCCTTTGGCCTGGGGCCTTGCCGGGCAGGGGCTCTGGGCCATCGAGGCTGGTCCCAGGTAACAGGCTCGGTGTGCAGTATAGACGCATCAGAAGCGCGCGCTTCCCAGGCCTGCCTCTTTCCAGAGCACCGAGGAGCAGGCGCTGACTTGGGGGGCGGCCTGGGGCGGGGGCGTCCTTAGGGCCCCCGAACCTGGTCAGGAGAGGACAGGGCGCTGACTTGGGGGGCGGGGGCGTCCTTAGGGCCCCCGAACCTGGTCAGGAGAAGACAGGGCGCTGACTTGGGGAGCGGGGGCGTCCATAGGGCCCCCGAACCTGGTCAGGAGAAAACAGGGGATCAGGTCTAGGCCTTAGGACAGGTTATCAGTAAAGAACGAACGAGTATTTCGTGCTCACATGATTTTGTGTTTTCTGAGTGTTTTATCCTCATTCACTGTGAGCTCATAATTCTGACCCGCCGCCCCCGTGTTACAGACGGAAGAGCGACCCCCGAGATCAGTGGGCACTTCGAGCAGAGCCCAGCACGCCGACCCCCTCGTACCGTCGGTGTGACGCACGCCAGGCCTGGGGACAGCGCCGAACCCCTAACGAGAAGAGAGCCCCCCAAGGCGGCCCGAGGCGGGAAGGCCGCGCCCCCCGGAGCAGCGGCGGGCGTGGTGTGCACCCTGGGCCCGCACCACCCGCTGGCCGAGCCAGGGAGGCGGCACCCCCGTGACTGATGCTCTGGGGGGCCGTCTGCGAGCTGACGGGGGCCCGCGTGGCCGGGGCGCACCAGGCCGGGCCTTTGCCGAGCGAGCACCGGGTTTGGCCGCAGCTCAGCACCTCTCAGAAGCACAGATCAGCCCAGAGGAAGAAAGGGGAAGGCATTGTGGAAGTTTTCAGGAAGGAGACAAAGATGCCTGTGTTTTGTGTCGCTCAGCTGCCTCCAGAAAATGTCCATTTGTTTTCTTTCCACTCCTTTCACATTTTAAGTGGAATCGAGTGAATGTGTGCCTTCAGTGTTCCCAACTTCACCGTTCTCCCTACACCTCATGTTGCCGTTTTAATGAAGCATCGTTTTCCCAGAGGGTGTGGGAACAAAACGTATTTAATGACCTCTCGGAGCAAACACTGAGTTCTTCAAATATTTCCCTGAATTAAGCCCCCCGCCCCACGATTCACTTCCTTTTTCAAATACCAGTTTGCCAGTTTACTGCAAGCCAATAAACAGGGCTTTTCTTTGCTCCTGAGCCACAGGGTTCCTGTTGAGTCCGAGCCTGGGAAGCCCATGAGAAACCCCAGACTCCCGGCCATTAGCCGCGTACCCCGGGGGGGTTGGGGGGGAGTTCAGGGCACAGGTTTCGGGGACTCAGCAGACCTGGGATGACCCTGGATAGTATCTCGTCTGACCCCTCCCTTCACAGATGAGGAAACTGAGGCTGGAGGTGGGGGAGGTGCGCGGAGGCCACGCAGGATGTCGTGGATAGGAGGGCATAAGCCGGGTTGACCCCGTGGGGTTCCCACACCTGGGCTTCAGCATCGCTTAGGGTAACTGTGCACATGCGGATCTCTGAACCCCTCTCCAAGCCTATGGAACTGGAATTTCGGAGGGAGGGAGGGTCCTGGGAGTGCACACACTAACAATGCCCCGCCACCGTGGTTGTGATCCACACGAATCTGGGGGAGCACTAGTGGTAGTAGAAAAAACCAGGCTGAGAGTCAGACAGATCTGGGTTCGAATCCCATCCCGTGACTTGCCCCGCACGTTTAATAAACTAATGTCTCTGAACTCGGTTTCCTCCTCTGTACTTGGGGAGATTGCTGTGGGGGCGACAGGGGACACACGCGGGCCCCGGGGTCTGGTGCCCTGCAATCAGGTTCACCTGCCACCTACAGATTGCCGGATTGGAGTCCCAGAGCCTCATTCATAGACTGTGTGAACTTGGACACATCATGTGTGTCCTCATCTGTAAGTGAGGTAATAATATCACCTCCTCCCAGGAATGTTGTGAAGGTTAACTGTAATATGTTGTAACAGCATTGACCAGGCATGAAACAAAGCCACCTCTAGGTCTTTCAAATAGAATTCAAGGCAGGGATTTGGTTCCACAGAAGGTGGAGGAGCTAGGGAGGCAGACCGAATAAAGAGACCATCTGGACATTGGTGGCTGGAAGAATCAAAGAAGGTAGTGGCCGTACGGGGTGGCTCTCAGGAGCTGGGGACAGGACACATAACACCATCAAGGAGAACTAGCTGCTGCCAGATGAGGAGACAGCACCCAAGGCTGCTGGACATGGAGACAGCACCCAAGGCTGCTGACATGGAGACAGCACCCAAGCCAAGGAGAAGCCACGGCTCTCCTCCCCCTTCCCTGCAGCCCCCTGCCTGTGCCTCTCCTTGCCCAGAAGAGGTAGAAGTCAGAAGACAGGAAGCCTGGGAAGTATATTGCCCGTAGATACGCAGCGGAGAGAAAGGGTGGACAGTGGCCCCGTGAATGAACAAGTAAATGCCCGGCACACGCATTGTGAGAACACTTACGCCTCCCCCAGACATAGAAGAGGCTTTCTATTGATGCTTATCATTGTAACTGTTATCGTTGAAATGTAACAGCCCAACGGAAAGGCTGTTAGCAAGAAACGTATGCATCTGTGGGACGCCTGCGTTTCATTAGTCACATACAGGCATCGTGTCTCCAGGGCTGGTCACCACGTGGAGGGAAAGTCCCAAAACCAGAGTCCCAGAAAATTGAACTTCAACTTCTCCACGTGTGAAAACATGCATAAATGAATAAATACACTATTTCATAAAGTATCACATGGGTGTAATGAGGTCAGGGACAGGAAAGTATGTTATACACTTAGAGTCTTACACAGATATAGGATGCATTGCATTCTCAGAAAGGGGACACTTTCAAAACACGGGTGTCAGAGTCACTATGATCTACATGCAGTATACTTACTTTTTTTTTCCCCACTGATTTTTCAAATTCATCATTTTCCTTTTAGGAATTAAGATAGAATACAATTTGAGCAAATACTATGAAATGTATGATTCAGGACTACCAAAGCAATGTTCTGGCCAAGGTCACATGAGAACCACTTAGCCAGTGGGATGGCCAACCCACTCTGTAAAAAGAGGATTTTTAAAAAATGTTTACTTATTTTTGAGAGAGAGAGAGTGAGAGCTTGGGAGGGGCAGAAGAGAGAGAGAGACGCAGAATCAGAAGCAGACTCCAGGCTCTGAGCTGTCAGCACAGAGCCCAACGCTGGGCTTCAAGCCACAAGCTGTGAGATTATGACCTGATCTGAAGTAGGACACTCAGTGGCTTAAGTGTCCAACCTTGGCTCAGGTCATGATTTGCCAGTTTGAGCCCCGCATCGGGCTCTCTACTGTCCGTGCGGAACCCGCTTCACATCCTCTGTCCCCATCTGTCTCTCTGTCCCTCCCCTGCTTGTGCTTTCTCTCTGTGTCTCAAAGACAAATAAACATTAAAACAAACAAACAAAAAAAGAGGATTCTTACATATCTTCATAAACCTGACTAGTTTTGCTGTCTCCACTGATTAGGCTGGTAAAACAATGGCTACATGATAATATAATAAAATACATTGTCGTAAAAACCATTATTTGATGAATCTTTGTTAATACTTTGCATGCATTATCACTTAATTTACTATATAATCCTAATTCTGATGCTTATTATTATCTCCATTTCTCAGCTAGAAAATCATCAGTACTTAGAATGGCCCAATTCACTTGCTCAAGGTCCCTTGACTTGTCATCAGTAAAAGCCAAGACTTGGCTCCAGGTCTGGCTGAGGTCAAAACTGGCTGTTCTTGGCCTCCCTCCACCGTTTGCCTTCGGTGGTGCTGGCCACGGAAGGATATGATGCAATCAACAACGGTGGCAAAGCCCCCAAACTAAGAACAAGAATATGTGAATTCTAGATGACCTGGCCCTAGCCAGTGTTGTGTTCTCACCCACAAAGTGATAGGATTGGTTAGAACACAGACTTCATAGCTGTAACGTTTGGTGAGTTTCATTAACTCCTGATTACTTGACAGAGTTAGATAACAAAGACGTTACCATTTCTGCACAGTATTTCTGCACAGTTCATGACACTCATATCCTCACAATGAAATACTATTTACTACTGCTCTTTTGGTTTCTTGTGTGTTGGCTTATTAGTTCAAACCATTGTGCTAGGCACTGTGAAATATTCTGAAATGTACTATTCTTGATCTCCCTTTTAAATATCTTCAAGTTTCTCCCCCAAAGTACTCCATTTTCTACTCAGGCACATTGCACTCTGTTGGTTTTAACAAAGGCTGTGCTGGGATGTGGCCTAACTCCCAGCATGCTCTTGAGTGCCATCAATCCTGTAGCAGCTAGAAGAGTGTGTTCGGGGTCAGTGAGCTGGGCATGAGGCCAGGAGCCAGGACCCAGCAAGCACGGCGGTCAGGGTGGCCCAAGAGTGGGGAGAGGCAGAGGGGAGAGCGCGAGGAAGTCTGGAAATGCAGCCGAGATGCAATGGGAGGCGCGAGTGGCATCCACAGGTCAGTCTGGGCCTTTTGCATCAACTCAAGAGGGCTCCCATGTGACTTTTGAAGGTGGAAAACCAAGCCCCAAACATGCATGGGTTGACATTCTCCAAGCAAAGGGAAGGCCAACTATCTGCATGGGATAATTCCCAAAAGGCACCAACAAGGAGATGCCAGGGATTGAAGGTCTTTGGAGTTGGTCAGAATGACCCCCAAGACCACAATGCAGAGAGCCAGAAGGGGTAGCACTGATGGACAGCTCCCAAGAACATGGAAAAAGTTTGTCCCCAAAGAGCTAAACCAGCAAGTCTACCCATAATGGAAGAGGTTAGTCATCTGGTTACTCCAAGAGACTGCTGAAATGTGCTCAGAAACACCCAAAACACCAATCAAAAGGACCCAAGAATTACCGTGGGAAGGCCCACTTGGCGTGTGACGGCAACTGGGCGAATAGGAACTCAGCCAACATCATCTCCCCAGCAGGAGCAAGACCAAATTGGAAAGCTCACACACAGTGGGTAACCTTCAGGATCCAGAAGAGGGCAATGCCCACAGAGCTCTGCTGCAGGGAGGGGCGGAGCGGCCCACAGACCCCAGCGCTACAAGTAGACTTGAACATACATGGCTGTTGGAACTCAATGTGATTAATTATTTACGTCGATGACTCCTTCTCTCCGCTCTGATTCACGAGGAACTCTCCAATTTTCATTTTACTCCCCAAGGAGAGCTGCCAAAAGCGAGATGATATGCTGATTGTACTGACCTAAATATTTCAATCAAAGGGATGCTCGGAGTTCTCATTGCAAAATAACGCTGGCACCATGATTTATACATCAGTCTCTTGTCACCTGGGTTAATAGGAGTCTGCCCCTGAGAGCTGGAGTCACACCGAGTGTGCTTAAAATTGTAAATGTTTGAAGCTTTGAAGCTGAGAGCCTGAGCTGAGATAGTACAGAATCTACAGAAGGTAAATGCCAGTTTAGGAGACCCGCGAACACTGACCCAACCAGCCTTCCCTAGTACTATCCCAACATCGCTTATCCCACTGTTCACGTTTAAACAGCAACACGAAGTGTGCGTGTGTGTCAGTTCACCTCTAAAGCTCCACAATGTAAGGCAGTTTTCCTCCAAAACTGGAGCAGTTCTTGTCCTGGCCCAGATCTATGTTGCAGGAAAAGATTCAAGCTCTTTGAACTATAAATAAATTCAGTCACATTGGGCTTTAAATCGTGAATGGGTACAGCGTAGATTGGACATGTTGAGTCACAGAAGAATCACCAGAATTTTCTGTCACTCCAACCACATTTCCTTCAGAGCCTTGCTTATGCACTTCTGGGATTTCTACCATTTCTTAGCAGTTTAAACTGTATCTACCCAAAACATCAAGTAGCGCTCTGGCCGTAAACAAAGAACGGACGATAGTTGTGTTTACAATGATGATATTCTAACAGTTAAAAAAAAAAAAAAAAAAAGAGGAGACATCCCTGGAAACAAATTGATCTGACCCTTCATAAAAGTTTTAAATTTCTATGAAGTTACTGTCAAAATTAAAGCTGTAAAGGCAAACAAGCAGATTAGAAAAATATTTGTAGCAAGTAAAAGAGAAATGAAACATTTTATTAAAAAATGTTCAAACTTGGGGCACCTGGGTGGCTCAGTGAGTTAAGTGTCTGACTCTGGCTCAGGTTACGATCTAAGGGTTTGTGAGTTTGAGCCCACTTCAGATCCTCTGCTCCAAAACCTGCTTCAGATCCTCTGTCTCTCTCTTTCTCTGCTCCTCCCTTGCTCGCTGTCTCTCTCTCTCTCTCTCTCCCAAAAATAATATAAGCATTTAAAAAAATTCAAATGTCTTGGGGTGCCTGGGTGGCTCAGTGGTTAAGCATCTGACTCTTGATCTCAGCTCAGGTCTTGATCTCAGGGATCTTGATCTTGGTGTCATGAGTTCAGGCCCTGCATCAGGCTTCATGCTGGGCATGGACCCTACTTTAAAAAAAAAATCAAACTTTCTAATAAATAAGTAGAAGTGAAAAGAAATTATATTACATACGTATTTATTTAAGATTTTATTTTTAAGTAATCTCTACACCCAACCTGGGGCTCAAACTCACAACGCTGAGATCAAGAGTCCATTGCTCTACTGGCTTATTATTACATATTATATATGTATGTATATACATGTGTATACATTGCATGTATATATGATGTGCATGTATATATATATGTATTGTAAGCAAGAGGGGTGCCTGGGTGTTTCAGTTGGTGGAGTATCTGACTTTGGCTCAGGTTATGATCTCACAAGTTCATTGGTTCAAACCCCACATTGGGCTTTGTGCTGACAGCATAGAGGCTGCTTTGGATTCTCTGTCTCCTTCTCTCCCTGCCCCTCCCCTGGTCATGCTTTCTCAAAAATATACATTAAAAAAAAAAATTTTTTAAGTAAACAAGAATTCATCTAACAAAAATTTAGTACAGCTGGGAGGGAAACAAGATTCTCCCATGCTGCTGCTAACAGCATATATTTACACAACTCTTCTTGACTTCATTACATGTCAAGAGTAACAGAATTCTATTATTCAGCCATCAAAAAGAATGAAATCTTGACATTTGCAATGATGTGGATGGAGCTAGAGTGTATTATGCTAAGCAAAATAAGTCAGCCAGAGGAAGACAAATACCATATGATTTCACTCATATGTGGAATTTAAGAAACACAACAAATGAACATATGGGAAGAGGGGAAAAGAGAGAGGGAAACAAACCATAAGAGATTCTTTTTTTTTTTAAAAGAGATTCTTAACTATAAAGAAAATGAGAGTTGATGGAGGGATATGGGTGGTGGGGTGGGCTAGATGGGGGATGGGCATTAAGGAGGGCACTTGTTGGGGTGAGCACTGGATGTTGTATGTAAGTGGTTAATCACTGAATTCTACTCCTAAAACCGATATTGCACTGTATCTTATCCAACTAGAATTTAAATTAAAATTTGAAATGAAAAAAAAAAGGAGTAATGGAATCGTTTATATTCTTTTACAACTAATGTGACTTCAAGGTTTTTATCTTAAAGAAAAAATTTAAAGAAGAAAAAAGCTACATGAATTAACATAATAAGTTTAGTATTGTGTGTAACAGAAAACATCAAGAACAACCTAAATTTTCAACAAGTGAGAAACGGTCAAGCTCTTTATGATGCACAACTCGGTAGAATGTGTTAGTGTTTATGTCTGTGTAATATTTGGGGAAAATGTTTAGAATATGTTACATAAAAGTCTGAATATCTTATTTTAAGTATGTTACAACTTCAGTTACGAAAATACGTGAGTGTGTGAACGACGTCTGGGAGAGAAGAGGAAACAAGAAAGCTCTTGTGATGTACTTAAATCCCAGCTGTACTAAGTACTGGCTGCAACACACTGGGCATATTACTTAATGTCTCTGTGCCTCAGATTTCCAGTCTGAGGATTAAATGGTATACAAATTTTATTACAAGTAAAAATGCTTTTAAAACTTTGTATTTCATGTATAACAAAATAAGTGCTGTACAAATGTTTATTACTGGTGATTAGATTATTCTTCATCATATTATTACGATACCCTTTATAATACATGAAAATCGGACAAGATAATTTTTTTAAAACCTTCTCTAATGCTTACACATGGTTGTCAAAACTTATTTCTATTAAGAATATCTCAGAGTTGAGCGCCTGTTTGGCTCAGTCAGTTGACCATCTAACTCCGGCTCAGGTCATGATCTCACAGTTCATGAGTAACAGCCCCACCACCCGCTCACTGCTGTCAGCACAGAGTCTGCTTCAGATCCTCTGTCCCCCTCTCTCTGCACCTCCCCTGCTTGGGATATCTCTTTCAAAAATAAAAAACAATAAAAAAAAAAAAGAATATCTCATAGTATCCTTAGGAACATTTCAGTTCAACAAACACGTGTTTCATACCTGCCACGTACCCAACATCATGTGGCCCCAACCCCCCTGAAGCTTATAGTCAGTGAGAGTGTAAGGACACACAAGTGTGATGATCACAGTGTCCTCAGGTTTGCACACCACCCTCCCATCCCAAATTGCAAATACCATTCCATCGTTTCATTTTTTGTCACTGTTAACGCACCCTGAACAATTCCTTTGTATTTTATATTTATGTAAACAGTCTTAAGGTTTATAAAATCTGCCTTTGTGTTAATTGAGCTTGTATTCTTACTGGATCAAACAAGTATAATGGTTTTAATGCCCTGTCAATAGTTCACAACTGTCATTTCACTCATATATCATTTAGGTATTAGCACCTTAAAAATGTATGGTATTTCAAAATATGCTTGCATCCCAATATTTTTGTATCTTGTCCTTTGTAAATAACGTCAGCTCTTCATTCTGTAAAGATACAGGGTATTTCCATTCCCCTTCAACATATTGAAAATATTTCCCCATATTTTCAATCATTCAGTAAAGGTTTATTATGTATTATTTCTTTTAATGTTTATTTATTTGAGAGAGAATGAGCAGGGGAGGGGCAGGGAGGGAGGGAGAGAGAGGATCTGAAGCAGGCTGTGTGCTGACAGCAGATAGCCCGAGGCAGGGCTCGAACTCCCGAACCTCGAGATCATGACCTGGGCCGAGGTCAGACATTTAACTGACTGAGCTACCCAGGCAACCCAAGTATGTATTATGCCCCGTACCACACACACACACACACACACACACACACACACGCACACGCACCATGCTAGGCACTGTGGATAAGAAGATAGTTTCTCTCAAGGGGAGAAATCCTAATCACAATGCAAAGAATAAGAGTTATAATATTGTGTCCAGAGGCTGTGGAGCAAAGAGTAGGAACCCAAAGGAAAGCTTTCTGACGCACCCTGAAAAGATACAGGACTCCTAGGAAAGAGTTCCGAAGAAGACGTCATGGCAAGTCAGTCTTGAAGGACACGGGGTGATAACTAGCCAGAAAAAGCTGGAAGAGGCTTCCAAGAAAAGAGCACAGACTATGCAAAGGTTAGAAGGTATAAGAGAGAATGTCATGTCCCCAAAATGCTTCAGTGGATGGAACAAAGCCTGGATGGAGGGTGCTAAGTGAGAGATGAACCCAGAGATTCCCTACAAATCCTGCTAAAGACACTGAGATTTATCCTTATGGGGAGGAAAAGCCATTTAAAAAATGTAGACCAGGGAATGAAATTTTCAGATTTCCATCTCAAAAGACCTAGCTAATGATTTTGCAGCAGACATTGCAAAAAGAGACCAGCCAAGGGGCATGCCGAGCAGTAAAATGGTAAGTTAAGAAGGACCTGAACTAAGACGTGACAGTGGAGAAGGAGTAGTGCATATATTTAAGACAACATGGACGAGTAAGCTTAAAAATGAAACGCCACAAGCTAAACACTGCGCAAAACAAAACAATCACTTAACTGCATGAAAGAGAACACAAGAAAGCCAAGGACCACACCTCAGTAAAAGTAAAGACTAGAAAAACCTGCAACTAACAGAGATGACAAGGGAGCTAGTCTTGATCAAAACTAGGTGGGGGGGGGGGGGAATCCTTTTCTGAGAACTTGAAATGATGGGCCTCTGCCCTCATCTGGGCTGGCGGTTAAAATGTAGACAATAGAAGAGTTCTGGAACACCAAGCCTAAGGAAATAGCATACAACATGGAGCACTATGGAGCAAGCCCTACGTGAGTTGAAAAAAAAACAGGAAGATTAAAAAACAGAAGAGCAGAAGAGATAATAGACTACCATCAAAACAGAAATTAGTACTACCTCTTGTAATAGATGTTGTATTTATACAGACCGTCTCTGGATTACAGTGGTATGTCCCGGGCTCAGGCTTCAGTCCCTGTGTCCTCTCTAGTGATACTCCGTCGGTGACCCCACGAGTCTCAAGGCTTGAAGAACCACCTAGAAACCATCACTGATCACACTTCTCTCCCCACTTCCAGTTGGAAATATTCATTGTCCAACTCAAAATCTCCACGTAGATGCCTAAGAAACATCAACAACCCAAAACTTCTCTTACATCCCCTCAGGCCTGGTCCTCCACATGCTTCCCCCATTTTTATCGAGTTATTCGGTCCCAAAACCTTGGTGCCATTCTTGACTCCACTCTTGTTCTCACATCTATTCGTCAGGAAAGCTGGATCTATCTTCAAGATGTATCCAGAAGCCTACTTCTTTGGACCTCCTCAACAGCCCCCCCCCCCCCGGCAAAGCCATCACTGGAAGAATATCTGAATCGCTCACAACCCTCCGGCAGACGCCCCTGCCTCTAGCACGGCACCCCCACCTCAGCTACACACGTGCACAGCCTAACGTACATGTAGAATCCAGAGTGATCCCTAAAAATATAAGTAAGCTCACGCCACTTCCACACCTAAAACCCTGCAATGTCACAGTGTCACTCAGAGTAAAAACCGAAGTTCTTAGAATGGCTGATGAGAACCTGCCTGATCCATGTCCCAATACCCTCTGATCCCCCATGAATCCGCATTTCTGCACCTCACTCCAGCACGCGAGATTCCTTGCTATTCCTCGATCGTGCGAGGCATGCTTCTACCTTATGCCCTGTGGTGGAAGCTGTTCCCTTGAGCGTGAGGAAGTGGGCAGTCACCTCACAGTTATCCACTTGCTAATTCCCTTACTTCTTAAATCTTTGATTCAGTCTCACTAAGTCAGGGAGGCTTTTCATGAGCACGTTATTTAATAGTGCCGCCTGCCTCCTGCCCAGCACTCTTGATCCTTCTAACATTGCTTTCCTTACCCTATGTCCTATATTACTCTCACCTTTAATATAAAGGGCTGTGTGTGTATAGTATATATGTTATATATACAAACATAGAGAAAGAGCTTGAAACATAATGAGGAAATAAAACAGTCAAAAGAGATTTTAAAGGTTAAAAATTAAAACTTCTAGAAATGGAAAATACTGAAATTTAAAACCCTCGTGGATGTGTTAATCAGTATACTCTGGAAAATTCTGAGGAATAATCCACAGTGCAACATAGAATAACAAAGAAGTGGAAATAAGAAAAATTTTTTAATTTTTTTAATGTTTTATTTATTTCGGAGAGAGAGAGAGACAGCATGAATAGGGGACGGTCAGAGAGAGAGGGAGATACAGAATATGAAACAGGCTCCAGGCTCTGAGCTGTCAGCATAGAGCTCGATGCAGGGCTCAAACCCACGAACCGTGAGATCATGACCTGAGCCGAAGTCAGACGCCTAACTGACTAAGCCACCCAGGCACCACGAAATATGAAAATCTTTAAAGGAGAGAATAGAAAACATAGAGGAGAAAAAATACTCTAATAGATACCCAGGCACCACGAAATATGAAAATCTTTAAAGGAGAGAATAGAAAACATAGAGGAGAAAAAATACTCAAATAGATAATGGCAGATAATTGTCCAAAATTAATGAAAGAAGACGATGCAATTTTAAGATATAACTCCTATGCAAGGTAAGTAAAAATAAACCCGTATCAACACACATCACAGGTAAACTGCAGAGTGCCCATTAGAAATTTTAAAATCAAACAGTAAGTAAATACAGGTTACCAGAAAAAGGAATAACAGCCTAATCAACACAGATTTCTTTTCAACAATAACAGAAGATGGGAGACTATTTAAAATTAGCCCCAAAAGGCCAAGAAAAAAAAAATTATATACCCTAATTTTCATTCAAGGATCAGGGTGCAAGTAAAGACACTTTTGGAATAGGACAATAAGTATCTTAGCTGTGGCTACTATCACCAAACACCACAGACAGGGGGCTGGGGGCTTGAACAACAAATATTTGTTTCTCACAGTCTGCAGGCTGGGAAGTCAAAGATCAAGGTGCCAGCCAATTCAGTTCCTGGTGAGGGCCCTCTCTTCCTGGCTTGCAGACGGCTGCTTTCTCCCTGTGTTCATAAACGGCAGACAGAAAGAGGGCGTTCTGTCCTCTCTTATAAGGATACTGATGACATCCTGGGGGCCCTCACCCTCATGATCTCCTCTAAAACCAATCACTTCCCAACACTCCACCTTCAAACATGATCCCATTCTGAATTTGGGGGAGACGCATTCAGTCCATAATATGAGGAAAAGAAGCTTACCACTACGACGTTAAAGGAAACATTGATAACAGATATATTCAGGGAAGAATGAAATTAAAAGCAGAATAAATTAAAAGTAAAAAAGATATCATGAGGAAAGAAGTTAATAAACAGGTAAGTAAATCTAAAGCAAATATTGTCTCATTCACTGATAGAAGTGAATGATAAGACTTATAGAACTAAGTTACATGGACACCAACTTGACAATAAACTATTGAAAAAATAAAATAAAATAAAAATAAAAGAGTTATAGAACTAAGACAGAACCACCCAACTGGACAATAACAGCATGTGAAATGGGGGAGGGGGTGACGGGAGTTAAAGCCTTCCTAGAAACTTGTATTATTTAGCAGGAAGGTGTGGACAGATACGAACAAACATTAGAATTTAGTAAGCATGCATGTTAAATGTGAGCTTGTCAGAGAATAAAATTAAAACCCACTGACAAGGGAGAAATGGGACAAAGAAACCCCTATTAGAAAAAAGAAAACACGGGGTGTCTGGCTGGCTGTGATTCTTGATCTCGGGGTTGTGGGTTTGAGCCCCATGTTGGGTACAGAGATTACTTAAAAATAAAATCTTAAAAAAAAAAAAGAAAGAAAAGAAACAGGGAATGGGATAGAATAGAGTAGAATAGAATAGAAGAATAGAATAGAATAGAATAGAATAGAATAGAATAGAATAGAATAGAATAGAATAATGAGCAACGTGCTTTTTACATTTATTTTTAGTTGAAGTTTCTATATTGTACTGAAAATGTATTTCAATTCTAACATGCTTTTTTAAAATTTATTTATTTATTTTTGAGAGACAGAGAGACAGTGGACAAGCAGGGGAGTGTCAGAGAGAGACGGAGGCATAGAATCTGAAGCAGGCTCCAGGCTCTGAGCTGTCAGCACAGAGCCCAACGCTGGGCTTGAACTCACAAGCTGCGAGATCATGGTCTGAGCCGAAGTCGGGCGCTTAACCGACTGAGCCACACCCCGAACATACTCCCCCTTTTTCAGAAGGACAGCCCAGTTTCGATGGCCATGGTAGGGGAGAAACGGAAATCCAAATACTGACCCAAAGCAAAGTTTGTTCAAGACATTCATTTCCCACACAGGACCGATCTTTCAGAGTCATGACTATTGAGACAAAAAGCTGCAGAGAGCTTTCCCCTGTTTCTAAGGAATGTACTGTTTTCCAACTTTACTCTCTGATTATTCAGTTGCTCCGGGAACAAAGACACTAGAAAATTTAGAGACAAAGAAGGCAAAGAAGTATCTCCCCCATCTGTGTATTCCCTCCCTTTGTAAAAAGGCTGAACTGGACTGGTGATGGTCAGAGTCCCTTGGGTCGCAAGGCTGAAGTGAGCTCAGAGGTCACTGGAGGGGGAGGGGTCCCAAGATTGGGGCAGGGACAAATAATTCCACAAAGTTGAACAGCGCCACAAATAGTGCCGTAGGTCAACGAAGACATCGCAAGGGTTGCGGGGGACAGAGTTACAACTCCCGAGTATAGGGCTAAGAGTTCAGCCCAGAAGACTTAGAAAGTAAGTGTGAGCAGGCTCTCAAGGGGAGGAAAGAAACACATTATTTAAATATTATTAAACAGCATTTAACAGTGGGTGCTGTTGAAAATATGCAGCTACTTCCGCCACTAGCACGTGCACCTTGCTTCTGAGAGCCAGCGCAAATGCGGTGTGTGGGCAGATCTGCCTAGTTTCAAGCACTGGGAAGTGGAGTGAATAATCACTGCCTTTTGTTCAACTCTTGACTTCGGAGCTCAGCATTGGCTCTCGTGAACACAGCCAAGAGTGAGGGATTCTCACTGAAGTGTCTCGTGGCGGACAGAGGTGACAATGCTTGCGGCCGAAGGTGGAGTGACATTCCAGGGCAGATTAAGAAGAAAACACCTCTCCAGTTGAAAGCCAGGGCAAGGGTGAGGGATCCCAGCCCCAGTGCCAAACAGATACAAAGAACTTCCGGCAATGGCTATGAGCAAATGGAGTCCCAGAAATTAAACTCATGATTCAAGACAGCTGCATTGCCAGAAATAGAAAAGAGTAAGAAAGAAGAAAAAAGACAACAGGCCTAGTGAACAAGGCCCCACAGTTTCTCAGTTCCTAAAACCATCCTGAGGCGCAAGCACTTGTACTAACAGAGAGTGAACTGCTGTGAACACACCGCACGTCATCCGCTCTCAGATGGCCCTACGATGCACTGGACAAGGGCGATCCAGCAGTCAGAGCCTGAGGCCACCAGACCAGCTGACACGAACTCATTCCATTGCCACCAATGAGATGGCTCACGGAGGCACGTGAGGATCTGGGATTCTGTAACTTACCGACTGCAGAAGACATAAGCTCTGGACCTATCACCAAGAATGGCTGTTGTTTTTATATTTTCTGAGTGGGAGGATTCACTGTGACTATTGCAATTTTCCTTCCACCATTTTATACTAGATGAGTAAGAAGTTTTATCTTGAGGGGCACCTGGGTGGCTCAGTCGGTGAAGCGTCCGACATCAGCTCAGGTCACGATCTCGCGGTCCATGAGTTCGAGCCCCGCATCGGGCTCTGTGCTGACAGCCCGGAGCCTGGAGCCTGCTTTGGATTCTGTGTCTCCCTCTCTCTCTGCTCCTCCCCCGCTCACATTCTGTCTCTCTTTTTCTCAACAATAAATAAACATTTTAAAAATTTAAAGAAAAAAAAGAAGTTTTATCTTGAAATAGTCCAGAGGTTTCCAGATAGTGAGATATCAAATGTATATAAGAACAAGACTAAATTGGAAGAGACACGGATTTCTCCCAGAAATCCTGTGCTCTGATCGTGCAAAATACCTCCATTAAAACCCTTTTGTATGCAGTGGCAGAATATGACTTGGGGGTTTGCTGTGTAAGAACAGGGCATATACTGTTCAGAAATGACATATACGTGGTTCAGGTAGATCATCTTAGGTTGGGGATCTTTAAATGCATAAGGAAAACAAGGTGTCTATGAATGGTGGGGGAGAGGGTCTTACATTCTCCCCGGACAAACCCGTTTTCCCAGCTCTAGGAATGCCCTGTCTGCATGCCAACCCCATAGCCATCCGCACAGAGCAGCGGGGCTCCCAGAAGCCTTAGCTATAGAAGATGGCTGCTCCCCCACGCCATAGTTGATGGGACCAAGAATGTACACCTGTTCCAAACTGAGCCAAGAAATTTGGAAATGCACTCAACATACCTCCACTTCAGTGTGGGTCTCTGCTGGATGGGAGAAAACAAAGCCCCAGGGTTTGACTGTGGCCATGCTTTCCAATGTGAAGAAGAAGAAGTAGTGAAAACCAGTCTACAGAGAGGAATGCTCAAGCATGAGAGACTGGCAGTGGCCTGCACAGAGAGACATGTGATGGACTTCCAACCCTTGATTCCAGTACGAGCCATAGGTTACATCCCTGCCCTTGGATTGCCGGACACATCGCCTTACCTTTAAAGTTTATTTATTTATTCTGAGAGAAGGGGGTTGGGGAAGGGGTAGAGAGAAAGGGAGAGAGAATCCTAAGCAGGCTCCATGCTGACAGCCTACTCAGGGCTAGAACTCATGAACTGTGAGATCATGACCTGAGCAGAAATCAAGAGCTGGATGCTTAACTGACTGAGCTGCTAGGTGCCCCCTCTTACCTTTAAAACAAAGCCCCCCTTGGGGCATCTGGGTGGCTCGATCACTTAAGCGTCTGACTTTGGCTCAGGTCATGATCTCGCAGTTCACGAGTTAGGGCTCTGCATCAGGCTCTGTGCTGACAGCTCAGAGCCTGGATCCTGCTTCAGATTCTGTCTCCCTCTCTCTCCGCCCCTCCCCCACTCATAGTCGGTCTCTCTCTCTCTCTCTCTCTCTCTCTCTCTCAAAAATAAATAAAACATCAAAAAAAATTTTTAAACAAAGCCCCCCTTTTGCTTAAGCAAACTCAAATCAGTTTCTGTAATTCACAACCAGTGGAATCCTAAGTAATAAAGAGATTCATCCCAGGATTTGAGATCTTCCTTTTTCTGTGTAGACAATCTTTGTTTCTAGACTTTTCTGTGTACAGGAACATACACATGTGATTGTAAACATAGACTACATGAAGAGACTGAATGAGCCATTCATTGGATCATCTCATTCCAACCATCTTTATTCCAATCTATTTCCATCATGGAATTATAATTTCCTTACATAGTCCACCCACTGTAAAAGTGGGTCTCAATTTTCCCCAAAAGTATCTTTCCTCATACTAACATAAGGAGAGGGTGGGCTTTGAGTGGCCAGGAATGGATAGCCCTGAACTTAGTTCAGCTCTTTGTTGATGCCCTGAGCAAGTCCTCCTGCTTCAGAATCAGATTTTAGGAGATGCACTTCTCATAGGAAGAGCAAGCTGAAAGTAAATGAGGAAGATTCAGGTCTGCAGAAAGGATTCCATCTCTCAGAAGCTAATCCCAAAGAATATTTGGAGGGAGATACGTTCACCAGTACAGGGTGTGATTCTTCCTCCCCACCCCCATCCTTAGAGTTTAGAGATCAATCCAAACAAGAAAAATGTGAGGAATTCCCATGGCCTGTCTGATGACGTCAGCATCTGTTTACTGCTCAGCACGGCAGAAAACCTGCTTGATCTTTTTCAAGTGATGTTATAAACATTTGTATAGAATCCATTTGTTTCTTTTAAAAATCATTTTAGTTTAGTATTTGTATATTTAAGGAAGCCATGAAGCTTAATTTACTGAAGAAGAGAGAATTATTTTTCAATAATTTTGATTTGGTTATCATGAACTTGAAGAGTTGATGGAGTATGGATGTTCAAGTGATAAGTAATGACCTTCCCTTGGTTCAAAGTAGAAATGAATTAAATAAATACGAGTCAAAATTAATCTAGGGGATTAAAATGAGATATTTTTAAACATTGCCTATAAATATTATAAGGCTCGAAATTTAAATACAAGTGTGCATGAACCTTCAAAATTATTTCCATCATTTACTTGATAAATTCTGACTCAAGGAATTGCTGTGCTGAATTCAATCAATTATCTTTCGGTCATCTAGTGACAGTTTAATTGTCCTTGTGTGGCTTTGGCTTTTAAGTGCAAACATTATACTCGTTTTCCCACACACGGTATGCTACTACTAGCATATGGTACAGCATGATTTACTAGAAAGCTGCTTGCAAAAGAGGTCTGTAGAATGAAAATTTCTTCTGCTCCTGCTGCTAAAACATATTTTGTAGATTTAAAATATATTCATGGAACCAAGTCTTCTGAGTTTTCATCTTCTATGACTGGATTTCCCAGTGTGCCAAGTATTTTTTTATATTGCTCATTTTAGTAAACCTTTTTGTGTCCCCTAAGTTCTCAATGGAATGACACCCTGCCCATCTGTTCTTCTGTCTAGCTCCTCTGCAAGTCCCCTGCTATGTTGCCAAGGCAACACTACCTGCTATGACATCAATCATAACAAATGGCTGTCCCTTCACTAGACTTCAGATTTCGAATGCAACACTTGGCTTTCAAACCCCTGGCTTTTTATCCTTAGGGTTAACGAGGCTTCTTTAGGGGACACCTGCCCGGAGTGACCTTGCCACAGTTCCTTAGTCAGGAGCTGCCTTCCATAGTTAGGAAGCTCGTAGCTCTATGCCAGTAGTACCTCATCTTTCACCCTGGGTGACTCAGTCTCTCAAAAAAGCATCTAGAATTGCTGGGGATAGGAAACCACTGGGAGGAGGTCTCATCCTGGTGGTTTTCAACCTTCACTGTGACTCAGAAAACCCCGGGCTGCATGCAAACACACGCCATCTGGACTCCGCCCTTCCTTGATCCTGATTCAGTGACTGTGGAATAGAATCTAGGCTTCTTTTTGACAAGCTCCTGGGTAGATGTACAACGAAGCGTGGGAAACAATGACCTAGATTTTTTTACTCGGGCACCCCAGGATCAGATCGTTAGCGTGTTTGTATGCACAGGACTGGGGTTACCTGCATCCGCATGGCTGCGATATTTGACTGAAAATTTGGATTCCTGGGGCCCACTTCCTAAATCAGGATCTAAGCATGGGATCCAGATATCTGTGAGCCAAGGGCTCTAAGGCAACCGTAATGACAGTAGAAAGACCAACCAGACCTGGATCCAAGTAATCCTGGGCACAGTTTTTGAAATGTCTCTGTATCTGTTTCATCTGCAGAACTGAGGGTGACAATATCTACCTCATTAAGGGACCACCAGGGGTTTACTCTTCCCACCAAAAGTCATGCTGCAAAACTCCAGAATAATTTCAGAGACAGAGACAGCACAGAGAGCCCCAGAAGTGAAGATAGTCTCAATCATTCCAAGAATCTTTTGACCCACAAAGTATTTCTGTATTTCATAAAAACCTGAATACTAGAGAATGTGTTGCATGCATGTAATTCCAGAACAGAGAAAGGTAGAGAACCATTGCTTTCGGGAACGATGCTTGGACAAGTTTTCTTCCTCTCTGGGTCACTCGACCAGCAAGATATTTCCTGGACTTGGGAGGAAGAACACTTCTCTCTACTAGACTCTTGTTTCCTGTGCTTCGTCAAGTTAAAAATCCTTCTCCAGCTGTCACTGACCTTCCAGGTTTCCAAGACACTTTGAAAATGCTATTATCATGATGTATCTGTAATCAAGAATGACAGATACTCCCTGGAGAGTTGAATTGGCTATCTCCAGGATTTAGGGTGCAAAGCCAAGGCTATGGTCTAGTTTAGCTGGAGTTAGGGTGGGAGCGAAGCATAACGTTCTGATTCCTCTGTTTCCAATTTCAGAATGGCAGGGTCCTATTCAGGGAAGGCTGCTGTTCATTTCTAAGTGACCCTCTTAGCAGCAAACAACTCACAGAAAAAGAGTTCTCAAAAGTGGCAGGGGTGACCTTAAACACCCACAACCCTTCACACTGATCAACCTCCTCAACTTGAGGTGTATGGAGAACAGAGAGCCTGGTATTGAGAGGAACACTGGAAAGACAATTAAATAATTGGAAAATAAACCCTTTTGGGAAGGGCTAAAGGAAATAAGATATTTAGCCTGGAGAAGAGAAGGCTGAGGAATGACCTAATTATAGGCTTCAAGTACATGAAGAATTAATCTACAGCAGATGGTGACCAGCTGTTTTCAATTCCCATTGAATACAGCACAACAGAAAATTGGTTTAGAGGGTAATATAGAGGATTTAGGATAGATAAAAGAAGGAATTTACTGGTTTCTGAGGGTCACAAAGGTTAAGAGGAGATAGGCTCTATTACTTAGGGAGATGACAGCCACTCCTTGCCTGAGGTTTCCTGGTTGGGATTGGTTTGTTGAAGTGCACTGAGGGGGAAAGAGAATTTTATTCTGTAGTGGTGAGGGCCGGCCCTGTTCAATGGCGTTCATCACACCTGTACACTCTATTCGTGTAGCTTCTCCTGGCTGTATTTATGTTTCCCACAAGTCGTTATGATCACAGCCAGTGACATTCATCAAGCACCAACTGTTTGCCAGGGACGGTGGAAGGAAACGACATAGTTTCCACTTTTTCCCCTTCAACTCTTTCTTTGCCATTTGACAATTGTAAGTATTTATTGAGTACCATCTGAATACCAGGCACTGTTTCAGGCACGGGGGGGATATCCAGATGAGTACCATATGGTTGTTCTCAACAACAATGGAGACTGCATGTGTGCATGTGAGTGTGTGTGTGTGTGTGTGTGTGTGTGTGTGTTGAGGAAGTAGCAAGGGTGGTATGTCATAATCAGTTGAGGAACTTTAAAAACACACATACCTATCCTCTCCCACCAGACTCTGATGTATCTTTAGATACATTGTGATATATTCTGATATATTCTACCAAATCATAATCATCACCCGCAAGCTAAGAACCCTAAGTTTTTTCACCTCAAAAGGTAAGAAGAAACACATTTTATTTCTATGTTTAAAAATTTAAATCCAGTAGAGTTAACATGGAGTGTTATATTAGTGTCAGATGTACAATATAGTGATTCAGTAATTTTTTGAAAAATTTTTAAACATTTATTTATTTTTGAGAGACAGAGAGAGAGAGCATGAGCAGGGGAGGGGCAGAGAGAGAGGGAGACATAAAATCTGAAGCAGGCTCCAGGCTTTCTGAGCTGTCAGCACAGGGCCCGACACAGGACTCGAACTCACAAACCGTGAGATCATGACCTGATCGGGCACCCCTGATTCAACAATCTTATACAGATCTTAGTGGTGATCGTGGTAAGTGTACTGTTAATCCTCTTCACCTATTTCACCCATCCCCCCACCCATCTCCCCTCTGGTAACCACCAGTTTGTTCTCTATCATTAAGAGACTGCGGGCTCCTGGGTGGCTCGGTTGGTTAAATGTCCCATTTCAGCTCAGTTCAGGATTTCATGGCTTGTGAGTTTGAGCCCTGCATCAGGCTCTGTGCTGACAGCTCAGAGCCTGGAGCCCGCGTCAGATTCCATCTCTGTCTTTCTTACCTCTCCCCTGCTTGAGCACTGTCTCTCTCTCTCTCTCTCCAAAGTTTGAAAAACACTGGTGCAGGGAAAGAGGGCAGCTTTGCTCCAGGCCTGAGGGACAAGAACTCATATATTTATGCCTCAGTCAGAGGGTAAAAAATAGGGTGTAGATGTAGGCTGAAAAATAGGCCAAGAGTCTCTCAAGCTTCTCTGGACCTTAAACTAAAGGAGTCCATGTGTCCTCCAGCCCAAGTCACCAGGACAGAATAGTGTGAGGACGAAAGTCCCAGTGGGCAGCGAAGCGCCCTGGGGTAAGATTTGCTGGGATTGTCCTTTGTGCTCCGTGTACCCAGAGAGGCACTGGGCCGATGAAGGTTACGAAGATTCGGGGCCCTTCAGGTAAGGCTATTCAAAGTCAAGAGGACGCTTAGCATAGAGGGACCCTAGTGACATGGAAAAAGAAATATTCAGCTCCAGTCGCAGCTAGGTCCCTAATCAGTTCAGTCGATCCAAGTAGGTCATGTAATGTCTCATGAGGCCAAGCAGCAGGGTGAGTGACAAATGACTGCAGGCTGCCGTAATTCAAAGGGCGCTCTCCCTCAGCACGGAGCCAGGGGACACTGGCAACCTGATCTGCCACAACGACACCGTCTCAACACCTGGGGAGCCTGCGCTTTAGAATCATGACCTAAGTCTGAGCACAGAGCTTTTGGAGCTGGTTGTTGATTGGTTACCAATCAATGGGTTGCAGGAGAAGAATGCGGACTTCAATTTCCTCGTCTGTAACATGGAGCTAATCCTACCTGTAGTGACAGGAGTAGATTCTGGCTCAGGGCCAGGCCAGACAGTCACACAAGGGCCAGCATGCGTGATGTCAGAAGTCCCAGCTTTGTCTCACTACACCTGCCTGAGTGACACTTGGTGGGTCAGAGGTGGGTGGGTCAGAAAAGAATATGGCTTTGGAGGCTAGGCAGTCCAATAAGGAAAATATATACATATACATACACATACGCATATACATACATACATATACATATACAATACATAGACATACATATACATATATAATACATAGACATATAAAACATATACGTACACATATATGCACACATATACATATACATGCATACATATATACATACATATACAATACATACATACATATTCATACGTACAATACATATACATATTCAATATAAACACATACATATACACATATGTATACATATACATACATTTACATACATATATACACATATACAATACACATATACATATGCATATACAATACATATATAATACAAGTACACATGCAATACATATACATATACAATACGTATACATACATATACATATACAATATATACACATACATATACACATATACATGCATGTATGCATGTGCATACATATATACAATACACATATGCATATGCATATACAATACATATATACATATAATATATATACACGTACAATGCATATACATACATATACATATGCAATATGTATACATACATATAGACACATATATAATACATATAGATATACATTGCATATATATGTGTGTGTGTATATATATATACACAAACATACACATTCATGTATTCAGGCAGGACAAATTATAGTTCCTACCCTCAGAGAGCTCACAGGCCAGTAGAGGGAGACTGACGTGGAACGAATAGCTGAAACACAGCATGCTGTGTGGACACGAGAGCAGGCCATGATGGAAATGGGAGTGTCCAGCTCTCTACTTCCGCCCTCCTCTATTTCCGCCTCACTTCCTCTAACACTGGTTCTCAGCGGGCCATGCTGCACCTTCCCTCCAAGGGACACTTAGAAATGCATTGCATAATTTTGGTTGTCAGATGTCTTCGCCTATTAGGGCTGCTCTAACAAAAACCCCAGACTGGGGGCTTACAAACAGTGGAAATTCTTGTCTTGCAGTTCTGGAAATGGGAAGTCCAAGATGAGGGTGCCAGCACGGTCGGGCCCTCTCCTGGTTGTTGACGTCCCTCTGCAGCCCTGAATAGTGAAAGGGGCGAGGGAGCTCTTGAGGGCTACATTCTGTTGGAGGAGGTAGAAAGCAGACCAGTAAACAAATAGGTAAACAATATAACATCAGGGGGTAGGAGGTGCTGTGAGAAAAAGAAAGGAAGGAGAAGGGCGACTATTTTACGGGATGGTCAGAGAAAGGCTCTCTGCAAGCATTTGAATGAAGACTTGTATTAGGTCAGAGAGTGAACCATGTATGAATCGGTGCAGAGAGCATTTCAGGTCAAAGGAACAGCGGGTGCAAAGTCTCTGAGGCAGCTTGTAGGAACCAGGAGGAGGCTGGAACAGGATAAGCAAGGGGAAGGGTGCCAGGCAGTGGAGACGGAGTATCATCCAGTAGTAGATGATGTAGGACCTTGTGGGTCACCATAAAGACTTTGAGTTCTATGTTAAATATGATGGGAAGGTATTAAGACTTTGAGCTGAGAGTGACATGATCTGACTTCTATATATTTTTAAATTTTATTTGTTTTGAGAGAGAGAGAAAATTCAAGCAGAGGAGGGGCAGAAAGGAGAGAGGAGGGGCAGAGCACAGAGCTGGGTGAGGGGCTCTATCTCACCAACCGTGAGATTATGACCTGAGCCGAGATCAAGAGTCAGGTGCTGAACCGACTGAGCCACCCTGGCGCCTTGATCTGACTTATATTTTCAAATGATCCATTGATGGAAAAGGAACTGAGGGGCAAGGGTGGAATGAGACACGGAATTTGAAATCCCAGAGGGCAACCAGCTAGCAGAACGCAGGTCGCGTGCCTGACCCACAGCTGCTGGGGCTGCAAAGAGCAAGAATCTGGTTGCCAAAGTGGTAGGCACGGTCCTGACTCCAGCAAGTCTCATATGATTGCAGAGCCCTCCCCCCACAAGCAGAAAGGGGAGTCAGATGCTGAAATGACAAATGTCCACAATGCAGTAGACTCAAAGGACTTGGTGAAGAAACGGGGCAGGAGAGAGGAAGTGTAGGGGATGGCCGGGGCTCTGGCAGCGGGGGCTGGGTAGGCAGTGCCATTATTTATTCCTCAACATAAGAAGCACAGAACAGGTGTGAAGGGAAAGGTGTGAAATCCCAGTTCAGTCATGCGACGTGTGTCCAGTAGGGAGTCGATGATGGTCTCTGCGTAGAGCTCAGCAGTATGGCCTCATCCAGAGGTGCAGACGTGGGCTCACAGGCACGCAGGTGGTAATTACAGCTGTAATAGCGAGGAGATCTAATACAAAAGGGTAGAGAGGGAAGAGGGAAGATTTCAGAGCTCAGATGCTGGAGAACACCAAGGTTTAAGGTGTGGGCAGACACAAAGAACCAGGCGAAGGCAATATAAAGAAATAGTTAGAAAAACAGGAGGGAGAAACTAACTAACAAACAAACAGACAAGAGCCTGGTCAATAGTGTCACGTGCAACAAAGAGGGGCGCCTGGGTGGCTCCGTTGGTTAAACATCTGACTCCTGATTTTCGCTTGATTTCATGGTTCATGAAGCCTCGCTTCGGGGTCTGCACTGACAGTGTGGAGCCCGCTTAGGATTCTCTCTCTCTCTCTCTCTCTCTCTCTCTCTCAACCCCTCTCCCCCTTTCTGTCTCCTTCAAAATAAACTTTTAAAAAAATGCTGCAGAGAGAGGCCCTGTAAGTTGCTATAGCTCCCTGTGTTTCCTGTAATAGAACTCTTACCATGTTTGTTTAGGATACTCGTCTAAACCTCCACCCCCAATGAACTGTAAATGCCATGAGGCCAAGAATTGTGTCTATTTGGGTCCAGCATTACAGACCAAAGGGCTCAACATTATGCTTGACCCCTAGTGGCATTAAATAAATATTTATTCAATTACCAAACGGATGGCTGAGCTGCAAATAAGCAGCCTTTCATGATTTTTGCCGGAGCACTTGGCAGTGGAATGGCGGGATCTGGCCCCACCGCAGTCAGCTGTAATGTGAATGAGACGTGAGAAAATGGAGAAATCCAGCATCTAACTTTCCTCGGAGGAGGACGGGAAGGACACGGTGCTCTCATGTCTAGGTTGCTCGTCATTTTTGTTTGTTTGTTTGTTTCTCTTTGTTTAGAAGACTGGACTTGAGCATCTTCCTTCAGAGAGTAAAGGCCTGGAGAGGGGGATGAATAAAAAACTGAGGAGAGAGGAAATCACGGAGCAGGGTCCCAGAAAAGACCGGAGGGGTGGAATCAAGAGATCAAACAGAAGGAATACTGGTGAACTAAAGAAAAGCCCTGAGGCTTGAGGGAGAGAGGTTTCTGTAGAAGAAAAAGGTAAGTTTGTAGATGAAACTGCAAAAAATGGTGGGAATTCATTTTCCCTATACTTAATTTTATCTATACTATAGAAGAGAAGGTGCAGGAATTGAGGCTAACTACTAAGTTTGTGTTGTTTTATTTTTTAATATTTATTTATTTTTGAAGGAGAGAGAGATGAAGCATGAGCAGGGGAGAGGCAGAGAGCAAAGGAGACGTAGAATCTGAAGCAGGCTCCAGGCTCTGAGCTGACAGCACAGAGCCTGATGTGGGGCTCGAACTCACAAACCACGAGATCATGACCTGAGCTGAAGTCGGATGCTTAACAGACTGAGCCACCCAGGTGCCCCAGACTCACTACAAAGTTTAGAGAGACCAGTCCTCACAAGAGGCCACTCTCACTTCTGACACTAATGACAAGTATGGAGAATTCCAAACACCACTCAAAGAATTCACCGGAAGGACTCACAGAATTCACTGAAAGCTGCTATACTCCTGGTTACAGTTTATTACAATGAAAGGATACAGATTAAAATCAGCCAAGGGAAGAGACATGTAGGGCAGAGCTGAAGAGAGCTTAAACATGGAACTCAGGTTGTCTTCTTCCCATTGAGGCATGGACAAGCTATACCGCCAACATACACGTGTGGACAATACAGAGTATCACCTACCAGGGACACTCACCCAAGCCACTGATGTTTGATTTCATTGGGGACCCCCCACATAGTGCCCATGTGGATGGCCTTTAGTCCAGTGCTTCTTGGAGGTCAGGCTATTACCATTAGTCTCCAGTCCCCTTTAGAAACAAAACTGATGTGCCATGGCCCAATGTCCCCAAAGTAAATCACGTCATTAGAGTATCTGGTGGTTTAGGCTCCTGGAAAAACAAAGACACTCCCATCAGGTATGACATTCCAAGGGTCTACAGATCACCTTCCAGCAGCTGAGGGTAGAGGCCAAACCTCTCTTTGTGTAAAGTAGTTCTTTACCCAAGGCACTATGCTGATAAAGCGTGGAATAAACAGAAGCGCAGGCAGGAGCTTAAGAAGAACAAAGTTTTGAATAGTTGGTCTTGGGAATAAAAAGAGAGTCAAGGGCAAAGACCGCTGCATAATCACAGGAGGGTGGCTGGTGGGGAGCATCTGGCTTGGGCAGGAAGGAATCCCGACGTGATCATGGTCAGACGAGTTGCTTCTCAGAATACAGCCAACAGGCTGTGCGTTGCATTTTCATGCACTGTGATGTAAAGGACATCCCATGGGGACACGACAGTGCTGGGGCCTCTTGTGGCGCATATAATAGGACATTACCTATTCCCGAAGCACGCCTGTCCCCTAGCGCACCAATTTCTCAAGCAACATGACTTACGGTCTGCCTGCTATAAATGTCAGCCATAGCCCGTTTAGGTGACTCCTAAATCATCCTAACAGAGACTGAGTCCCATCAACAAACGTGTCTTGAGAAGCTACCAAGAGTAGCACATTTTGCTGACAAAATGGCAAGTATCAGATACCTACCCTCAAAGAGTTTGCAGTCTGGCTAGGAAGATAGCACAGTAACGACTCGGGGGTTATATAGAAAGTACAAGGTCTAACTAAAAAAAAAAAAAAAAAAGTAACAATTCACTATGAATGAGGCTTATCTATGCTAAGGTTCAGGAAGACATTCCCAAGACTATTTTATTGACTACCCTCTAGCCAGCTCCTACTGGCACGTAGCAGGCGTAAAATACGTATTTGTTAAATGACCAGATGAACGAGTGAAATAATATTAAACAGTTAACTTCAATACATATGCATCGCGAAAATACAAGTGACAAAGAGGTGTAATTTCCTACCCAGGAGCGGTGGCACGAGAGTCTCTTCTGATTTGGGGCCAGATCTTCCTCCTTCCCAGCCTGATTTTTCACTCTCTCTCACTTACAACTGTGTTCCACGTGAGTCTATTTCGGCTCTATTATCATTGTACAAGTCTGCGCCAGGCAACAAATGCTAAACAGGAAGCTTCACTCAGATAAGAGGGTTCTGAGGAAAGCCCCTCCATCTACAAACAGCTTTTGCAAACGCTCTATGTGGCTGATATGAAAGATTCTATAAGACACCCTACTTTTTAAGAAAATGAAATAAAGTATTTTTTTCAGATTGCGTATAGCCCCAAAGACTGTTCTGAATATGCAGAAATCCTTTCTTCTGTGAGGACAGTATACTTAAACATTGAAGTGCAAGAGATTTGCGGTCAGACAGATTTGGTCCAAATCTTAAATTTGCCACTAAAATAAGAATGACTTTGGAAACAGTATTAGTTATTTTTTATATGTGAAATAATAATGAAATATCTATCTAAGGCTTGCATTCTGCCTCCAATTAAGACTAGAAGAAAAGGGGGGAAAGGTCACAAAAACAATAAGGAAATATTTTCTTAAAGCAAAAAACCCTATGTATTTTTTTTTTCATTAAAACTACTGAAGAGCTGGGGTGCCTGAGTGGCTCAGTGGGTTAAGTGTCCGACTCTTGATTTCACCTCAGGTCATGATCTCACAGTTGGTGAGATTGAGCCCAGCGTAGAGCCTGTTTGGAGTTCTCTCTCTCCCTCTCTCTGCCCCTCCCCTGCTCATGCTCTCTCTCTCAAAATAAATAAACATTAAAAAAAAAAAAAAACTACTGAAGAGCTGCGAATGAAACAAAGTATAAAATAACTCAATCCCAGACTAGGGTGACCATTTCTAGGTGAGCTGAGATCAGTTGCTTTCATCTGTAGGTGCATTTGTCTAGTCCACACGTGGCTGAACCAGGGAGGGGGGAGGGGAGCTGCTGGGACGGGGAGACCGTGGATAAATTTTGATCACATATGGTGCCGTGATGGGTGAGAGTCTGGAAAAACTCCAAACTAAGATAGTCTTCTTTGCTTTCCATCAGTGGGAAAAGACAGCCCCCAGGATGGGAGAAAACATTTGAAAATTTTATATCTCATCAGAAACTAGTATCAAGTTTATACAAAGGACTCTCCTGGGGTGCCTGGGTGGCTCAGTTGATTGAGCATCTGACTCTTGATTTCGGCTCAGATCATGATCCCGGGGGCATTGGATCAAGCCCAGCATCGGGCTCCACACTGGATGTGGAGCCTGCTTAAGTTTCTCCCTCCTTCTATCTCTCTCTCTCTCCCCCCCTCCCTCTCACTGCCACCACCTTGCACACTCTCTCTCTAAAAAAAAAAAAGAACTCATATCTCAATAATAAAAATGACATATAATCTCACTCACTGAAATACAGGCAAAGGATTTGAATAGACATTCCTCCAGAGAAGACATACAAAGGCTAGTAAACATGCTAAAAGATGTTCAACATCATCAAAACCACAATGAGATACTACTTAACTCTGATTAGATGGTCTATTAATCAAAATGACAGATACTTAGATAATTACAAGGGTTGCAAGGCATATGGAGAAATTGCTGGTGAGAATTAAAAGTGGTGTGGCAAGTTCGGCAGTTCCTCAGAAAGCTGAACATAGAGTTAATATATGACCCAGCAGCTCCAATCCTAGATACATACCCAAGAGAGCTGAAAACGAATGTCCGCACAAAAACACAAGCCTGTTCATAACAGTATTATTCATTGAAGCCTCAAAGCAGAAGCAATCCAAATGTTCATCAACTGGTGAATCAGTAAAAAAAAAAAAAAAAAAAAGTGATATATCCATGCAATGAACTTCTCATTCAGCCATAAAAAAAAAAAGGATAAAGCATCACATTGGATTTCAACAAAATTTAAAACATCTTCTTATAAGACACCATTAAGAAAATGAAATGATAAGCCACATGTATACACACACATACACACATATACACCCACAGATTCATATCCAGAAGATATGGTACATAAAGAACTCCTATGAATCCATAAAAAGAAATCAAACAACTAGTAAGATCATGTGCAAAAGTCTACAGTAGACACTGCCAAAAGAAGATGTCTGAATGGCCAATAAACATAAAGAAAGGCACTCAATATTAGTTAGCGGGGAAATGCGAATCAAAGCCCCCATGTCATTCTTTTATACACTTAGCAGAAAGGCTAAAATTAGAAAGACTGATATTATCAAGGGTCAGGATGTGGAGGAACTCGAACTCTCATGCACTGTGGTAGGGAGTATAAAATAGTATGACCACTTCAGAACATGGAAAATTTCTAATAAAATCAACCAAGATCCTATGTCATGGGCTTATTGGCAAATCTAAGTAAGATATAAACACTTGGTTCATAGTACATTTACCTTTTTTTTTTAATGTTATATATTTATTCTGAGAGAGAGAAGGAGAGAGAGAATCCCAAGCAGGCTCCGACCTGTGAGCGCAGAGCCTGATGCAGGGCTCAGTCTCACAAACCATGAGATCATGACCTGAGCCAAAATCAAGAGTATGATGCTTGACCAACTGAGCCACCCAGACACCCCTCCTGGTACATTTTCAATACACAGTTACAGTGGTAGTAATAAACTATCTTGCACTTGTAAATATCTCCCCCAATTAGAACTAGAACTTAAATGACTGCCCAGAGTGTTGCTATTCAACTATTTCTTGACTGCTAGAGATAGGTTATGCCTGCAAAGCGGGAAATTCTCAAATTAGTACCTCACACCAAGCCTATCTGAGTATAGGTAGGCAATTATGGAAACTGGAACATACAAATAAATAGAACCCTTATCATGCCTAAAGTCGAGGAGTCAATTCAATGTATAAAGAAGAATACACATTTTTCTGTCAATTTTGATGCAGTTGTTTTGGTAGATATCAAGCATCTAACTTTCCGAGTGTCATTATTTGCCAAGAATTGTGCATAATAGGTATCCACTCCCTGGAGGATGTTACAAGACTCAAGAATGGGATGAGAACATGAAAGTCAGTGATATTTGCTCCAAATGTTACTTGTTAAAAAAAAAAAAGTCATATTCACATTTGATGCATCCAGATGTTCCCCCATTTCAAAACTTCTGCATCAAAATGTCATGTTTTCATTCTGATCCCTTACTCTGTGAGCTGCTGATAAGCTCTTATGGATTCTATAAAGATAAGCAAGCTTTGTCCCCATCACCAAGAGGCTTAAAATAGAGTAAGGTTGTATAGGCAGATATATAATTAACTGTTCTCCCTGGGAATGAAACTCAGAGGATCAATTGAGTCATATGATCTCAGCGAGTCCCATCAGTTCAACAAATCTCAAGTCCACCATACACACATGCAAGTTTCCTGGGGCCAGTGTGAAGGGGAATGTCACTGTCCTGGTTTGTCCCAGAAAGTTCTGATGTCACCAAAATGGCCAATCATTCCATTTTTAAGGATCCTTTCTAAAATCCCAGAGGTGTCAAGGAATCTATGAACTACCTGAAACTGCATGGAAAAATATTTTATGTCTTCATATGCATTTTGAGGGGGAGGAAATCTAGAACTTTCATTAGTCTGTCATGTGGCCCTGGGACTTAAAGATTTCCTCTAAATTTGTTCTAATTACATTCTCAGTTTATCTATGACCTATCATTACTCACGTAATTGAGAGTTGGCTATCACTTTAAAGGTCAAAATTGTTAAAATCACAAAGATGAACAAACTGTGTTAACCAGGTGACACGGTTCCATTGGTCACAGACTATGGCTTCCGTATTCCTTGAGGTCTCTGAGTGCCTCGACATAGTCATGATGGATCAGTTTCAAATTGATCTGGAAATGCAAAGTTTAATTGATTTTACTCCTAATTAACCATCTTAACAGTCATAATTAGATTTTACCTTACATAGTAAATGGCCTAAACCATTTATTAACTGTGCGCTTTGAGCTATTAAACTCTGTGCCTCAATTTCTTCATTTATAAAATAGGAATGGTAATAAAACCCACCACAGAGACTTGTTATAATTGAATGAATTAATATTTGTACAGCACTTAGACTAGTGCCTGGCACAAAGTAGATGGTGCAGAAGTCATGAATAAGTAAAATCTTTGGCTTTATTTTCGAAGACTATGGATTTACTCTAGTCTACATTGTTAAATATATGTAATTGAAGTTTTGGAGAAACTTTCACTTCATATTAAAAACGTACCTGTAAGATTTTGTGTTCAAGGGAGCTTGTCTAAAGCCTAAGCGGTCCAGGGGCACCTGGATGGCTCAGTAGGTTAAGCATCAAACTTCGGCTCAGGTCATGGTCTCAAGGTTCGTGGGTCGGAACCTCACATGCTAACAGCTCAGAGCCTGAGCCTGCTTCAGATTCTGTGTCTCCCTCTCTCTCTGACCCTCCCCCGTTCACACTCTTCTCTGTTTCTCAAAAATAAATTAAAAAAAAAAAGACTAAGTGGTCCATCCATTTCTTAGATAGTCTAAATTATGCCTCTGAGCTACAATTCGCCTCCACTGAGATGTATACTTTTTCATATAGTCTTGGCACTTCATAGAATTGCTTTTATGGAATTCTGCTTGTCCCATGGCACTACCTTGCTGAGACAGACCCTTTAAGAAACGGTTATTCAGACTGTCCCTGTGTGTTCACTAGGGATGCTAGTGGGGTGTTGTTTGCTCTTGGGGACGCTGTTTCCACCACACACAGAGCCCTTCACCAGTCTGGCATGTCCGCCAACATATTCCATCCCCAGCTGCTATGCTTGTCAAAACCCTTCTCCAGAAAAGTGTTCTCGACTAGCAGGTGCTCCTCACCTGGAACTGTCTGTGAGGCAGCAGACCACACCCCACTCTGGTGGCCGACCACAGCCAATGACTGACTCACGTAAAGCTACAGAAGCCAAGCAGACAGCTCGTGGTGCCTCCACAGCTCCAGAGCCCCTTATGGGACCAGGCTGTCCTCAGATGAAATCACATCTGTGCCAGATTCTTCCTCTGCTGCACCCCACTTCCCAGCTTTCTCCTGAGAGGCTCTCCCTCCTAAATGATTCGTGAGGGGAAACCCCATCTTGGATTCCACCTCGAAGGAACCCAAGCTAAGACAGCCATTTAATCAGATACTAACACGGTATGCTGAGGGTGTGGAGGAGATTTTTCTCTCAGGCCTCAATGCCAGGAAACATTATGTTCCTTCAAAGTAAGCTCTTCGTTTTTTATCTTACTACCCCTATCGGTCTCCTGAGAGTACTCTCCTCTTTACTTTGTTTGCCATGAATCAGAACCAAATTTCCTAACCGTTTCTATTAGGAAACTGTACTATGTTACCTATTTTTGTTCTGTTTTGTTTTACACTACCTTTTTTTTTTTTTAAGCCGGCTCCATGCCCTGCCTGTAGCCTGACATGGGGCTTAAACTCACAACACTAAGATCAAGACCTGAGCCGAGATCAAAAGTTAGACATTTAACTCACTGAGCCACCCGGTGTCCCTACACTGTCTATTTTTTTATTTAATTTTTTAAAGTGTTTATGTATTTTAAGAGAGTGAGAGCATGAGCAGAGGAGTGGCACAAAGAGAGGAAGATAGAGAATCCAAGTAGGCTCTGCACTGTCTGCGCAAAGCCTAACACAGAGCTTGAACCCACAAACCATGAGGTCATGACCTGAATCTAACCTGGGCGCCCAACCAACTGAGCTACCCAGGTGCCTCCTGACACTGCCTCGTTTTGAATGACAACTTCACCCTTAGTTTTATTTCACTGTTTGCTTTTCTTTTCTTTTTCTATTTGTTTGTTTGTTTGTTTAGTGCTATAATCAATCGATCAATATATGCTTTGGAACTAGGTGGAATATGAACTTTAAAAGAAGTCACAGGGGCGCCTGGGTGGCTCAGTCAGTTAAGCTTCCGACTTCGGCTCAGGTCATGATCTCACAGTTTGTGGGTTTGAGTCCCGCATCAGGCTCTGTGCTGACAGCTCAGATCCTGGAGCCTGTTTCAGATTCTGTGTCTCTCTCTCCCTCTGACCCTCCCCTGCTCATGCTGTCTCTCTCTCAGAAATAAATAAAATATTTTTTAAAAAATTAAATAAATAAATAAATAAATAAATAAATAAATAAAAGAAGTCACAGTCTCCGCAATCTTTCTTTTGTAGTCTACGTTCGACATCGCTGCTCGAGGCCTGCCCAGTGGTCAATTCCCCCTTTCCAGTTAACAGAATTCCCAGTCTTCCTTTTGGAATTACAGTGTCTGAATTCAGTCCTTGTGGCCTAACTAGGCTGATCCCACTCCCTTACAACAGGCAGCGGCCTGGCCTGACCAAACGCAGAATCAGAGCATCATAATTCCCTGTTTACCCAATGGGTCGGGAACTGGGACATACGAAGTACAGTCACATCCATGACGCCCAGTTCTGGGACTTCCAATGGAATTAAGGGGAAGAGAACACCTTTGTTTTCCCGCAGTCCCCTGCTGGGGTTACTGAGAAGACATAACAGCCCTCCAGCCCCTGCAAGAGGGAGGCTGTCCAGGGGGTGCCTGTGTGGCTCGGTGACTTCAGTGGCTGACTCTTGATTTTGGCTCAAGTCGTGATCCCAGGGTCGTGGGATCCAGCCCCGCATCAGGCTCTGCAATGAGCATGGAGCCTGTTTAAGATTCTCTCTCTCTCTCTCTCTCTCTCTCTGCCCCTCCCTTGCTTGTGCATGCATCGAGAGAGAGAGAGAGAGAGAGAGAGGGATGGAGCCAACGTTAAGAAAAACAGAAGCTGGGGAGCCTGGGTGGCTTAGTCGGTTAAGCGTCCGACTTTCACTTAGGTCATGATCTCACAGTTTGTGGGTTCAAGCCCCGCGTTGGGCTCTGTGCTGACTGCCAGCTCAGAGCCCGGAGCCTGTTTCAGAGTCTGTGACTCGTCTCTCTCTGCTCACGCTGTCTCTCTCTCTCCTAGAAATAAATAAAACATGAAAAGAAAAGAAAAAAGAAAAGAAAAGGAAAAAAAGAAAAGAAAAGAAAAGCAGAAGTTACGGTTGGAAAGAGAAGCCATGGCTTAATGAGAGTAGAGTCCTTGTACTATTCAGTCACACGCTCCTTGTTCTGTTCTGTTACTTGCAACCAAAGATTCCTGACCAATAATACAGTAGCCATTGTATATAACAAGAGCATGGAAATATAAGGCTGTTTTGACCGTTAAAATCAATAAGGGACAATGGCTGTTTCTTGTGTGACTTGTTCTAACATTCACAAAGTCCAGAGATTTAAGTTGTTTAAGGGGCCCTGGGTGACTCAGTCGGATAAGGGTCTGATTTCAGCTCAAGTCATGATCTCACGGTTCATGAGTCGAGCCCTGTGTCAGGCTCAATGCTGACAGGTTGGAACCTGGGGCCTGCTTCTGATTCTGTGTCTCCCTCGTTCTCTGCCCCTCCCCACCTTGCACTCTGTCTGTCTGTCTCTCTCTCTGAAAAATAAATAAAAACATTAAAACACTAATAAATTTTTTTTAACTTTAAGATTGTTTCAAACCTAAGTTTTAATGCTACATACACGTTTCTTTTCCTTGTTAGGAAATTTGAGAGTTGCACTACATACCTCTTGAGAAAGTAGAATTCTCACAGCAACGTTCCAGTTGAAATTGATTTCATAGCCTTCAAAATTGTAACAACAGCTTTTCTAGAGAACAGTGATCTTGGATACAATAGAGAATGGGGTTGAAAATTTAAACTAACTGGCAGAAAGGGCATATCTTAGAGAAGAGAAGCACATATTTAGGAAGGTACGGAGGCTGCATCAGTCTGGATTTTCAAGGAGGATGTGGTGTGGTGTTTTACCATCCTGTTACCAGCCTCTCTGGTTGCTTTGAATGGTACCAGAAACTATGCAGTTTCCATATTTTGTATTCTCTGCGCACAGAGTCTTTACATTCTAAGAAACAGAGCCAAACACCTGGGCATTTTTGTAGTTAGTTTTTTTTCTTTTTCAGTTGAGTGTTCAGGTGCTTGAGCTCAAAGTCAAATGTCCTGGGTTTGGGGTGCCTGGGTGGCTCAGTCGGTTGAGCCTCCGACTTTAGCTGAGGTCATGATCTCGCAGTTTGTGGGTTCAGACCCCGTGTCGGGCTCTATGCTGACAGCTTGGAGTCTGGAGCCAGCGTCAGGTTCTGTGTCTCCTTCTTTCTCTCTGCCCCGCCCCCACTCACGCTCTGTCTCTCTCTCTCTGCCTCACTCTGTCTCTCTGTCTATCTCTCTCTCTCAAGAATAAATAAACATTAAAAAAAATTTTTTTTAATGGCCTGGATTGGAATTCCAACATCCTGTTTACTGATCTTACAGTCTTAAGGAAGTTGGGTAGCCTCATCATCCTTGAGTTTCCTTCTCCGTTAAATGGGAATAATAACGGTACCTCTCTCATAGGATTAAGTGACCTACTGCATCCAAAGCGCTAAGAACAGTGCATGGCACATAGTAAGCACTTGAAAAAGTGTTAGTAAACTCAACACTGGCTTAAGGAAGACAACTGCTAATTTTCACACAAATGAGAAGTCTTTGGCGCGGCTGGATCCTGGACTGGCGTCCTCAGGGCTTGCTGTCTCCCCACGTCTTGGCTCCGCTTCCTTCCATCTTCAGTCTCCAGCAGGCTTTGCTCAGTTGGACGCCGGTGGCTCCCGGCTCACCTCTCCCCAGCACACTGTAAACACGTGAGCTATCTTCCACACGGCTCAAAGGAAAGGCCTGGAATCCTGCATATTAGGCCACTTGGTGTTACATGCCCCGGGCTATGGCCTGAGAGGATGGACACAAGATCGAATTAACTGGCCCTAAGTGATACCTGAGCCTGGGGTGGAATCAGCCCGCCCGGAGCACATGCACAGGAAGCGGAAGTAGGCAAATCCGCAAGAGACACTGGACACGGGATGGGTGCTGAACAGGTGCAACCACACGCGCCAGTGTGTCTCTGGTGTACGTTTTCCTTGACTGGTCTCTTATCACCGGAATAGGCGGCTACTTTGCTTCAATCAGTGTGCCATCCTCAGGCATAAGGCAGAGGCTGATGCTTAGGGACTGCTGTGGGTTGGGTTGCCTGGGTGTTTGTTAGGGAATATCTAAGGAATCAGCACTGAGGAAGGGAGGGGTTAGGAGCAGGAGAGAGCAAAGGAAGACATCAGATTGTAACTAGTCCCAGTGGCAGCCTGGGCTGAGAACTCCACCACCACCAGCACCACCACCACCACCACCATGGGAGCCTTGGACCCAAGGTGGGCCTTCAGAGTAGTCTCAAGGAGGGGTGAGCTGCCTTCATAGCCTGCAATCCATTAGTCACTAGATGCATACCACGCTAGGATGGAGCAAGATCTTCGGCAAGCCACCTTCTCTTCAGCTGAGGCAGTTCCTGAAGGGGCTGAGAGCAGAGGGCTGGCTGAAGACAGCCCTGGACACAAACCTCTTCTTTCTGCAAGGGGACTGGCACAGCGAGCACAGGGACACACAAGCAGTGATGGGGGTGGGGGGTGACAAGGTGTCTCAGGCCCCACAAATTTAATAATGAGTTTTATAAATGTTAGCACCTAGGGGCGCCTGGGTGGCTCAGTCAGTTAAGCGTCCTACTTCAGCTCAGGTCATGATCTCATGGCTCATGAGTTCGAGCCCCGAGTAGGGCTGAGAACCTGGAGCTGCTTCAGATTCTGTGTCTCCCTCTCTCTCTCTGTCCCTCCCCTCCCCCCCCATCCCCACTCATGCTCTATCTCCCTCTCTTTCTCTCTAAAAAATAAATATTTTTTAAAAATTTTAAATGTTAGTGCCTCATCAGTAAGAATGACGAGTTAAAAGCACAAAGCTGACTTGAAGAAAGTTTTACCCTCCTGGCTCCAAGTGTCAAAACTGCTAGCGAGGACTCTGCTTGGGGGCGATTTCTGTGGTTGTGTCCTGTGGGAATTCTGAGGCAGTCATGGATGGCAGCCGTCTGGAATGTGGCTACCAATTTCAAGGGGATAAAGGTGAGTCAACACTGTCTGCAACCTGGAGGTATTAATTCTGATTCCCAAAACTGAGGAGTAATAACTGGCCCTTAGGGTTTACACATCCAGCCAGGTCCTTTTAGCTGAATTGTCTCTATCTCTACCGATGCAGTGTTCAGGCAGAGAAAGAGCTTAATCTTTTTCTGTAACTCAAAGACCTTATGATTTCAATGGAAAACGATCAGGTATCCTCACAGTATGGGGGTTACGGTGGGAGGGATGATACCATAAGCCAGTGGGGGAGGGGGGTCTCTTCTCAGTCCTATAACAGTTGCCAAATCATGTGGTCTGGAGGTTCACGGCAGCCCCACCCCTCGCTGGTCATCACTGACTGACTCCTATCTCCCCAGGCTTTCTGTCTTCATGCCTTCTGGACTGGCAGGCAGGAGATCCGTGTTACTTTTGCCACATGAGATACTCTTTGCCTCGATTCTTGTCTCAATTCCTTTATGGTAACAAATCATTATTAGAGGGTCTCATGACAAGCCATTCTGTCATCATTTGCTGCTTTTACTGTTTCTTTTCCAGCAAATCCCAAAGCTGCCTGTGCTATGAGATGGTTAGTGACTTTCCCAAGGTAAATCAACAAGTGAGCGGTTGAGCCAGCAGTAGATTCATGTAACTTAACTCCTAGAACAATGTTCTTTCTTTTTTTCCCTCCAGCTTTATTGAGGCATAATTGGCAAAATTGTGAGATATTTAAAGTGTACATCGTGATGATTTGATAGAGTATCCATTGTGAAAGGATTCTGCCCATCTAGTTAATTAACACATCACCATGTCTATATGAATACATATATCTACAAGTATATATTTGTATGAGAGACCATTTAAATTCTAGTCTTTTAGCAAATTTCAATTATACAATAGAGTGCTATCAACTGTAGTCACCATGTTATACAACAGATCCTCAGATCCTATTTAGAACAATGATTCCACCATGATTAATGCATTAATTATTTAATTAATTTATTAATGCATTTATTTATTCAATGGCACAAACATTCATCTATGCTATATGCTGGGTTCGATGCTAGATACCTAAAACATAAAAGTGAAAAATTAATTCCCAATCTAGTAGGAAATAAACGCAATAAAATATTTCAGTGCCCTGATCAAGGTGAGAGCAAAACTGGGAAAAATGTATCCTACTTGGGAAAACTACGAAGGGCTTAGCAGCAGACATGATTCTTGAGTCACCTTGAGTGATCACTGGCTGGGTATTCTGGGTGAGGATGGCAGAGAACACATTCTAGGAGACAGACTAGTCTAACAGTACGCTAAATATGCAAAAAATAGCCTGATGGGCCTAAGTAGCTACAAATACCTGGGTGTAGCTAAAGCCTATCTGGGGAGGGAGGTATCGCAGTTGAGGTAGAGCAGGGTGAGGCACAGAGGGCTTCTGTATCATCCTGAATTTAGACTCAGTCCTGTGAGCAGCAGGGAGCAATGAAAGGGATTAAGTATGATTGGATTTGCAATTTAGAAAATGGACCTAGCAAAGCAGTGGGAATTGGATTGGGAAGGTAGAGGGCAATAGACAAGGGGTGGAGTTCATTCCAAATACCCAGGCTCCAGAGGGTGGGCTGGTTCAGATCGTGGGGCTGGCCATGAGGTGGAAAGGTAGAGAAGATATGAACGATAGTAAGGAGGTGGAGAAGTAGGAGGAACAAGTTTGGTAAGGAGCCCAGCTTTCTCCTTTGAGTGAATGGATGGATGTCGGTGTCAGTCTCTAAAATGAAAATTGAAGATGTTAAAGGGGAAGTAGTGAGATCCGTTGCCTAAGAAACAAGCAGGTGAAACGTTTAGCAGACAGTTACAAGGATCTGGAAGTCAAGGGAGTTCTGGCCTAGAGATATTGATTCAGGAGCAATCACCCTATAGATAATAGTTAAATAAGTAATAGATAATAGATAATGACTGCAGGATTGGTGAGAAGGAGGACACTAACCAATGTTTCTCAGTGTGAATCTCTCACCACACGCATTAGAATCACCTGAGGAGACTGTGAAAAATGTGAATTCAGGCCCAGTTCCAGACTTATGGAAGCCGAATTGTGAGGAAGAGACTGACTGGGTTTTCTGAATTCTGAACAAAACGCCTTCAGTGATTCTGATGCAACTAGGGTTTGCAATCCACTGATACATGGGCGTATATTGCTCAAGGTTGTGCAGAGGGAAAGAACAAGTAGAATACACACATGTGTGTGCACACACATGTGTAGACACATATATAGATTATCTACCAATATACATAGATATGGCTGTCTATATGTATATCTACATATATCAGATTGATTGATTTTAAGAAATTGGCACATGTGATTTTGAAGACTGGCAAGTCCAAAATCTGCAAGGCAGCCTGGCAGGCTGGAGACCCAGGGAAAAGTTGGTGATACAGCCAGAGTTCAAAGGCATTCTGCTGGCAGAATTCCTTCTTCTTTGATGGTGATCAATCTTTCTTCTATTAAGGCCTTCAGCTAACTGGATGTGGCCCACCTCGTTATGAAGGTAAGATGCTTTACTCAAAGTCTACTGATTTAAATGTTAATCTCCTCTAATAAATGCCTTCTCAGAAACATCTAGCATTATGTTCGCTCAAGTATCTGGGTACTGTGGCTTGGTGAACACATGAAATTAACCATCACAGGCGGGAAGAGAAGAAAAGGACAGGGAAGGGAGCTGAGGAAAGAACCCTAATGGGCAACACCGAAGGGCTGGGCAAAGCAAATGAGGTCCAGGGCAGAGACGGACAAGACGACTGGCCATTGAGACGTCAGGAGAACTGAAGGAAATGTGCCGCAGAAGACCAAAAAAACAAAAACAAAAAACAAAAAACAAAACCCTGAAATGTTCAACAATGTTAAATGACATGGGAAAATCAAGAAGATACAAGAAGATGAAAAGTGAAAAGAATTCACTGGGTTTAAGAAACAGATCTTTGGTGATGTACCAGGTTCAGGGACACAGAGGAGGTAGAAACTGGATTGAAGTTAAATGGGGAAGGAATCGTTAAAAAACAAAAGCAAAAAGGTGTGCCTGGGGGGCTCAGTCAGTGGAGCATCCTACTCTTGATTTCAGCCCTGGTCATGGCCTCACTTGGTGAATTTGAGCCCCGGGTCACACACTGCACTGACAGCAGGAAGCCTGCTTGGGATTCTCTCTCTCCTTCTCTCTGCCCCTCCCTTGCGCTCTCTCTCTCTCTCTCTCTCTCTCTCTCTCTCTCTCAAAATAAATAAATAAACATTAAAAAAAAAAAAGCAAAGATTCCAACCATAATTGGTGATGGTGGAGAGGATGTTTATATAGTTAGAAGTATAAACAGTATCAATTCTTGTATTAAAAGTTTTCAATAGGATCATACCATTTGACCAAACTATTTTACTTCTTTAAAATTACACAAAGGATTGGGGCGCCTGGGTGGCTTAGTCGGTTAAGCGGTTAAGCGTCCGACTTTCGCTTAGGTCATGATCTCGCGGTTCGTGGGTTCGGGCCCCGCGTCGGGCTCTGTGCTGACTGCCAGCTCAGAGCCTGGAGCCTGTTTCAGTCTGTGACTCCCTCTCTCTCTGACCCTCCCCTGCTCATGCTGTCTCTCTCTCTCTCTCCTAGAAATAAATAAAACACTTAAAAAAATAAAATAAAATAAAATTACACAAAGGAAATGAAAATATATCCATGCTAAGATTCAGCTGTAAGATGTTCATTTGAATATGGTTTTCAATGTTTTTATTTTTTTAAAGAACGTAAATGTATAATAATATAGTATTAAGTAAAGCAGTTATGTCCTATCTAGCTCAGATTTACAGCCAAGATAACGAAGGTGAAGCTTTGGACCCCCCATTTGCATGGACTCCTTTAAAACACTGGAAAAGGCACTTATAGTTTTGGATGAATAATTTTATAGTCTTTTCCTTAAATAGGGCTCTGCAAATTGTATGCTTTAGGCCCCTCCAAAACCAGATCTACTTTGGGTGTCTTCATGTAGTTATAAAAATAAACTCGCATTCAATAAGACAAAAAATTTTCCCACAGATGGGCAAGTAATTCGAATGGGCATTTCATCACAAAAGAGATACCAATAATGGGGTGCCTGGGTAGCTCAGTCAGTTAAGCGTCCAGTTTCGGCTCAAGTCATGATCTCGTAGTCCATGAGTTCAAGCCCCGCACCAGGCTCTGTGCTGACAGCTTGGAGCCTGGAGCCTGCTTCAGGTTCTGTGTCTTCCTCTCTTTCTGTCCCTCCCCTGCTCGCACTGTGATTCTCTCTCTCAAAAATAAATATTTTTTAAAAGTTAAAAAAGAAATATTGATGGTCAAGGAAATGCAGAGAACAATCACAATAAGATATCACTTCCCACCTACTAGAATGGCTACATGTTTTTAAATGCTGGTGAGAATGTAGAGCAAATAGAGCTCTTCCTCCTCCCTGCTGGGAATGCAAAATGGTAGCACTACTTTGTAAACCAGTTTGTCAACTTCTTATGGAGTGAAATGTATACCAACCATATGACTCAGCAACCTCACTCCTAAGAACTTATCTAAGATAAACGAAGATGTGGGTTTACCCAAAGACCTGCACGAGAATGTTTACAGAAGCTTTACAAAAGATCACTAAAAACTGGAAGCAACTCAGATGTCCATCAGCGGGTGAACGGATAATACCCATACAATGGAATACTACTCAATAATAAACAGAAACTAATGATGCATTCAACAACATGAATGAATCTCAAAGGCCTTATTTTAAGTGAAAGAAGCCACATACATAAAAGGCTATGTACTGTAGGATTCCATTTATATGACACTCTGGAAAAAAAAATCAGGCTATCAAAATAGAAATCAGATCTGTAGTTGCCAGGGACTGGAGTTGGGAAAGGAAACTTGGGGATGACAGAAATGTTCTGTATCTTAGTTTTGTGGGGCTCAGTATATATTTTTCAAAATCATCAAACTAAGCACTTAAAAAGGGTTTTTTCTGCATGTAAATTATATCTCAATAAATCTGACCTAAAAAATTGAAGTGGTAGAAAAATATTTAATGATGAAGGAATGGTGGTCACTGAGTACTAATGAGCAAAGAAAGAAGATTATAAAATAAACTGTATTCATTTTTATAAATCATAGAGAGATAATACATAGTACATAGAACAGAAGAACATATACCAACATTCCAACTACAGTTGTTTTGGAAGTATTGATTCATGATGAGTTTTAATCTTATATTTTTGGTCATATATATTTTCTAAATTTTCTTCAGGAAGTATATATCTCATGTAATTTTTTTTTAAAGAGGATTTTTGTTGATGGTGATGGGTTGAAGATTTTTAAAAACCGAATCAGGGGGCGGATCCAGATACAGATTGTAGCCTATTCTGATAGGCTTTGCTGTTTAGGGAGAAAGTTCTCAGAAAGGAGCTGACTTCAAGGATAGGATTTTTTGTTGTGTTTTGCTTCTTCTTTTAAGCTGATTCTTTTCCTGACAGGGAAGAGTGAGAACAAGACACCTGTACAGTCAAGCACTGACGTGCTACAGTCAGAGACACAGTCATGGAACAGTGTTAGGAGCAAATCCCAATTATGCTAAAAAGCCTCATTGATGCTCCTCTTTCTGAATGAAGCTTTCCATGATGCCACCCTAGTTTTTCATTCAATCTTTCTCACTGGTACCCAGTTTCACATACTCTGTGCCTTAGCCCAACCACAGCCTGAACTTCCCTGATCCATGCCTCCACTCTGTTCCTTCTGTCTAGAATGCTTACCCTCTCTTGGCTCCAGTGGAAGACAAGAGTTAATTTCCTGCACACTACAGTAAGCCTGTTCCTCATTGACATTCTCATCTGAATGGTATACAAGACAGGTATATTGTCTTGTCACTTGTCTGTGACTCCTCTCTCCCTCATTGATCTTAATTCCTTAGGCTCTATAACATGGAACACAGTGCTCTATAAATGCTTGCTAAGTGTTGTGGCATAAAATTAAGGGTGCCAAAGTTTGGTACAACCATAAACTGGAATACTTGTACCGTGGACTCACTACTAAGATCAGCCCCGGATTTGCACCTGTTATAGGGAAGAAACTACACTGATGGCACATAAGTCCTTACACCTTGAACCTAATAAGTGTTATGATGCAGAAATGATCTTCTAACACAAAACTTAAGTAATAGGAAAGTTAACAAAAATTGTTGCATAAATAAAACAAAATTAGGATTCATTGAAACAATATATAGTCCATTTTTTTCTTTTTTTTCAAAAATACATCTTTCAGATCTGTATCAGTTTTTAAGTGCCTCTTCAGGGGCAACTAACAGCTTGTTTTTATGATTGAATGTCATAGCTACATGCTCTGTGAGAAAAGATCTAGCTGGACATTGTTTTTATAGGAAAAGGTGCTATGGATCATGAATTGGCCAACTGAATGGTTCATTTCTTAACTATAAAAGTGTAATTATGACAAAACGCAATTAATAGAATCATGCAAACTATATCTATGCTTCTTATAGCTGAAAGACCTGGAAATCACTAAATGCACATTCTACGGTGAAATATTTTAAAGTTTCATGTCAATCATTCTTATTCATACAGCTAGTCATTCTTCCCATATCTTTTGGATATTTAGGGGTTCTACTGCCTTCTACCTGGGTCATTTTGGAAATGTAGAGGTTGCCATGAATGAGTTACAGTTGGATGGAAGCAGGAGACTCTCAGGAAAGGGAAACAAGGAAGATCCAACCAGCTCCAGGATCAAAACCATGGCTCTGCCCGTGATTGGGTGAGAGCCCTAATAAAGGCACAGAACCTGTTTGGACACCTACCACAGGTGCTGTAAAGGTTTCTTAGCTATATGAATCAGAAGATTAGAGTGGCCCCCTTTAGAGATTTGGGGAGTCATCAGCATGATCAATCAGCCATTTGGTGGTGATTGAAGTCATAAAAGTAGATATAATCGTCAAGGGTAAATGAGCAGAGAGAATGGGGAGAGGATATTCAAGTGATAGTAGGGGAAAGAAGTTAGCCCTGAAAAAGGCTAGAGAAAATGAGTCAGAGATCAAAGAAAAACCAGGGGACGTGTCATATCATTTGTGGTGAACAGTACCAAATGCCCAAGATGATGCAGATCAAAGATGGTGACAAATTATGTATGATGCTCCTTCGACCAAGAAGTAGGGTTCTATGTACCCCCTCCTTCAGTCTGGGTGGGTTTTGTGACTATTTCCTCAAATGAATACAATGGACATGGATCTCTGCCCATTTTCTGGCCTCGATCTTAAGAGACCAGGACCTTCCAATTCCTGTCTCTTGTAATGCTCCATCAGGGAAAGCCAACCAACGTGCAGGAAGTCTGACTTCCCTGAGATCACTGCACTGTGAGAAAGCCCACGTTACCCAGAGAGACACATGCCCAACCAGCCTTGACTGCTCTAGCCCTCCTAGCCCAGGCATCATCTGCCCAAGCCACAGCTGCCATTCTCCCTGCACGTGCACGGGAGACCTCGGGTGAGGACCACTCAGCTGAGTTCAGTCAACCCACAGAGCTGTGAAAAATAGTGATTTTTAAATTTGTGTTTATATGTTTTATTATACAGTAGTTCGTTTCAATTCCAGCTGGTATACTGGCACTGTACCTCCAGAGATAGCACAGACCCCAAAGGTTAAGGGCAAAGTCCTCCATAAGACAGCCCCCACTTCAGATGCTAGCTGCAAGTCTCAAGAGGTCCCCAGGCCACACTCACTGCTGAATAACTGAATACAAATTCAGAGGTTCTCATGACCCCCTCAAGTTCAGTAATTCACTAGAGTGACTCACTGCACTCAGGAAAGTGCTATACTTATTATTACAGTTTTATTATAATGGATACACATAATACAATGTGTGGGAGGGTCCCAGACGCATAGCTTCTATGTCCTGTCCCCGTGGAATGAGGGCACATCACCTTCCTGGCGTAGCAATATGTCCACCAGCCAGTAAGTGCCTCCAAACTCTGTGTCCTGAGGTTTTATTGGGGTTTCATTACACAGGCAAGGCTGATTAAATCATTGGCCATGTGTCTGAACTCAGTCTCCAGCCCCCTCCCTAGAGGCTGCTGAATGCCCCAGTCCTCTGGTCATGTGGCTGCTCTTTCTGGTGCCTGCCCCCATCCAGAAGCTCTCTATGGGCTGACCAGGACTCATCTCATGAGCAGAACAAAGGCACTCCTTATCACACAGGAAATTCCAAGGATTTGTGAAGCTCTTTGCTGGGAACCCGCAACAAAAACCAAATTTGTTATTATACCACACACAGCAATAGACAACTAGAACTGAAGTCAAGTAAATTAAGAACTGAAACATATCCACTGGATTTTGCGATGTCTACATTAATCAGAATGACAGGCTAATGGGATGGAGCCAATGAGAGGCAAGACCTATTTTTTTGTTACCTGCAGCCAAAACGGTCCCCGTACAATGCAGTGGTGAACATGTATGTATAACCAAATCATACGCATGCATGTATATATAAACCAAGAATACTTTCGAAGCTACATAATGAGAAAATCAGGAATACGAGAAAAAAAAAATTCCTAGGAGAGTCAAGTAATATTTACACTTTATCTTGAAGGATCAGTAGGATTTCGTCAGAGAGAGAAGTCAGAGAAGCATGATGCAGATAATCTGGGAAGTGCAAAAATGTTGAATAGTTATAGAAGACGGAATATTCTGGAATCAGTGAGAAGTTCCATATTGCCGAGGCATTGTCCAGAAGTGAGGGAGTCAGTGATGGAAAGCTGAGAATGAGGGAAGAGTGATCAATAGTAGAAGCTTGTAAATGCAGTTTAAGACTGATTCTGATAGGTTTAGCGGACCATAAGGGATTTAGACTCTCACATAGGTAATATCTAGCAGCCCTAGATATTTTATTTTTACTGTGATAAAATATACATAACATAAAATTTTTCATTTTTTAACCAGGCGTCAGATTTTAAACAAAGAAGTCACATACCCAAATCTGATAAGCTGGTAAATGAATCTCAAGATAATAATATTATTTTTTTGAAAAATTTTTTAAATGGTTTATTTTGAGGGAGAGCGTGAGAGACAGCACGTGCGCATGAGCAGGGGAGGGGCAGAGGGAGAGAGAGGGAAAGAGAGAACCCCAAGCAGGCTCCACACTGTCAGCGCAGAGCCCGATGTGGGGCTCAAACTCAGGAACCGTGAGATCATGACCTGAGCTGAAATCAAGAGGAGGATGCTTAACTGACTGAGCCACCCGGGGGCCCCTCGAGATAATATTATTAAAACAAATAATAACAAAGTGTGATGTGTTAAATAAAAATACTGCAAGAAAACTTAAAATGAACAGCTCAGTGGTGTGCAATTGACGTGAGGATGTATACTGCCAAGAGCCCTTCAAGGAACGACAGGCTGCCCAGCTGCGGGCTGTGCAGTCACCAGAGGGCCTCTCGCCGTCAGTCACTTTGGAGCTGGTCTCAGCTGCAGAGAGCCATCCTGCCCGAGGACATGCACTTCCTGGGTATAGTATTCTCCGGGGAAACACAACCAATAGAATACACGTATATTATATATAATATGTATGTATATATAAGTATGTATATATATCCCTCTTTTTTCATTCTATTCAGGCCATCAGCTGACGAGATGATGCCATTGCCACTGATGAGGACGGTCTGCTTCACTCACTCTACCAATTCAAATACTAACCTCATCCAGAAACACTCCCACAGATACAAGTTAACACAAGTTAACTCCCAATCAAGTTAACGCAAAAACAAACCATCAAATCAGGGCAGCCTGAGTTCCGTGCCATAAAGCTCAGCCTCCCGCCTGAAGGGAGACCACTAATTTGTTCCAGAATTTCCACAGGGTAGCTAAGGCCTGCAATGCTGCACAGCCTCCCCACCTGCCTCGTATTGCTTTCCCTGCTTTCTTTCATGAGTGTTGATTCCTAGTAAATATCTTGCACCCCAAACTGGGTCTTTGGGTCTTCCCCCAAAGACCTCTTCTCCACATCTGCCTGAGCTGTGACAGTAGGGCCCTAGTCAAAGGACATGGATTTTGCTGACAGATCGACCCGGGTTCAAAGCACACTCTGGGGCGCCTGGGTGGCTCAGTCGATTAAGTTTCCAATTTCAGCTTAGGTCATGATCTCATGGTTTGTGAGTTCGAGTCCTACGTCGGGCTCTGTGCTGACAGCTCAGAGCCTGGAGCCTGCTAAGGATTCTGTGTCTCCCTCTCTCTCTGCCCCTCCCTTGCTCATTCTCTCTCTCTCTCTCTGTCTCTCAAAATAAATAAACATTAGAAACTTTTTTTGAAAAAAAAAAAAAAAAGCACACTCTGCTACTTATTAGCTGTGTGATCTTGGATATGCAATCAACCTGTCTTCTCACCCGGGAAAGGGAGGTGAAACCTACCAACCTTGCAGGGCTGTCATAGGAATTGGAAATGATGCACGTGATGTCTGCAGTACGTGGACGGAACTCAGTAAATGGGGCTCATGTTATTTAGCCCTCTGGCCACCATTGGGTGTCTACTCAGGACACGGAGAGATTCCTGCATCCAGAGGGAATGCCTGGCACGGGTTTCCTGAGGCAGTCCCCTTGCTGGAGCTGGTGCCCGTGAACAATGCTGGTGCCCGCAAGCAATGAGAGGTTAGCAGGGATGGTGCATCAGAATCCAGGGACCACATGTTAAGTTCTCCGAATAGTTCTTGAAATCCCTCTCACTGGACTTGGGGTGAGAGGGAAGCACCCCCGACCCCTCAGCCATGAAGGGGAGGGAGCACAGGACGCCCGCATCTCTCTCCAGAATGATATGGAGGTGGGGAATCAACTAGCAATGGTCAGATCACTCTTGGACCAATCTCTTTTGCAAGCCCTGCATGGGGGCACCTGCGGCTAAGTTCTCACTCAGTCGTGTTTCTTCAAAACCTTTCAAGCGCCAAAAACAAAGTAAAATTAAATTTAGAAATCAAAAATAAAGTGCATGTAACGGCGTGTTCCGCAGTGGTTAGTGAAACCCCCAAATACCCCTGTTTGCATGGGTCTTGGAGTTTGTTGAGAGAGAGAACATAAAAACACATACAAATATATAATTGTAGGGGTGCTGGGTGGCTCAGTCAGTTAAACATTGGGCTTTGGCTTAGGTCATGATCTGGCAGTTTGCGGTTCAAGACCCACAGCATGCTGATAGCTCAGAGCCTGGAGCCTGCTTTGGATCCTCTCTCTCTCTCTCTCTCTCTCTCTCTCTCTCTCCCCTTCTCCCACTCCTGCTCTGCCTCTCTGTCTCACTCCCTCTCTAAAAAATAAATAAACCTAAAAATTTTGTTAAAACCACACATATATAATTGTAAACAATGATGAGTACTAAGAAGGAAAGGCTCACTGGATGGGTTAGATTTGGGTGGCCCTCACAGAATTATGCCTCCTGGTATTTTCCCCTGTGTACCATCCTCTTCCGTGTTGACATTGGTTTGGCCATTAACTATTGGGATATTGCAAACATAACAACTCCAGCTGAACTCCCAGCAGGTGGTCAGCATGATACGCCATGCTGGTGACCTTTCAGCTTCCTTAGCACCCCAGTAAAGACTACTGGAAGCAGAAGAACCATCTGTTCAAAAGAATCCTGGGAAATAATACCATTAGTATTTAAACCATTGAATTTTGGGGTGGCTAGTAACGGCAATAGATAACAAAAACACGAAGCTTTGAAAACAAAAACAAAAGGTCCTATGTTGTCTGGAAAATTGAGAGGCCTTCCAGAAAAATTGATGATTTACATGGACTCTGAAAGGAAACTAAGGGTTATCTTCCAGACAGAGAGAACAGAAAGCACAAAAGCCTGTGTTTGAAGGCAAGAAGATGCATGAGAATGAGGGTCATTCTGAGGTGAAATTTTAGGGCCACAGAGCAAATGGTCAAGAAAGAACTCTTGAGATGTCTTTGGTGCAAAAAAGGTGATTTTTTTTTAAGGCACGGGGACAGGACCTAGGGCAGAAAGAGCTGCACTGAGGTTATGAGGAGTGACTGATTATATACTTCCAGGCTGGAAGGGGGTTAGGGAACAGCATAAGTCTCTAAGGAATCTAGAAGAAAGGTTTTCAGGACCTTGAAGGGTCATTTACTTCTCTCTAGCAAAACCTTAGCCATGAGACCCTTCAAATGTATATCAGGAGGCCATATGCCTCGAGGTGATTTCTAACATCTCTCTTGGGGGTGTAGAGATAAAGGAAGTTCCCAATGGGATTTTTATCTGTTAAAGAAGACTCACAGGATCCTGGAGGTCCGGCTAAAGCTAAGGTTGCCTTTTGACTCTAGCAAAGTATTAACTCTGAGGCCGTTGAGTTCCTGGAGGAAGGTCACTCAGCCTACTCAGCCTGTCTCAAGTACGTGCCAATGGGCTGTAAGTTGTAAGGAAGTTTAATTTTTAATTAATTGCCATTAATTTTCATTAATTCCTTATGTATAGGAAATATATATATGGAGCCCAATGCAGGGCTTGAACTCACACACGAGCTTGAGATTAAGACTTGAGCTGAAATAAAAAGTTGGATGCTTTACCGACTGAGCCACCCAGGCACCATGTTTTTCTGTATTTCTCTTGCCTTTGTTCTCCACATCAATTATACATCTTCCCCTAATCGTGAAACATGTAGAAAGACAACCATATGTGTGCATATTTTATTTATTTTATATAGCAAGAGTATATCTAAGAAGGAAATGAAAGCCCAAAGCTAAAACTGATATGTCTACTCATGCTTATTAATACAGATTTGCTATTGTGAACCATCTGTGACATGAACACATTGTACAGGGACCATCTGTAATGTTCCTGATCTAATGGTTTCAATGATAGCTCATGCTCTCATTAGGAGATATTAGCGCCTGAAAAAACATTTGTCGGAAACAGCAAAGTGCTGATCCCTTCAGATACTATCAAGTGGCTATACTGTAAACTAATGCACTGAAGAACAGAAAGGAAGGAAATATGCATTGGGTCCCTTCTGTGGGCCAGGATATTTAAGACTCTTTGTATCTGTTCTCTCATTAATCCACTCACTAACCTGTGAGGAAGCTATTAGTCTATTTTTTCTTATTAAAGAAAATAAGGCTTTCAAAGGTTCATTAAGTCACCACGATCGCACAGCTGCAAAGAGATAGAGCCACGATTTGAACCCCAGGCTCTCAGCTTCTGAGGTCTGTGATACCTATAATCGCTACTGTTGGTTGCCTCCCCTGCACCCGCTTACCCCCTCCTTCCAGATTCTTGTTCAGATATCCATACCCTCCTAGGGTGTTTTCCAACCCCACCAAGTAATTCTCCAATTCTCAGCAGGCATCAGCTGGGTGTCCTACCAATCTAACTCGATTCTACCGCTATTTGGAGACACCATCAGATCTCACAGTTTGAAGGCTTCAGACCTACCAGACTGCTGCCACTTTAGACACCAGCGGTAAATCCCAGGGGCCACCTGTATTGCTGGCTGGCCAGGACCCCCTCTTCATGCCTGAGGATTTGCTAGAATTGTTCACAAAGCTCAGGGAAATATTCACTTGCATTTACCCTATTATTATAAAAGGATATTCCTTGGGAACAGCCAGTTGAAGGAGACGCACTTTCAGGACATACCAGCCTCCCAGTCCGTCCATGTGCTACCAACCCAGAAGCCCTTCAGATTTCTTCTTATTAACTTACAGCCCATTGGCAAGACCTTGAGACGGGCTGAGTGACCTTCCTCCAGGAACTCAAAGGCCTCAAAGTTAGTACTTTGCTAGAGTCAAAAGGCAACCTTAGCTTGACATTAGCCAGACCTCCAGGATCCTGTGAGTCTTCTTTAACAGATAAAAATCTCTTTGCAAACTCCCCTTATCTCTACACCCCCGAGAGACTGGTTAGCAACCATCCTCCAAGCGTATGGCCCATTGATATACATCTGAAGTGCCTCATGGCTAAGACTTTACTAGACAGTAGTAAATGACCCCTCAAGGACCTAGAAACCTTGCTTCCTAATCCTTAGAGACTTAGGCTATCCCTAACCCCCTCCCAACTTGGAAGTATACAATCAGTCATTCCTGGGCCACTGGGTGGCTTGGTGGGTTAAGCATCCTGATCTTGATTTTGGCTCATGTCATGATCTCAGCTCAGGTCATAATTTCATGGTTCATGCATTCAAGCCCTGTATGGTGCTCCATTGCTGACAGCTTGGAGCCTGCTTGGGATTCTAGCTCTCTCTCTTTCTTTGCCCTCACCACTGACTCGCTCTCGCTCTCTCTCTCACTCTCACTCTCTCTCTCAAAATAAGTTAATAAATAAATAAACATAATTTTTTAAAAAATCAGTCACTCCTCACAGCCTCAGTGCACCTCTTTCTACCCATGGGGCCTGCCCACCACACTTTTATACATGGAAGACAGCTCAAGAATTCTTTATTGAATTTTTGCTCCCATACCACAAAATTTCACATCAGTTAGCATGATCAAGTGTGGTGAAAGGAGCTCCTTATGAAAAACAAAAGGTACTCCTGTTGCTTAGGAAATTCTGACGGTTTTAGGAGCTCTGTGCCAGGAATCAGGGGCAAGGACCAAGTATATTTTTACGGTACCGCACCTCCCTACGAAGCCAGTGAGATTCAAGGGTGGGTCTCTTTGTCTACAGCAGTATTTCTTAGCATCAGGCACAATTACCGTTTCAGGCCAGTTCCTTACTCTGCAGGACAATGCCATCTATCTTAGCATGGTTTACATCTCTGGCTTCCGCCGGAAATCATTCTATCAACTGAAAATACCTAACATACACTCGCATGTGTCAGTGCTCTGCTTGAGACTGGCTGTGTGTTAGGGAGTGCAGTGCCTTGGGCTGGTGATGGTTCAGGAATTTACCCAGTGGTCGGTAAGACAACCACGGAATGGGATTTCTCTGCCACAGGGAATGGTCCGGGAAAGGGAATGCAATTTGGACCAATGGGCTGCAAACGGAAGTCTGCTCGTGAGTTCTCTGAACAGAACACACCTGGAGGAAAGAGGCTGTTTGCCCTGGAACTTTTCATGTATGGTGGTGACGCTGGAATTCCTGAGCCATGTGGAATTCCTAAGCTCCCACACTTAAGATGAAGCCAAATACTAGAGGCAAGCAGCACTGAAGGCTCTTAGAAAGACAGCTATGGTACAACTGACAGATCACTTATCTCTGGACTTCCTCAGTTGAGTAAACCAATAAATCACCTTTATTCCGTAAGCCAATCAAGTTAAACAATAAATCCCAAATGCTGGGCTTTCTGTTGTTCACAGAAGTAAACATCCACCCTGACATATCTTGTTTAAGCTTTTAGATCCTGCTGGCTCTACCTAGAGTAGAGAACATGCCCATTTGGGCTAAAGGCAGCAAAGAGCAGGACAAAGGCATAGATTTCAATTTCGAAATTTTCCTTTCTGGCTGCTACTCCAGCTTTTACTTTGCGTCAGCTGCCGTGTGGCTCCCTCCTCTCTGCAGAAGCAAGGCTCCTTTCTCAGTCCAGGGCGGATTCTGTTGCTTGCTCTCTTGGCCCCCAAGCCTTCTGCCTCATCAGACGTCTCTCTCCATCATGCCTTTTCCTTTCGTCTTGACTGTCCAACCTCTCCCTTTCTATGGCTCTTTGTGCAAAGCGCGCACACAGACCTCTCTCCTACTAACCAAAGCCTCCCTCAGGCTCATGCCCTTTATACTTTCAGTACTTCGCTCTCAAGCCCTTCCCAGCCAAGCCCCTTGAAAGCGATGTCTGTGTTTATTTCTCCACTTCCTCATGTTTATACTCCCTTCCACCACTCATCCTTAAACTGCTGTTATCTGATTTATGCCCCCAACTGCTCTAATGAAATGTCACTGTTCGCCAATGATCTCCTAAATAAGAAACCCAGTCAGCATTTTCATCTTCATACTTTCTAACCTTTCTGCTGAGTGCATTAATCGGTTCTTCCCTCAAAAGTTCTCTTTTCTTTTGGTGTCTGTACCACCATCCTCTGATACGTAGTTTCCTAATCTGAGGGCCACGAACCATATAGATATGGAGAAATTGCATCTTTATTTTTCTTAGCTCTAGCTGAAATTTAATACTTTCTTCAATTATGATTGTTGTCAACAAAACATAGTGGTACTAACAGAACTTATGGCTTTATTACCCATAGAAATATAGATGTTTTCCCTATACAATATAATTGGTACAAATACCTTGTCATATTATATACACTCATCCCAACTGCTAAATTATGGTCATTATTAGACCTCTTGTTAGATCCTTTTATTTAATGTGTTAATAGAGAAGCTCATATATGACTCTAACACAAATTTGGGGAATATTTGGATAATAATTCCAACATAATTCAATTTTTATAATCTGCTATATTTTACTTTATACTTTTAAAATTATTTTGAGAAGGTATCCATGAGCTTTATCAAACTGCTAAAAGGGGGGGGGGCTATTACAGAAAGAAAGAAAGAAAGAAAGAAAGAAAGAAAGAAAGAAAGAAAACATGGCATAATGTTTCATGCCTAATTTTTAAAAATTTCTCTGAATAATTGTTTCTTCAATCAAGGTTAAAGCTAATGTTACCATATTTTTTATCCTAGAAATCACTTGTGACTGCCATCATAGTCAAGCTCTCACCCAAGAACTTGGAAATAAATTTGTAGCTTGAGAGTTATTGTTCAGGATGTCTGGGTGCCTTGGTCAGCTAAGCTTCTGGCCCTTGATCTCAGCTCAGGTCTTAATCTCAGGGTCATAAGTTCAAGCCCTGCAATGGGCTGCATGCTGGAGACAGTTAACGGTAAAATTCAATACATAATGATGATAATAACAGAAAACCTGCTGAGAGCTTCCCACTACCTGGGAACTGCACAGTAGCCCTAGACTTCAATACAATTTTCCTCACTTTGTAAATTAAGAAACTGAAGTGTAGATGGAATCAGAGGCTTGGCTACATCGCCTGATTGGTAATTAATGAGACTGAGGGCTTAATATACTGCCAAACAAAGTTACAGAAATGACCTAAAGATCTGGAGTGGATCCCAGGGCCATGGCTTGATGGTAATTTGATTGAATTTGTTCACATATCTGAAGTGGCTATCTCTCAGAAGGAAGGTTGGTCAGTCTCAGAGGCTGGAAGAAGGAAGACTTCGGAGATAAAAATTGGCATTCTCTATTGAAATACTACTTGGGGGAGTTCTCAGTGCATCAGAGTGTTTGGTACTTGGTTAAGGCCATTGGGCCAGGGTTATAGACGCCGTCAGAGGCCAAATGGATACGTCATGCAAGTCAGAAGGAGACAATCAGATGATAAAACGAGAGAGCAATTGAGCTGATCAACCAGATGTTCTTCCCTGGAACGGTTATCCCCAAAGTGAGATGGATGTCTCACGTTCTCTTAGCTTCAAGTCGTTCAGTGTTTCCATACACTTTATTCTTTGTCCAGAATAAAAGCAAACTAGTTGCACGGATTTTACATATTCCTGTCTCTCTGGGACAGTGATTTTTCCTTGCAGTTTGACATTCTGCATTTAAAAACCAGACTCATAAACTAGGTTAATGGGAGTCCATTCCTGAAAGATGGATTCACTCTTGATGTGCAGAGGAATCAGGCTTCTAACCCTGATTTACTATACACACCATCCGGTGAGTTCTCTTGGGAGACCCAATATATCCCTTCTTGGTGAACAGAACTCACTCATCACCTCCCTGTGGAGGGCAAATGCGTGTTTCTTAGGTGTTACGTGCTGATGACTTCTAAATCTGTGTGTGGAGGTCAGAACTCTCATTAGACCCATATATCCAGAGCTGCCACTTACTAGCTGTCATGTCATGAAAATTATTTAATCTCTTTAAGCTTCCATCTCTTTCCCTATAAAATACAGATTTAAAATAAACTATCAGATTTGTCGTGAAGATTAGATGATTTGGCATGGTTTGCCATACATTTTCAACTGTATAAAGCTGATAGGAAAGGTTTAACAATAATTGTCAGAGACTTCATAGATGAATACGTAGATGCTACAAATATATAATGTCATGGAGAAACTACAATTGTCTATCAAGCGCGTGGAAAAGCATTTGTCCGCAACAATAGTACCAGCTACATGGTATTTCTGTCTCTGGCTCAGACCACTCCCCACATGCTCCAGACTCAAACGGCTCATTTGGTATCTCCACTTAAATGTCTGTTGGCATTTCAGTATGCCCAGAACAGAACGCTGATTCTCTCCCTCTTTCCCACGCTGGTCTTCTACCTCAATGAATTGCATTACCCTGGCAAAATACCCAGGCAAAATACCTAGGAATTTGTTTTTCTTTTTCCCAGTCCTTCTGTATACACAGCCAGTGAGCTGGGGCCGGCTAGACCTGGACTCTCGGGTGGTCCTTGGACCCTTCCCACCAAGAACCAGAAGAGGAGTGGCCCAGCCAAGTTCCTCAAGGAGCCAGGGTGGGCACCCGCCTTCTCTCTTATCTCACAAAAATCCATTCCCTTTTGGAAGTTCACCTCTCCAAGCTCCCCCAGCTGAGCAGAAGAGAGGGAAAAAAGAACAAGTGTCTAGACAGTGATCTGCTTAGACACCTACCCAGGTGACTTGGGGTGACCAACCTGAAGCAGCTCCCCATTCCCTGGCTTCCGTGGGCTCTCTTCCTCACTCACACTTTCTTCTTGCTCTCAGTCTGTCTCCTCTAGCCTCAAGGGCAGCCCTCCTTTCACTTCCTCCTCCCATAATCTCTGGTCCTCTGCCAGTTACCAACCCTTCCCATGACGTCAGAAAGAAAGCTCAGGATCTCTGTACTTCAGTATTTGTAATGTGCAAGGTGCACTCGAGTAGAGGGATCAAAGCAGGACCCCCTCTCCTCTGAGCCCAAGACAAGCACTGAACCTACTTAATGCCTCTTTTAAAAATTTATTTCTTTATTTTTAATGTTTATTTATTTTTTGACACAGAGAGAGAGAGGGAGAGAGAGAGAGAGAGATGGAGCAGGAGTGGGGAGGGGCAGAGAGAGAGGGAGACACAGAATCCAAAGCAGGCTCCAGGCTCTGAGCTGTCAGCACAGAGCCCGACGCGGGGCTTAAACTCACAAGCTGTGAGATCATAACTGCGGACGCTTAACTGACTGAGCTACCCAAATTTATTTCTTCCTCATAATGAACAACTTGTGTGTTCTGTAAAACCTTTTGTTACAATTCAAGTCTCTGTGATATGATGTTTAGTAATGTTCTCACTTCTCTTTGTTATTTTTATTGCACAGTTTTATTTTTTTACGAATGCTTGTATTTTTAAGAAATAAAAAACTTTAGATTTCTAATGAATAAATTAGAGGTCTATAACTTTGTATTTGTGTTGATCAAAACAGTGCAGTTAAAATGATATATAGAGCTATGTAAACTTTTTGAATAAATTTTCATTTTATTTATGCTTGAATTTTTCTTTCAAGTCTTTGAAGATATACATTCTGTTTTGGAAAACTTTATAAGAGGTACACCTTCCACTAACCACATATGTCCAGTGCTGGGCATAGTAAGTGTGGTAGACAGAAATCTAAGATGGCCCCCAATCCCTCCACTCCCTTCTATACACAGACCTTCTTCCAGTCATCCGGTCAAATACTAACTTAGATGCCTCGGTGAAGGGATTTTGCAGATGTAATTAATGTCTCAAGTCAGTTGACTTTAAGAGAAGACAATATCTTGGGTGGGCCAGACCTAATCAGCTGAGTCCTTAAAAGGACGGAGGCCTTCCTGACAGACATTCAAAGCACAAGGGATTGAAAATGAAAAGCAGATTTTTGATTGCTGGCTTTGAAGATGGAGTCAGCCATGGATGTAGGCAGCCTCTAGTTGCTGAGAGCAGTTTCTGGATAACAGCATACAACAGCAAGAAAGTTAATTCTGTCACACCACATAAGCTTGTAAAAGGACCCTACACGGGAATGCAACTAAGCTGACATCTTGATTTTAGCCTCCTGAGACCTTGAGTAGAGAACACATCACAACCATGCAGCTGTGTTACGAGGCGGAATGGCTACTAGGTTTTATTTATTTGTTACTCAGTAATAAAATACTAATCCGGTAGGACTTGTGTATATTAGACATGACCTCTACACCATATGATGTGGTATGAATCAGCACGCCGGGGATCGTGGTATTCCTAGAAGCCTTTTCTACAATGGACAACTTGCAATAATCCAGCTATAGACACAAGGGATTGAATAAAGTGTATGCTATGAGGCCAAATGTGTTTCAATTCAGCTCTCTTCGTCAGCACCCAAAAAACAGTGATAGTTGTGGATACTCTAGCACCCCCCAGCACAAGGGCAAATGTGATAAATAGGAAGTCCGAGATGAGAGTGACAACAGAATTCACTGACTAAGGTTTAAATATTTTACTTTTGCAAGTTTTACCCCCCAAAAAGAAGCTTATCCATGTGAACATATTCACCTTGGTTCATGCAAGTGAGGGACCCTGAACTTAAGCTTTATAGCTTCACAGTAAATCTCTTCCTCTTTCTGTATCCTTAGTACCTGGCATATAAATGGCAGGTCTCAAATAATTCTTTCTTGTACAGCTGTATAAAAGTAATCATTAGTTGTTTACTTTAGGGGCTTAGTGACTTCAAAAATTTAAGTGAATAAATGTTAATTGAGGGATGCCTATATACTGAGTCCAATTTCTATTTCCTGTATCCTGGGTCACTCATAATAAAACATATTATATATACTTACTTCCTCATCTCTGCTTGTTTCCAAGAAAGAAAAGGTAAGTAATTCAGTTTGGGAGGTTCAATTAGTAATTAGTTATCAGTCTGTATTTTTATAAATAAGCAAAATGGTTTATCTCTGGGTTCAGATGAAAAATCTCATATTTCCTGTTTGTATTTAATGTCATTTGGGGTGAAATGAAAGCGTAATCTTACAGAACTGCATTCAGTTGATTCAAAGAGGGGAGCCCTCTAGTTCCAAAGAGATGCTTGCCTGTAATCGATTTTTCAAAAGGAAAAATTGACTCAAAATATAGTATATCAATGCCAAATAATCTGCATTTCTAGCAGACATTTTTGTGTAATTTGTATCAAATGCAGCATCAAGAAAATTTAAATACTACCTATTCACTAAGAGTAAAAAAACTGTTCTCCGTTGTCTAGTAATGAAGACTTCAAAATAAAATGCCAAACTGACGGGAGCCTGCAGTTCTTCTAGTGAAAATGACTAACCTATGGTATCAGAAAAGACTACTTTTAGGGAATAAGATGATAGTCAAACTTCTACTTGTTTGTACCTTAAACTTGCTTAACTAAAGACTTCCCCTACCTCTGCTTAATCTAACGTTTTTAACCTGAAACCTCAAACGCATAATCAACTGCAGTCATATTTGGATACAAGAGTTTTCATAGGTAGAAAAATAATTGAGATCCCATAAAATTATGCAAAGAGGTTAATGAGAAGAGAGAGAGAACTTGCTTTTTCCGTTGAAACGCACGAATCCTTAAGGAGTTAGGAGAGAAGCAAACAGCAACTTTAAAAATAAAATCTTGGGGTGCCTGGGCGGCTCAGTTGGTTAAGCGTCCGACTTCAGCTCAGGTCATGACTTCACAGTCTGTGGGTTCGAGCCCCACGTCGGGCTCTGTGCTGACAGCTAGCTCAGAGCCTGGAGCCTTTCTTCAGATTCTGTGTCTCCCTCTCTCTCTGACCCCTCCCTGCTGATGCTGTCTCTATATCTCTCTCAAAAATAAATAAAACATTAAAAAAATTTTAAAGTAAATAAATAAAATTTAAAAATGAAAATAAAAATAAAATCCTGTTTGACAGCTACTGTGTCATTGTACTCTGTCCTCAAAACAATTGCTTCAAAATATAATTTTTAAAAACTGAAAAATATGTTTTCTCTACCTTTTCCAACTGTAAAATTATTATTTTTCAGGACTTTTATCTAAAATATATTTAGGGGCACCTGGGTGATTCAGTTGGTTAATCATTTGACTATGGCTCAGGTGGTGATCTCACGGCCTAGTACATGAGTTTGAGCCCCACGTTGGGCTCTCTGCTGTCAATGGGAAGCCTGCTTGAGATCCTCTGTTCCCCTCTCTCTCTGCCCCTCCCCCATGCCTGCACATGTGCGTGCTCTCTCTCTCTCAAAAATAAATAAACATTAAAAAATAAATAAATAAAATATTTTTAGGGGTGCCTCATGGGTCAGTCAGTTGGGCATCTGACTCTTGATCTCAGTTCAGGTCTTGGTCTCAGGGTCATGAGTTCAAGCCCTGCATTGGGCTCCACCCTGGGCACAAAGGCTACTTTAAAAAAAAAAAAATATATATATACACATATATATATATACATACATACACACACACACACCCACACATATAATTTAGAAGTGCCAAAACCAGAATAAACTTCTTTACTGACGCATCCATTCAGAGTAAAATTTTATTGTAGATAGGTTAAATGGACCAAATTTGATCCCAAACTATCTGATTTTAGATGGTGAGACATTTATTAGATCCCTGGTTTCACTTCTTGATTTCTTCATGTTGTGCCGTTTCTAGTATGGCTTCTGAGATAACTCTCAGTGATCCCTGCCTCTGGTGTGAATCCCCTGTGTAGTCCTTTCCTATGTTGCATCATAGTGCATCCATGGGACCAAAAAAATACAGCAGAAGTGAAAGTTGACGGTGTGTGACTTCTGAGGCTAGGTCACAGAAGGCACTGGGGTTCTGGCCTTGTGATCAGCTGCCTGCCATGTGATGAGGATGCTCAGGCGGTCCTGCGGACAGGTCCATGCAGTGCAGAGCTAAGGCTTCTGCCAGCAGCCAACAGCGCGGCAGCCATCTTGGAAGTGGGTCTCCAGCCCCAGTCAAGCCTTCAGAAGACTGCAGCCCTGGCTTGAAAGATTGCCTGCAACCCCATGTGAGAGCCCAAGCCAGAACCACCCAGCGAGGTGGCTCCCAGACTTCTAACGCACAAAAATTGTATGACAATAGTTTACTGCTGTTTTAAGGTTGTGCCGTACTTTCTCACATGTTTATTTGAAAAGGTTCTTGAGAATCAATCCCTAGATTCCTCAAATTGAGAATTTAAAAGACCAGAAGTCCAGCAGTAATTCCTGGCACAAACCTAAATTATTAGCCTTGCAGATTTTTTCATGTTTATTTATTTATTTATTTGAGAGAGACAAGGTGGGGGAGGGATAGGGAGAGAGGGAGAGAGAGAGAGAAGTCCAGCAGTTCCCACACTATTAGCGCAGAGCCTGACGTGGGGCTCAATCCCATTTGTGAGATGATGACGTGAGCTGAAACCAAGAGTCGGCCACTTAACAGCCTGAGCCACTCAGGGGCCCCATAGCCTTGCAGATTTTTTAATGTGAGCCTTTAGGTATCATCTAAGTTTTGAAGAACATATTTATTCTTTTAATAACTTTTATTTTATTTTTTTAAGTTTACTTATTTATTTAAGTCTTCTCTACACCAATGTGGGGCTCAAATCACAACCCTGAGATGAAGAGTTGCACACTCTTCCAAGTGAGCCAGCCAGGCGACCCACAACGATTTTTTTAAATTTTTTATCTTTTTAAAATGTTTTTTAAACTTATTTTGAGAGCAAGAGAGAGACAGAGCATGAGCAGGGGAGGGGCAGAGATACAGGGAGACACAGAATCTGAAGCAGGCTCCAGGCTCTGAGCTTTCAGCACAGAGAGTAACACAGGGCTCAAACCCACGAACCGTGAGATCATCACCTAAGCCGAAGTTGGACGCTTAACCAAGTGAGTCACCAGGCGCCCCTTTTTATTTTTAAAAACTAGACAGTTTGGGGAAATATACTCCTGTTTTCTCCCGATTACAAAAGAAATATGATTCTGTGGTGATCATTTTCCTCTGTCTCACTCCATATGTTAAAATTTCTAATAGTGAGATTGTGAGAAGCAGATATAAAAATTACATAGGTGGCCGGGGGACCACAGAGGGTTGAAATGTGATCTCACAATTCCCTGCGCCAGTTAATTTTTAAGATCCCTTCTCACTCAAAAGACATCAGCGACAGAAGGTTTCCTGTGTCCACATCTCCCAGTGGGACACAGCTAGCTTATCATCTCTTCAACAATGGAGAGAAAATGGATTTCTCTTTATCAAAATTTGAAGACCTTCAGGGATCAAGAGGAAAAGAAATTGAAGCACTCATGGGACAAGGAATGGTTCTGTCTTCAGCCAACGTGAGCCAAACTCTGCATGCATCCCCATCCTCATTCCAAATCCAGCTTTTCCACAACAAGGAACACCTACCAATTAACACAGGACCTAGAACACATTAGCGGTAAGTGGAGAGAGGGCTTTGAGGCAATTTCATGCCCTAGTCTCTGCTGACAGAAAAACCCAACGTTGCAGATAATAACTGCTGATGGTATAGGCTCTGTGGGAGTTGGTCTTTTATTATACTTATATACATCTGCAAAAAATCAGTCACCTGCAATCTGGTATATATGCTCCCTCCTGGTAATGGCGTGCTTTCCAGGGTGCTCGCGCATCTACCTCTCAGCAATTTCATTATGTAAGCGACCAGAATTATTATCTCTGTTGAACAGATGGACGAAAAGTTTGAAGGGAATTTTCTCAAAATCAGCCAGTTAGCGGCAGGGAAGACAGTGATGGAGGCCTCCTGGAATTCAACATTGGGCCTTTCTCTAGACCGCTTTCTCCGCTGAAAGCACGAGGCAAATGTAAAGGATTTAGAAAAGTAGTTCAGTCAGAACACTATCCTGAGTTTTCACTCACTTTACAGTGTCTTAAAGATTAATTATTGAATTAAAATACTTACATATTATACTAAAAAATCTACTATTTTATGACATAGGCTTATTATTTATTCCAATATTCACTGTTTGTCTCATCTGCGCACTTATTAGGTCCTTTCTATTACAAATGATCAGTCCACTGGTAAAAAGAATAGACTACACATAAAAGAAAGTTTCTTCAAAAACCTACACACGCATTGACTAAGGATACGAATCTGTGATCCTTAAATATGTACTCTTCTATTGAGCTTTTGACGGATGAGCAGAATGGAGTGGAAGAGAGAAAACAGTCATTTCTGGCTTTGACGAGTGGTCAGGAATAGGCCACAAACAGAAAATGAAACAGGGAATGTTAAGCCTGCTACCCAACTAGAATGCAAATGACAGATGAGGTGGATACGGTGAGCAAAGTACAAAGGAGAGGGCTGTTGGAGCATCTGAAATGACTCAGTTAAAGCAATTACTATGAAAGATGATGATGTCCTCTGAGGTCCAACTTAGATGGCTCTCCCTCTGTAAAAACGTACTCTGATTTCCCAGAACAACATTCTGTCCTCTAAAATGATACATTACCTCTCCTGTAGACTGTGTAGGCCACAGCCACCCATGACTTAGCACGAGGAGACACTAATTACTTTAAGGCAGGATCTTTCTTGGGCTCATGGACTCCTAACCATTCTTAGTGACAGGCTGGAGGTGGAAGATGGGGAGAGGATGAAAGGAAAAGGGAAAATAATGTGTTTATTTAATGTCCACTATGAACTTGACATAGTGCTAGACACCTCGTGTCATCCCAACCAAGGCTTGGAGCGTTTAGTAATTTATCTATCAATTTATCAACTGATAAATGGTAAAATCAGGATTTGAACCTACTTCTTTCTTTTTCCAACACTGGCACTGAGCTTTTGAAGCTCAGTAGTTCTTAATAAATATTAAGCATTTGCTGGAAAATTAGTTCTTTTTTTTAATGTTTTTATTTATTTCTGAGGAGGGGGGAGACAGCATGAGCAGGGGAGGGTCAGAGAGAGAGAGAGATACAGAATCTGAAACAGGCTTCAGGCTCTGAGCTGGCTGACAGCACAGAGCCCGATGTGGGACTCGAACCCACGAACCGTGAGATCATGACCTGAGCCAAAATCAGACGCTTCACTGCCTGAGCCACCCAGGCACCCCTGGAAAATTAGTTCTATCATGGCATTTAAAAATGGCTAAAAGAAAATATTTCACAGTGGCTCTTAATTATTTCTGGGTCATGAACCTATGCAAGAATCTCTCTCACGAAATTACACATATACAAATACATACATTTTGCATACTATTTCTTGAGGATCACAGAGTCCCCAGAGTACAATCAAGGACTAGCTAAGGGACCAGGGAAACTGAAGGACCTGTGGATTACAGTATCTCTAACCACCCCTCACCCATCCGGACCACTTCATCACTCCCCTCCTTCCACAGTCTGAGAGCAATCAAAACCAGAGAAAATGTAAACACATGAAAAGTGTGGTTGGGAATGGCAAATGCGAAATTCCAATAGAACACTGTATTTTAAAATATCAGGGAGAACTTCAATAAGGAGACCTTAGAGGATGTAGTTTAACAACCGTTAAATTTCAGAGCTTTGACCTTCAAACCATATATGATGTAAGACTGAGAGATGACATTATCAGAATTCATCCCCAGGGGAGTGAAATAGCTGATAAACTGAATGGAAAATCCTAGAAAGTATACTACCACTTAGGGGGAAAAGAGATTTATTTATATCATTCTGTCTGAGGAATTTTCTTGAAAAATGTTTTCGAATTTTTGGGGGCTAAATAAAATGTTTCAAATGAAGTTTCTATTATTTTTATTTATACCCCATCTTGTTTCAAAGAGGATTCAAGACAGCATATAGGCATAGAGAAAATAAAACAAGACATGATGAATTACATGTAGGAAAAAAAAATAAAGGTAGAGACATAAAATAGAGCCAGGAATGGAATTGATTTTTAAAATATGAAGTTATACAGTGACTAGGCCTTCACTCCCTCCTGGTAATTTTAAATAGTTATGCGGTAGTAAGAGTTATGTGTTAGGTATACATTTTTCGGGGCGCCTGGGTGGCTCAGTCAGTTAAGCGTCTGACTTCGGCTCAGGTCATCATCTCACAGTACGTGGGTTCGAGCCCTGCATCGGGCTCTGTGCTGACAGCTCAGAGCCTGGAGCCTGTTTCAGATTCTGTACCTCCCTCTCTCTCTGACCCTCCCCTGCTCATGCTGTCTCTCTCTCTCTCAGAAATAAGTAAAACATTAAAAAAATTTTTAAGTATATATTTTTCATAATTTATAAAATATTTTCACATAGAATATCTTATTTGATCCTAAAATGACCTCACTAGGCAAATATTACCCACATATTCCAGAAAAGGAAAATGAGGCTCAAAGAAAGACTTGAAAACCAAGTCTTTGCTCTTTTCATCAGATTATACTGCTAAGTACAAGCGATCGTTACAACTTCTGTATATCTCAGGAGTGGAGTAATGCACTTCAGTCCTGTGCAAGAGCAATACGCATGGACTCATGCGGCCCTGACATGGTCATGAGAGAAGAATTGAGGATACTTTTATAGGTAGCTTCGGACCTGGAGGTCGGATGGACATAAAATTAGACTTCAGACCTTGGAATAGCCCTTTAAGCCTTAACTCCTTCCCTTTATAGATGGACACATTGAAGGTCGAAGAGGCCAAATGATCTTTCACAATCATCCAACCAGTTACTGGTAGTGCCACAAGCCAGGCTTCCTCAAGTTTTTCTGTTTTGTTTTACACTGTGCTGCCTCTACAGCTCTACATCCGTTTCTATGATTTTTTTTTTTTTTACATACTCAGCCCTGATCTTCTTTCTCTTCAGTGTCCGTGTCCCTCTGGTAAAGTACTAGATGCATAGTGACATGGCGACAAGCCGCTGTGTGACCTGGCACCAGTGACTTCTCCAGCAACTCACCTCCTCCAACAGTACGGGATTGCCTCTGACCCGTATGGACTTCAGAACTTTGTGTGTCACCCCGACAAGGCTGTCCTGCTGAGGCTATTTGTAAAGGCCATACCTCTGAGGGTAGAAGGCAACCTCTCCTGTAAGGAGGGGCCATTCTAGATGTCTATCACTCAAGAAAGACCTGACGCTCAGGCAGGAAGGACAAAATGGCCTCTGGGACCCGGAGGCCCCGGGCAGGGACCTCCCCTTCCCTAACGTAAAAATAAGTGAACCAGTGTATGCAATGCCGGGTAACTTTTACGTCAAATTCTTTTCTAACATTTATTCATTTTTGAAAGAGAGGCTGTGAACGGGGGAGGGGCGGAGAGAGAGGGGGCCAGAGGATCTGAAGTGGGCTCTGCACAGACCGCAGAGGGCACGATGTGGGGCTCAAAGTCAGGAACGTTGGACTCGAGCCAACCTGCTGAGCCACCCAGGTGCTCCGCACGTCAAATTCTTGGCTGCTGTCCCTGAAACTTTGGTAAAATCCCCTCCAAATACTCCAGAAGCAACCTGTGAGTTCATACCCGATGAGGCCCTTCAAGCCACGTATGTAGGAAGTAACCAGCCACAGCCCCCTCGGCGCGAAGGTGTCGGGAGAACTGCAGAAGGAGAGACCCCAAAAGGGAGAGAATATTCTGCGAGCAACGACTGCCCTTCCAGTGCCAACATCAGAGGGTATGGGTGAGCACACGAGCTTCCAACAGCAACTTGAAACGCTTTCAACAGAGCCATGAACTTTGCAGATCGTGTCCTTTGTGCCTCCAGCTCCCATCCCCGAAATTTCGTCCTTTTGACAAGCTCTTACTCACCAGCCATAGTCCTGACACCAGCTCCGTCCACCACCTCTTCTTCCAAAACCGCGCTCCTTTAGACCAGCGCCTGCTGCGTTCAGCCGCAACGCCCAGCGACGCAGAAGCAACGGGCACTCAGAGTCGGTTGATTGAACACACTCAATATTAGTTGAATCAACAAAAAAGTTACTTCGCTTTTTTCCTTTAAGTGGATTTTTTCGGGGTGCCTGGGGGGCTCGGTCAGTTAAGTGTCCCGCTCTCGATTTCAGCCCAGGTCACCATCTCACGCTTCCTGAGTTCAAGCCCAGCATCTGGCTCGAGGCCGACAGTGCGGAATCCGCTGGGGATTCTCTCTGGGATCTTCTCCCACTCGCGCACGCTCTGTCTCAGGATAAACTTCTAAAACCCCGAATCTCTTCAATAATTCCGGAACGCTGCAAAAAAGTTGAAACTGCACGTGGAAAACTCAGGGAAAAGCAGCTTTTTCCTCCATCCCCATCCGTGTTCCAGTCGGTGTTCCTTGCAGCGGGACTACCACATACGGGTATTTCAGTGTATCCTGGTCCTTTTTTTTTTTTTTTTTAAAACAATGGTAAAAATACACATACTACCCATATAACAAAATATACTTTATAAATACGCGGACATACTTAGCACCTAACTGTTACACTGAGTATCTTCTGTGTAAATAGTACATATAATGTATACAGGCACCCGGCGATTTCTGTGCCTTGTTTCTGCAAGGCTTTTTTTTTCTTTAATGTTTTATTTATTTCTACCAGAGAGAGAGAGAGAGACAGCGCGAGCAGGGGAGGGTCAGAGAGAGAGGGAGGCACAGACTGAAACAGGCTCCAGGCTCCGAGCTGGCAGTCAGCACAGAGCCCGACGCGGGGCTCGAACCCACGAACCGCGAGATCATGACCTCAGCGAAGTCGGACGCTCAGCCGACTGAGCCCCCCAGGCGCCCGTCTGCAAGGCTTTTTTGAAGAGTCCTGGAACATTCCAGCCCGGGGCCTGCCGTGGTTTTCTTCGGTCTCTACTGCACGCCTGCAATCTGCAGAGTCCCACTTCCCGGCCCAGCCCCCGACCCCGACAGTGACACCGCCGCCCCTGACGCCACCCCGGCCGCCCCGGCGTTCCCGAAACGGCGCCCCGCAGGCCCCCACACGACGCGCCCCGCGCCCGCCGCAGGGCGGAAGGACGCGGCGCTCGGGCGCGTCGCGGCGACGGAACGAACCCGCCCCGCCCCGCCCCGCCCCCGCGCCTCCGGCCGCCGGGGCCGCCCGCTCCCACGAGCCTCGCCCGTCTCGGGGCGGGCGGGGAGGCCGGGCGCGGCCGGCGGGGCGCTGGGCGGGGCTCCGGCGGGGCGGGGCGGGGCTCCGGCCGGCGGGGCGCGGCCGGCGCGGCGTGCGGGGCTCCGCCCCTTTCCTCCGGTGGCGCCGGCGGCCGCAGCACTTCCGGGTCGGCGCGGAGGCGGGGCGGAGGCGCCGCGGCGGCTGTTATTGTTCGGCTGGGCTCGGCCGGGCGCCGTCTCCGTCGGCTCCGCGGGTGTCCGTTTGTCCGGCTTCCTCTCGGCCCCTGTCTCCCGGCGGCTGACGGCGACGGCTGCGGCGGGCGGGGCCTGGCGTTTCGGGGCCGAGCGGCGCCGGGGCGAGGGGCGCGCAGGAGGAGGAGGAGCAGCAGCCGCCGGAGGAGGAGCCGTGAGCCCTGGCACCGAGCGGCCGCGGCCATGGCGTACGCCTATCTCTTCAAGTACATCATCATCGGCGACACCGGTGAGGGCCCGGGCGCGGCCGGGCGGGCGTGGGCGGCCTCCGCGGGCCGCGGCCCGGGGGCAAACGGCGTCCGGCGCCCCCCTCGCGGCCGCGCCGCTCCGTTTCCGCAGTGCTGGAGCTGGTGACGTGGGCAGCGCGAGCGGCTGCGGCCTGGCCGGGCCCGCTCCGCCCCCGCCGCCCGGGCCGCCCTGCCGCGGGGCGCCGCCGGGGCCGTCCGGGCCGGACGCGGACGCCGCCCTCGGGAGAGAGCGGGAGAGGGAGGCCGCGCCGGCGGCGGCGGGAGGGTCCGGGGCGTCCAGGCCGCTCCCGCCGCCTTCGCCTACGCGCGCCGGTCACGGGGCTGCGCAGAGCGCTGCTGGGGTGGGACGGCCCCTGCGAGGGGGGAGCCGACCTTTGTTTGAAAGACCGCTTTCTGAACCCCCGCAGACCCCAAGGCAGCATAAGCCACGTTCGTCCCTGGGGCGGCCAGGGAGTCCCTCTCGAGGTCATTGAGGCGTGAAAGTTGTGTCGACTTTTGCCACGTGTAAACTGGCGTTATCTGAGAGTGATGCAAGGCCGCGCGCTGCTCTGGGCGTGTGCTGGCGTGTGCGCGTGTGCGCGTGTGTCAGGGACACTGTGATTTCTCGGACCTACCAGGTACAGGGTCACCACTGCCAGTTTCCGGGTGACGCGGTGTACGTTCGAAGCAGGGAGAAGCTCCGCTGTTGCCACGTGCGATAACATCCGAGGATATCTCACAGACAAACCCATTGTCCAGGATGTTCTAATACTTGGTGATTTGGGCATTACTCTGCATCTAATAATAAAACCGAGGCTTGTTCAGGTGTTATAACTATTTATACACCAGAGTCTGATTTCAGTGAGAGCTCTTGCACAACTCTGCACCCCTTGCACAACTTGGGAAATGTAAGCAGCACGTTGTGGTTGGACTAGGGATGTAGCAAATTCACGAAGACAAGCAGGTTGACTGTGGCCTAGAAGAAAAAAACCTGCTGCGATAAATACTGCTTTTGGGCAAGATTTTTTGATATGTGTCTTTATGGAGTTCCGGCTGGTTTTCTATGTCAGGTCCTGGCCAGAGCAGTGTTTTGCAAATGCTTAGTAGCAAATTTGAATACTTAAAAAAGAAGCTGTGGCGTATTTTGAAGGAGACGGAATTGGGTCCAAAACGTATTGGAAAATTTTTTATTTAGGCCGTGAACCCAAGTTGGAGAGGGAATAGCTAAGATATAATGTGTCTGAGAAGTAGAAAGAAGAGTGTGCACATTCGGCAGGTGAGCAGATTAGCCTTTGCAGGTTGCCTTCTTTGAGCTCATTTATTGAGCATCTACTATGGGGAGAGTATTGTGCTGGGAGGAGTGAGCTGCACATACTAGCCAAGCTGGTGCTCTGTTCTCTTGGAATTTGCCCTCATTCAGAAACTGCCCCAGGCAGTTTCAAGGGAAGACATTCCTTTCTCCACTTTGTCTCCGATTTCAGGCCCTGAACACTTGACCGTAGACTATGCAGGGGTACTTTCTCCCCATTCCGGCCTCTATAGTTTACTGTCAGGTTACTGTTCCTGAAACCTGGCTGGTAGGAGGGACTGTTCCCTGCTCACGTTCCTTAGGTGACCTTCCAGGAACTCCATATTTTAGCCTCCCTTTACTGTGCTGGCCTTCTTTCCCACTGCTCTTACCTTCCGCCAGGGAGGCCCAGCAGATGATTTCTCTGCTCTTCCCGGGTCCCTACGCTCCCCCTGCCTGGAGCGCCTTCTCTGTGGAAATCCTAGCAGCCCTCCGAAGCCGGGCCCAGGTCTTCCGTGATGCTTTCACATGTATTCAGCTCTTTGGATGTGTCAGGTTTTTGTCTGGTGTCCTGGCTGGCAGTGATGACCACTCCTTATCTGGATGCATCACACTTCATATTTTTCTGATGTTAATGCCGACTGTTTCATAGATACTTCTGTAGTCATCTGTACGTGATTATGTAGTTCTCCAGGGCACAGACGAGTATGGCTTTGCATTTCAGGAAGAGCCTAGTAGAAGGAAGGCCCTGTACATTTAGTTAAATTAGTGGAAGAATAGCCAAACAGGCCACTAGGCTCATGTCAATATACATTAATAACTTTACTGTAGGGTTCTTTTTGCCCAATTCTGCCCCATTTTTTAACTGACTCTGGCCAAAATCCTTTACTGTGTTTCCTTAATTGAAAATATATGCATAGCTATAAACTACACTTACTGTGGCCCTCCCCACAAAAAGATGTTAAATCGGTAGTGTGATATCCATCCTGGTTTTTTATATAAGTTATAGTATGAAAAATATGCATCTTAGGATGAAGGAAATTGCTACTTTTCCTGTTTTTCACTTTCCCTAGTTTATAATAAACATTTTTAGCCTTCCCTTGTGTAAGGAGATAAAATGAGGACAGGTGGAGAGCACCATGCACGTTTTGTCTTTCAGAATTCCCTTTCACAGAAGAGATTTTTGAAAACTTTTTACATCATGATGACGATGACACTGTTGAAATTTTTGTTTTCTTACTCTGTGGCCAAATGCAGTTAAAACACAGCTTTAAAACTTTTCGTTGGTAGTGTCTTGTTCCTGCAAGGTCACTTAGGGAAATGTGTCATTTAAATCTAGGTATAGAGTGGAAATTGGTTTTTAACAAGCCTGACCTAGTAGCATAATCGGATAATTACAAAATATGGAAAAAGAAAAAATTATAATAAGGCTGTAATTGTTGCCCCTAAAATCCCGGCAGCTGCCTACCTTGTTAACCTCATCACTAACCACCCCTTCCACGCCACCAGCTGGGCACACAAGACACAAACCCAGTGGTGTTCTGTCTGAAGTACCTCCCCCTTCCCCCAAACAGATGAAAAGAAAGGTTAGGTCACCACTTTTTCACCCGATCGATCGATGGACTCTCAGGCCTCCATTCCTCTAAGCCGGTTAAGAGCCCGGTGCCTCCTGTTGTGTCCGCTCCTCCCCTCTGCTCTTCCTTCCCCCTTCCTTCCCCCTGCTCCCCATCCACACGCTATGTTTTTTACTTTTTCTTAAAATCTTGTAAGGACAAGTGCTATAGAAGACGTAAGAGCGGCCTGGTTGCACATTGTCAGTGTCATCTGAATGTATTTTTTAAATTGAGATATAATTGACCTGTAACATTGTATTAGTTTTCGGTGTAGAACATAATGATTTTGTATATGTATATATTGCACAGGGATCACAATACGTTTTTTTGGAGAGAGAGATTGAGAGAGAGCATGAGCTGGAGCTGGACAGGGGTGAAGAGGGAGAGAGAATCCTAAGCAGGCTCCACACTCAGCGCGGAGCCTGACGTTGGACTTGATCCCACGACCGTGAGGTCATGACCTGAGCCAGAATCAAGAATTGGACACTTAAGTGACTGAGCCCCCCCGGCACCCTCACAGTTTAATAGCTTTGAGGAACAGTAATAAGTTCTGCACGCATGCTAAGTACAGACCGTCATCAGCCACCTTTTCTATCCCGAGGCTTTCACTAGCTTCCCTTCCCTTGCCTGTCTTCATAGTTGTGCAACTTCTGCATCGCTGTATTGTTTAGTTTTGCCTGTTTTTAGATATGCTGGTTGTTTTATTAAACGAGAGAGCTGAAACATACCTTTCGGAAGCATCTAGAAATTAGGCGGTGTATTTTGGCCTACTTAAATTGTTGTCTTATACATGTTATTTGTAGTCTCCCAAGATTTTTGACTAGCGCTTTCCTTTTCTCTCCTAACTCGTTTGCTTGCTCCTTGCTCGCCTGACATATCGCCACCGGGACCTTTTGTCGGACCGTACAGGCCCCGGTCCTGCTGTCCGCGCCTGCTGCCTCCGGGCCCCAGATACAGGCCTCTTCTTCCTCTGCTCTTGTCCCTTTCGTTCTCGTTCTCTTCCCGCCCCTGATGCAACGTGAAATTCGTGTTCTCCTTTATCGCTCCCGCGGCTCCCTCTCCCTCCTTTTATCTTGCTAGCTCGCCACCTCCGCAGCAGCCGGTAATTTTGCTGGTGTTTTGAGCCGATCGCAGTTTTGCCAGCTCAGCCGTTTTGCTCTCTCTCGGGCCCAGCTGTGCTCGCTCCATTTTGTTACGCTCTGCTCGTCCCGGTGTGAGAGGCGGTGCCCTCGCTTACAGAAGATACAGCCACAGACCCACCTCTCTCGTCCCCCTTTTTAACTTTCCACATGAAACTGTCCCGTTTGATTTCGTCAGCTTTGCTTGTGTGCAGGTTTTACTGTACGTTCTCGCTCCTGTTCCTCACGTGAAAACAGAAGTCACCTGACAGAAAGATGCCGGGTCCCGTCTGCTGCCGCGCGCGCGCGCCCCCATTGCAGTCCCTGCCATGTCCCTCAGCTCGGGCGACGTGGGCCTGTCTCACCCTCAGACATCCAGTTTACCAGACCTGCGGCGAGTCCCGGGCGTCAGAGAGAGAGCACGAGCCGGGGCGGGGGGGGGGGGGGGGCGGGGGCAGAGGGGGAAGATGAGAACAGAGCCCAGCGTGTGGCTCGGTTCCACAGCCCTGGACTCATGACCTGACGCTCCACCGGCTGGGCCACCCGGGAGCCCCTGGACATCTGTAGTTTTTTAAAGGGGCTGTTTTTAGTGGTGGTGCTGTGACATTTCCTCTGCAGGTCTGTCATGAGCCTTTTGTGTCTATTTTTCTGCAGTTTATTTTTTGTTGTTGTTGTCAGATTTTTTCCCTTTCTGGAGTTTTAAGTTAATCCCTCAGGTATATTCAGGCTGAATTTATATGGAATTCTTCATCCTGTTAGTTTTGGGCCCTGTCAACGTAGTAGATTCTCGTGAGCAATCCTTCACACTTTTTATAGTTTGTACACTGTATCAAAAGTTCTCCATTTTCTATTCCGTCAGGAGATACATGCAGTTACCGCTTTATAAAGGAAGCAGCAGCTGTATTGTCCAGGGCAAGTCATTTATGTGTTTCTTCCCATGCCTCCACCTCTCATAAGTGTTTAGTCTTCGTAACTGTGATGTAGCTCTTTACGTTTCTCCCACTTTGCTCTTCAGAATGTTCCTGTTTTCAGCTGTAGCTGACAGTTGCTGTGTTTCTGGTCAAATCTGAGGAAGGCAGGAAGAAAATGAATATTGACGGGATGCGTGCTCCCGCGAAGGTCTTGGCCCAAGACAGTGCCTGGCACAGAAGATCATGAATGTGTGCTCGGCAGCCTCTACTGGGTGGGCTACATACATTGGGCAATTTATTTTTGTTTCAAAAGGGTTAACATTTGGGATGGTTTTATTCATTAAAATGGGAGAGAGAAGGTACATGAGCTTTGCGTTGCTGCTGTAACAAACTGCCACACACCGAAGCAGCTCGGACAGCACAACCTCGTCTAAGGGTTCTCAAGTCCTGTGTGAGTTCACGTGCGAGTTCATGTGCGTGTCCGTGTCACAGGTCTGACATCAAGGTTTCAGCAGGCCTGGGTTCCCTTCTCTGGGGTCTTGCTCCATCTGGTTGTTGGTAGAATATCCCTTCTTGCAACTGTGGGGCTGAGATCTCCAATTTCTTGCTAGCTGTCTTCTGAGGGCCTCTCCCGGCTTGTGGAGCCCACCACCTACCCACATTCCTTGGCCCCTGACCCCCTCCCTCCACCTTCAAGCCCAGCAACAGCAGGCCACACCCGTCCAGGGTTGCACCTTTCTGAGTCTTCCTGGGGCGCCCCATCCCTCTGCTCTGACCAAAGCTGGGAAAGGTTCTCTGCCTGTAAAGTCTTGTGTGATTAGATTGGATCTGGCTGGATAATCCAGGATAATCTCATCTCAAAGTCTGTGATTTTAATCACATCTGCAAAGTGCCCTTTGCCACAGTAGAGTGCCTATTCACTCCAGGTGTCTAGGGACTAGGGTGTACAGTTCTTTAGGTGTGCACTCTTCTGCCTAGCAGAGAGGGCTAAGGAGAAAATTAAATTGAAGTCAGAGGCAACATTAATACCTGATTTTGTGTACACCTTTTTGAAGTGGACACCGTATCAAGCAGTGCAAAGAGAGCACCCTTCTCATTTATGTTAGTGATAGTGTGCAGTGCTTTTTATAAAAGTAGTATGCGTGTATTGAATTATTTCTGGTCGTGCGTCTTAGAAGGCATTTTAAAAGACTCTTTAAGGGGGAGATGGGCATGGAGGGGGCCACTTGTGGGGATGAGCACTGGGTGTTATATGGAAACCAACTTGACAATAAACTATTTGAAGAAAAAAAAAAAAGACTCTTTAAAAGACTACAGTGTAATGTGAAGGATGTAAATATAAAGTTAGTTTATTTATACATATAAGACTTCTCCAGTATAACTCATTGAATCTGAGCAGTAATTTCCATGACGAAGGCTCCATATTACAGGTGAGGAAAGGGAGACTGATTATCATATTGCACAGCTAGTAACTGACTAAGCTGGAATTTGGAATTTGAACCCATGTCTTTCTGACTCCAAAGTCTGTGCTCTTCCACATCACATGTATTTCTTGATTCCCACAAATGACCTATCAGACCTCTTGCTGGCTTACCAGCTTCTTGGCTTATTGAGTTGCTGTGGCAGTACATGGCCCCTCAGTCCCCTTGACTGAAACAGATGCCGCCTCCACTCATACAGAACAAGGAGGAAGGATAAAACAACCATAAAATCCTGTCTGTGCCCCTCACCAGCTGTGTGACTTTGGGCCGCATCTTTAATCTACCTTGTGTCCTCATCTATAAAATGGAATGAATAAAAAGTATACATAATACTGACTTGAATAAAAAGTGATTACTGTTTCATCTTTTCATCCTGCTTCTTTCCATGTTCTCATAATTTTCCAATGTGCATTGCAAAAATAACACAGACTTGGCCAGTCCTGTATAGTGTTTGAGTAATTCTCTTCATAGCAGAAATAATTTATTTTGTCCTCCATGTATCCTAATATGTTGATCTTTTTTCCTTTATATCCCTGTGTAGCTTGCTGGTTTGTGGCCAGCTGATAACTTCAAGGGGTCTATTATCCTTGACTTGAATTTTCTTTCCTAACCTCTATTGGTGTTTTCTTGCACTTACTATATGTGTTTGCATGTATACAGAAAAAAATTTTAAGGAAAGTTCCTTACTTTATCAGCATTATTTTAACAAGATCCAAAACTGTTTATCAAGATTCATTTTATTCCAGATACCTGTATTTTTAGCAGCTTTATTTAATTTAGTCTACATGACTGTTCAAGTCTAGTAATGATTTTAAAAGACTCTAGAGTTTTGTTCTGGAAGGATCTGTTTGATTTTAAGGAGCAGAGACCTACTCCAACTGGCTCCACAAAAGAGGTTTTGGTAATAATGTAAAGAGTGTCCATAGGAATCTAAGAAAACCTGTAAACAAGTCTTAGAGAATGGGCCACTTAGAAATGTTTTCCTTTCATGGCTTTTCTTTCAACCCTTGAGATAATTAAGGATGTGAGTTTTTTGGTTTTTGATTTTTTTAATATATTATGTGTATATTTAAGTTTATTTTGAGAGAGACTAAGCGAACATGAGTGGGAGAGAGAGAATCTCAGGCAGGCTCCATGCTCAGCATAGAGCACAGTGCAGGGCTTGATCCCATGACCTGAGTCAAAATCAAAAGTCGTATGCTTAACTGATTGAGCCACCCAGCCAAACCCCCCCCTTTTTTTTTCTCCAAATTTAATTAATTTGAGAGACAGAGAGAGAGTGCAAGTGGGAGAGAGACAGGGAGAATTCCAAGTAGACTCCATCCGTGTTGTCAGTGCAGAGCCCGATGTGATCTGGTTTGTGAGATCATGACCCGAGGTGAAATCAAGAGTCAAATTCCTAACTGACTGAGCCCCCCCAGGCACCCTGACAATCTTTTTATCGATTTCTGACTTTGTTTCATAAAGAAAAGAGCCTGTAGACTATGTGTGTTGATTCTTCAGTTTTTGAGGCTAATTTTTGTAGCCAGGTACTTGGCCAGTGTGCACACATTTTCCGTGTGTGCTTGAAAAGTGTATTGTGTACATTGTACATTCAGGGTTCCCTACACGTTCATTAGACCAGACTTGCTATTCGTATATTCTTAATAGTTTCTTGAGTCTTGAGGTAGATGTTAACATATAGTATGACCATGGATTTCTTTTTCTTTCTTTCTTTCTTTCTTTTTTTTTTTTTTTTTTTTAGTTCTGTTAGATTGATCCCAGCCCTCAACCCCCGTTAAATTTTACTAGTGTGTGAGGTATATATGGCTCAAGTCTTTACATCTCACTGACGAGTTGTTCTTGGTCATTAAGTCACCCTCTACTTTTTACATGCTGTGGGTGGTTTGTTTGGTTTTGTTTACATATTGTTTATTTGGTAGTGTAGTTTTGGGTACTCAAGTGTTTGATATTAATTTTGAGTATTATTTTTTGGTTCACATTTGCCTAGTAGATACTTTTTCATAATTTTTCCTTTTTTCTTTGGCATTGGGTTTATTTTGTTGTTATTTTGTGCAGGAAATGAATATTACAGATATAGTTGAAGCCCCTTGTATATATTTTACTTCCCTTTGGTACCTAGAGATAACTACTCTCTTGACGTTAGTGTTTTCTATTTCTAAGAAGGTTTCCAAATGATTATTACATATGTGTGTAGCACTTGTAAACAGTGCACAATAGTTTAAGTATTTTTTCAATTTTATATTAATGGAATTTTACTGTACTTGCTCTCAAACTTTTTGTTCAGCATTATTTTGAGAGATTTATGTGTCTTAATATATTTTGCTCTATTTTGTTAGTAGATTGCTAGATTGGTTTAGTTTTAATTATATTCTGGTGGTTTCATTTTAATTCTGTTGTGTTGTTTGACTATACCACAATTTTCTCATCCTTTTCCCTTGAGGAAATTTTAGGCTCGGCTCGTTTGTGGTGTTATAAGACAGTACGCTGTATGCGTTCTTCCTCTGCCTGCCTCCTTGAACACGTATGCTAGCCTGGAATTGGGGTGCAAGGCATGCACATCTTCTGCTTTGCCTGCGAATCTAAATCGTTCTCCAGAGTAGTTAGCTCTCATTTTTGTTCTTGCAGCCCTACTCAATTGCCTTTTTTTTAAAAGACCTGTGTTTTTTATAAATCCCATTGCTATGTTATTAAAAAATTCAGTCTGAGAGGCTTTTACTAGGAGAATTTAATCATTGATGGAATTTGAATTAATTTATACTACGAGGCCCCAGTGTTGTTCAGTCGCACGGGCAGGGATCAAGGCACAGATCACGGGCATGCCCATTTGCCCTGGGCTTCCTGCTGCATCCCAGTGTGTCCCAACAGGAAGCAATACTGCGGTCACATTTTTCAAGCATGTATAGTGTTGTCTCTTCCTTATACGACAACGTAGAAAGAGTCTAATGGAAGGAGGATACCTGCCCCTAACTCCTCCGTGTGCAAATGAACAATTAAAACTCCAGAGTTCCCCGTTTGTGAAATGAGTATAGAACCTGCCGAGTGCACCCTATAGGCTTGTTCACCAGTGCTGTAGGTTTTGATTTTGGTTTTTCTGCAACTTTATACTTGTCTTTGAATTTCATGTGTCAGTGATTTGTTTCATTTATTTAGTTGATATGTCAGTGTAAGCAGTGGATTCATGCTTGTTCTGCCCCCAGTGTTATTAATGTTGATGAAGAGCTCCTCCTCTAGCATTTGTCGACCTTTAGCAATAATTAGATGCATCTAGGAGACCAGTACAGTTGACCCTTGAATAACATAAAGATTAGGCTCGGCTAAACCGAGCTCGGTTTAGCTCGGTTAGGCTAAACCAACCCCGCCACTGTCAAATCACATTTACCTTTTGATTTTCAGAAATTTAATTACAAATAGTGTACTGTTGATGGGAAGCTTTACCAGTAACATAAACAGCCAATTAACACAGATTATGTAGGTTACATATATTATATACTGTATTCTTATGATAAAGGAAGCTCAGGTAAGAATGTTATTAAGAAAACTATAAAGAGAGAATACATTTATAGTCCTATACTGTATTGAAAATAATCCGTGTATAAGTGGACACGCGCCGTTCGAACTCATGTTCAAGAGTTAATTGTACTGTTAGTCTCAGTCCTCTCTGGTTATTTTAGCTTAGGCAGCACTCTTGAAAACTTTCCAAGAGCTTGGTATTTGTAACTACAGTATCTTGAGTCGTGGAGGGGGTTCCTCTGCGTACCTGTTACCTTGGTGAGGTTCAGACCTCTTCCACTTCAGTTTTCTCATCTAGAAAAAGACAGTAGGACTGCCTGGCTAGTAGCTATCCCACAGCGTTTTTGGGTTCGAAGTAGAAAATGTGTGCAGGTATCTTGTAAGCTGCAAAGTGCTTTCCTAATAGTAATGCCTTACACATAATTTTTCTTTTTCTTATTTTTTTTAAGTTTTACTTATTTAAATAATCTCTACACCCCGACCCCAAGATCAAGAGTTGTGCACTCCTCCAAATGAGCCAGCCAGGCACCCCTAGAGATAATTTTTTGAATCTGTTGAGCATCCTAAAGTTAAGTTAGTGGAGGAGGTCTTGTGTATATAGCAAACGCTTATTCGTTTGCTTATTTCCAACTGTAATTACTTGAGTTGAGGGAAATAAGATCACATGTTAATCTGCAAAATGGCAATTCTTTCGTCCTGAAATTTTCTGTGGACTCCATAAAGGAGAGTCATTTCCTGTGTCAGAGAGCTTCACAGGCCACCTGAGATTGAAATAAGATGAAGTAGGAGGCACTCTCTTTCAGCAGTCCCCAGGAAGGAGATATTAAGGTTAATAGTTACCTTCCACCTCGATTTCTCTTACACCCATTCTTGGTACCTGAGATACCTCCTGAATGAGTTCTCTCAATTTTGAACCCCTTTGGGCAGTTTTTTTTTTTTTTTTTTTTTTTTTAAATCTTCAGAAGTCTGATATAAACGAATCTGTTGACCAAAGAATATCTTTTTGTCTTCTTGGGCAAAGTATTGTTAGTTCAGTTTTAACCATCTCAAAGGTCAGAGTAAAAGTACACATTTCCAAAATCACTTATGCTCAAAGCTTTATTTAATTTGATATGGAAATTAATAAGTAGGGAAATGAGTTATTAGTTATACCTTAAGGCAGTAATAATTGTATACTTGGTAAATTGATTCACCTGTCCTTTAAGTAAAGGTATTTGTTACACTTTTTCAATGTAACCTTTGGGATAAGGTGAAGAAATTCTACTGGTTTCACAGCTAGGTGGGGTTTTAACTGGTAGAATAACTGTATCCATAAAGGGCTGCCCTTGTAGGCAAGTAGGGGAAGCACGCTGTTCCATTCAGTCCTGGGTTTTTTAACATTTCACATTAGTAACAACTTGGATAAAATCCAATTTGGTTGAAAGAGCTAATGTGTGGATTCTACCAGACAGAATCCAAACTGACCTTGACAGGCAGAATGATTGGCTAAATTTAGCGAAATGGAAATTATTGAAAGTAAAGCCTTATATTTATTGTAAAAACAACCATACAAATACAAGATGGAAGTCAGCTGGTAAATAGCACATGTCTAAACACTTGATATTTTTATATGACTTGGTTCAGTATGAATCACATGACTAATAAAGCCAACAAAGGAATATATGTGACTCTAGGTCTAATGTACAGACAAGGCAGGTAAGAATTCCATGTCAGAACTCCACTACAGTTCAGTTATGGAAACTTGTTTCTTTTTTTGTTTTTTGTTTTTTAATTTTTTTAATTGCTTTTTTATTTATTTCTGAGAGAGAGAGACAACGTGAGCAGGGGAGTATCAGAGAGAGAGGGAGATGCAGAATCTGAAACCGGCTCTAGACTCTGAGCTAGCTGTTAGCACAGAGCCCTACGCGGGGCTCGACCCCATGAACCGTGAGATCAGACCTGAGCCGAAGTCGGACACTTAACTGACTGAACCGCCCAGGCGCCCCTGGAAACTTGTTTCAGAGGGATATCTACACATTGAAGTCCATGCTCGGAAGACTAATTGGGGTAGTATGATGGCTATATCAACCATGATATTGTTGGAACAACTGAAATAACAGAAACATTTTTTTAATTCCCCTGCCCACTGAAATAACAGAAACAGTTTAACCTAAAAAAAAAAAGAGAGAGAAGACTTAAAGGAGAATATAATAATGACTTTTAAATGCTTAGGTGACTGTCAAATAAGAGTGGCTTAAACCTATCCTTTTTGGCTTTTCATGGGCAGAACCAGGACCGTTTGTTAGGGTTTTTTTGTTTGTTTTAAGTTTATTTACGTACTTTAAGAGAAAGAATGTTTGAGTGAGCAGTGGAGGGGCAGACAGAAAGGGAGAGAGGGAGAATCCCAAGCAGGCTCTACACTGTGAGCATAGAACCCAGTGAGGGGCTGGAACTCACGAACCGTGAGATCATGACCTGAGCAGAAACCCAGAGTCAAACGTTTAACCGACTGAGCCACCCATGTGCCCCGAGGACCATTAGTAAAAGAGAGATTTGGACTCCCTATGAAATGGAAAAGAGTGGGATGCCTGCCTGGCTCAGCTGGAAGAGCATGTGACTCTTGATTTGGGGGTCATGAGCTCAAGCCCCACGTTAGGTGTAGGGATTACTAAAAAAATTTTAAAAAAAGAAATGGAAAAAGCTTAAGTGGTGAGTTGGTTTGTTACTGAAGTTGTTCAAACAGAAGTTTGATGAACACGTATTAAGGCCTGGAAGATGGAATTTATGCAGAGTAGAGAATTGGATTCATTTTTGTTTTTAATGAAATTTAAGATCCTGTTTGGGCACTGCTTGTGCTGGAGTTAGAAAAAGGAACGAGACTGTCCCTCCCTATGGGGAATCAGTTTGCCATAACTACGAGGCAGTGGCATGGCGGAAGGTACGAAGTACTGAAGGAGTATGGAGAGGATTCATTCTAACTGGAATGAATGGCTCATAGCAGACTCAGGTTTCCAGCAAACATTTATTGAGCACCAGCTGTATGCTGAGTGCTATGCAATGGCTTTCCATGTATGTACCCACAGTAATCCTAGGTATCTGTTGACTCTGTTTTACAGATGATATATCAGGTGTGATACCGGTAGACATGATGTCATTTATTTGAGCAGCCCCCTCACCTAACCGTCCTAAAGAATCTCTGCTTTTGCTCCTGCTTTATATTTGTTTATGTGGAAAACAGAGCTGAGCTCCCCACAGTCTTATATTTTGCCAGGAAGCCTATACAGAGTGTGGCGGGGAAAGGGTTTTGTTAGGGTTTTGTGGGGCTTGCAGACTAAAGGAGTCTGGGGGCCCTACAGTGAGAGGCATTGTGTGGCAGAGTTTAAAGAGTTGGTTTGTTTATCCTCTGGCGAGCTTCACAGAAGCCTTAGCCCCTGTCTCTGAATGGGGTAATTTTTTTTTTTTTTAATGTTTATTTTTGAGAGAGTGTGAGCAGGGGACAGACAGAGAAGAGAGCGGAACAGATCTGAAGCCGGCCCGGTGCTGACAGCACCAAGTATATGGGATAAAATTTTACCCTTAACTCAGATTTCTGACAGTATTTAGTGATCCCGTTCCACCTTTTAATCCTTTCTTCTTTCTTGGCCTTTTTTTGCTCCATTCTTTCTGGCTTCAAGTTTCCTTTCTTGGAAAATTTACCTTAGACATGAAAAAGCAGGGGTGCCTAGGTGGCTCAGTCAGTTCAGCTCCTGACTTGGCTCAGGTCATGATCTCACGAACCAACGGTGAGATCAAGGCCCACGTAGGGCTCCCTGCTGCTGTCATCTGTCATCGCAGAGTCCGCTTCGTATTGTGTCCTCATTCCCCTCTCCCTGCCCCTCCCCCACTTGCACTCTCCCAAAAATAAATAAATATAGAAAAGAAAGGAAGAAAGAAATGAAAAAACTGGGTGACTCAGTTGAGCATCTCACTCTTGGATTTTTGACTCAGGTCATGACCCCAGGGCCACGGAATCCAGCTCCATGTTGGACTCCACACGCTGAGCATGGAGCCTGCTGAAGATTCTCTCTGTCCCTCTGCTTCTACCCCCCAGGCGCATGTGCTTTCTTGCTCTCTTTCTTTCTCTGTTTCTAATTAAAGAAAGAAAAAAAAGGAAAGACCATGTTGGAGTTGAGCATGAATGTGAATTTTCAGTCTTAGTTATGAGTAAGTCTGGTTAAAAAGTACTACTGATTAGTATGCTTTTGTGGCTTTTAAGAGTTAAAAAAAGGAAATCAGAATCTTTTTCACACACATTATTTGACTCACAGACTCTCCTGTAATTTTCTCCACAGACCAACATTTAATGTACCTATTTTTGGTTACGCAAGAAGTTTTGCTAGTTATTTAAAAGCCACGTCAGTATGGAGATCTTAGATGGGGCTGGTAAAAGTATTGCTTATATAGTGTTTGATGCTAAAGTAGATCCTTTGAGAAACTTACATATATATTTTAATGGTGGAAGTGATAAATGTTCAAAATGAAAACTGAAAATTAAATACTACCTTATGCAAGTATGGTAAACAGTGGTTTTGTGTATCCTTCCAGAAATTTTCTGTACATTGGTAAGCTTGTGTGTCTCTGTGTGCCCGTATTTTACCAATAGAATTATACGATTAGTACTGTTCTACCCCTTCATTTTTTTTTTCTCTTGGTGATACATCTTAGGTGTCTTAAGATAACATCACATATGTAAATCCATCTCATTCTTTCTAAACACTAGCATAGCTGAACCATAATTTATTCAGTTCCTGATTCTATTATTCCTGGTCTGTCATAGCAAACAGCAGAAACTTACCATGGTTAATTTAAGCAGATTTTATTAGAAAGATTGAATGTTCACAGAATTGATAGGAAAGCCATATAACCAAGCTTGAAAATGGCAAAACCAAGGAAGGCAAAGCATTAGCCAACTTCTCCTCTCAGTATAGCTTGCTGAGGAAGATGCTGGGTATATGGGAGTGGCCTCTCCTCTCCACTGTGGCCACCACGGATTCTCTCCTTATAATGCTTACTATTGGAGCATTCCTTCGAGTCCAGATTCTGCACAAGAGCATCTGACTGGCTGGGTCTAGGTCACATGTCTGTGCCCTAGCTACTGGGGAGTTCAAAGAAAGGTGTTCTGATGCTTGGTTGCCAGAAATAAACGTTCACCTATACCTGTTGATGAATATTGCTATACACAGTATAACACAATTGTGGGTTTTTGTAAGAAGTAGAATTTGTGGCCGGCTAGGATTTACATTTGTATTTTGATGGATACTGCCAAATCACTTTTCACTAAAAATATGGACTTGGAATATCTAATTTTGAGCTTGATAAATATTTTGTGTACTTAAATTAAATCTTAAATCTCAGCATTGTCTGTGTTGACTGATGCCTCGTCTATGTTTAGGAATTTAGCAGTTTGATATAGTTACTGTTACCATGTACTTCCTTGAGCTCTTGCCAATTTCATGCAGCAACTGCATGAAATAGGGTTTTTTTTCCCCTTTTCTTAGAGCCTTTAGCTTTGATATCATTTGTATCATAGCATACTACTTAGAGACCACAGACAGTAAATTTATTGTGTAATAATTATAGTGTACATTTATATCCCTAAACACCTTCTTCCATAACATGGAAAAGTATTCTCTGCAAGCTACTTCACTGAAGTGTGTTCTTGAGATGCTGCAGTTCTTATTTGGAATCTTTGCTTATGAAAGAATTAGGAAAATAGATTAGAGTATATTAACTATAGTTAATTATATATAATTGTACATATTATATATATGTTTATATAATAATATATATAATTTATATTTATATGTATAATTAATTGTCAGATTAATTATTTAACAGATAAATTAACTGAAACATTATTGTTGGGGTAAAGTCCCTGTCAAGGAAGTAGTACTCATTTTTCTTAAGCTTTCTTCATTAAATTTCCACCCTGTCAGAGTCACTTGGTTATAGAATATTCACTTTTTCCTCTGAGTATTGCTACTAATAATACCTGGAAAGCGAGATAACAATATTTTTAGTTAGGAAGGGTGTCAGTTGCAAGGTGTCTGAGAAGAACAAATTGAGGAGGTTGGATGGCATAGTGGGAAAATATGATTTAAAATCAGAAAACCCGATTTGGAGTTTCAGTTCTGCCTCTTACTTGAGGCATATCACTTAAACCTCCGTTCCTTCATCTTTAAAATGAGGTTATCCCTTCTGCTTTTACTGACTTCATAGGCTTACTGTTATGGTCAAATAAGATTGTGTGTGAGAAGGGAGCCTATTTTCACCTGCAGACTGTCAAAAACCATGCAGATATTTTAAGTAAGGCAGAAGTATATTCATATAACTTGATTACAGAAGTCCATAGATGGCAATAGAAAAGGAAGGAAGAATATCTGTATTGAAGTGGGTCCTTTGGGTAATTTGACAGGTAGCCTGTCGCCCAGCTATTCTCAGCCACCGAAGGTGCTGAGTGGAAACCAGGCTAACCATGTTTTGAACTTCACCTGGACTGTGGGGAGACGTCTCTAGGATTTGCAGTTATACCAACCATGTAGGGGCTTCAGGTGAGTTATCGCTGGAAACTCAGCTGAAGACCACTGGACACTGAGACCAGTATGGTAGTTGGTTATACCTGGGGCTGCGGATGTCAGGTTTCGGTGCACATCCGCGTCACTGGGACAGAGTGGTAAGACATAGGTTGCAGGGCTCTGCCTCACAGTTTCTGAGTCTGTAAGTCGAAGTTTCTGGTCTGTGGACCGTACTTTGAGAATCAGTGCCTTAGAGAAACCATTATAATTGATCATCCAAACTAAATGGAAAACTCTTTACAAAGAGGTTTCTGTAGTAAAACTATCACCTGATAGATGACTCATGATACTGAATTGTATGATTTATTTGTGTAGATGTTGGTTTTTGTAAGTCCCAGTAATGGGTACATATTTTATTGCAGCCCAGGGGTCAGATGTACGTGTAAGTACATCTGTCTTTGTCTCTCTCTCTCTCTCTTTTTAAAATAATAATAAGAGTACACATGTGTGTGTATGCACAGAGGAGGGGCAGAGGGAGAGGGAGAGAGAGAATTTTAAACAGGCTCCACACTGAGCATGGAGCCAACATGGGGCTCAATCTCACAATCATGACCCGAGCTGATATCAAGAGTCAGATGCTTAACTGACTGAGCCACCCAGGCACCCAATGCATACATCCCTTTAAAATAGCTGTCACCAACTCCGCTTACACCAATGGATAGGTCACCCAGACAGAAAATCACTAAAGAAATAATGGACTTGAAAGACACATTGGACCAGATAGATCTGATGGATATATTTAGAACTTTACATCCTGAGGCCAGGGAATTTACTTTCTTCTCAAGTGCGCATGGCACATTCTCCAAGATAGATCACATACTGGGACATAAAGTAGCCCTCAATAAATATAAAAGAATAGAGATCATACCATGCACACTGTCAGACCACAGTGCTTTGAAACTTGAAATCAGTTACAGGAAGAAGTCTGGAAAACCTCCAAAAACATGGAGGTTAAAGAACACCCTTCTAAAGAATGAATGGGCCAATCAGGCAATTAGAGATGAAATTAAAAAATATATGGAAACAAATGAAAATGAAAACACAACAATTCAAAAACTATGGGATGCGGCCAAGGCAGTCCTAAGAGGAAAGTACATTGCTCTCCAGGCCTGTTTCAAGAGATTAGAAAAAGCGCAAGTCCAAAATCTAACAGCTCCCCTAAAGGAGCTAGAGGCAGAGCAACAAGAACGCCCTAAACCCAGTAGAAGAAGAGAAATAGTAAAAATTAGAGCAGAAATAAACAACATAGAGACCAAAGAAACAATTGAACAGATCAATGAAACCAAGAGTTGGTTTTTTGAAAAAGTAAACAAAATTGACAAACCTCTAGCCAGGCTTCTCAAAAAGAAAAGAGAGAGCACCCAAATAGACAAAATTATGAATGAAAATGGACTTATTACCACCAACCCCTCAGAAATACAAGCAGTTATCAGGGAATACTATGAAAAATTATATGCCAACAAATTGGACAACTTAGAAGAAATGGACAAATTCCTAAACACACACTCACTACCAAAATTCACACGGGAAGAAATAGAAAACCTAAACAGACCCATAACTAGTGAAGAAATCGAATCAGTGATCAAAAATCTCCCAACAAATAAGAGCCCTGGACCTGATGGTTTCCCTGGGGAATTCTACCAGACATTTAAAACAGAATTAATCCCAATTCTTCTCAAGCTATTCCAAAAAATAGAAGTCGAAGGAAAACTCCCGGACTCATTTTATGAAGCCAGCATCACTCTGATTCCCAAGCCAGACAGAGATCCAGCAAAAAAAGAGAACTATAGGCCAATATCCTTGATGAATACGGATGCAAAAATTCTCAACAAGATCCTTGCAAATCGAATCCAGCAGCATATCAAAAGAATCATCCACCAAGATCAAGTGGGATTCATTCCTGGGTTACAGGGCTGGTTCAACATTCGCAAATCAATCAATGTGATCCATCATATCAATAAAAGAAAAGATAAAAACCATATGATCCTGTCAATAGATGCAGAAAAAGCATTTGACAAAATACAGCATCCCTTCTTAATAAAGACTCTCGAGAAAGTTGGGATAGAAGGAACCTACTTAAACATCATCAAAGCCATCTATGAGAAGCCTTCAGCTAACATCATCCTCAACGGGGAAAAACTGAGAGCTTTCCCCCTGAGATCAGGAACACGACAGGGATGTCCACTCTCACCACTGTTGTTTAACATAGTGCTGGAAGTCCTAGCATCAGCCATCAGACAACAAAAGGAAATCAAAGGCATCAGAATTGGCAAAGAGGAAGTCAAACTTTCACTCTTCGCAGATGACATGATACTCTACATAGAAAACCCGACAGACTCCACCAGAAGCCTACTAGAACTGATCCAAGAATTCAGCCAAGTTGCAGGGTACAAAATCAACGTACAGAAATCGGTTGCATTTTTATACACCAATAATGAAGCAACAGAAAGAGAAATCAAGAAACTGATCCCATTCACAATTGCACAAAAAACCATAAAATACCTCGGAATAAACCTAACCAAGGATACAAGAGATCTGTATGATGAAAACTATAGAAAACTTATGAAGGAAATTGAAGAAGACACAAAGAAATGGAAAAACATTCCATGCTCATGGATAGGAAGAATAAATATAGTTAAGATGTCATTACTACCTAAAGCACTCTACACATTCAATGCAATTCCAATCAAAATTGCACCAGCATACTTCTCAAAACTAGAACAAACTATCCAAAAATTTGTATGGAACCACAAAAGACCCCGAATAGCCAAAGTAATACTGAAAAATAAAACCAAAACGGGAGGTATCACCATCCCAGACTTCAGCCTCTACTACAAAGCTGTCATCCTCAAGACAGTATGGTATTGGCACAAAAACAGACACATAGACCAATGGAACAGAATTGAGAACTCAGAAGTGGACCCAAAAGTATACAGCCAACTGATCTTTGACAAAGCAGGAAAGAATATCCAATGGAAAAAAGACAGCCTTTTTAACAGATGGTGTTGGGAGAACTGGACAGCAACATGCAGAAGAATGAAACTAGATCATTTTCTCACACCATGCACAAAAATCAACTCAAAATGGATAAAGGACCTGAACGTGAGACAGGAAACTATCAACACCCTAGAGGAGAAAGCAGGAAACAACCTCCTTGACCTCCACCGCAGCAACTTCTTACTTGACACATCCCCAAAAGCAAGGGAATCAAGAGCAAAAATAAACTGTTGGGACCTCATCAAGATTAAAAGCTTCTGCACAGCCAAGGAAACAACCCAGAAAATTAATAGGCAACCAACGGAATGGGAAAAGATAGTTGCAAATGACATATCAGATAAAGGGTTAATATCCAGAATCTATAAGGAACTCACCAAACTACACGCCCGAAAAACAAACAACCCAGTGAAGAAATGGGCAGAAGACATGAACAGACACTTCTCCAAAGAGGACATCCAGATGGCCAACAGACACATGAAACGATGCTCAGCATCCCTCCTCATCAGGGAAATACAAATCAAAACCACACTGAGATACCACCTCACGCCAGTCAGAGTGGCTAAAATGAGCAAATCAGAGAACTCTAGATGCTGGCGAGGATGTGGAGAAACGGGCACCCTCCTACACTGTTGGTGGGAATGTAAACTGGTACAGCCCCTCTGGAAAACAGTGTGGAGGTTCCTCAGGAAACTAACAATAGAACTCCCTTATGACCCAGCAATAGCACTGCTAGGAATTTACCCAAGGGATACAGAAATGCTGAGGCATAGGAGCACATGTACCCCAATGATCATAGCAGCACTCTCCACAATAGCTAAAACATGGAAAGAGCCTAAGTGTCCATCAACAGATGAATGGATCAAGAAGATGTGGTTTATCTATACCATGGAATACTACATGGCAATGAGAAACAATGCAATCTGGCCATGTGTAGCAACATGGATGGACCTTGAGGGTGTTATGCTGAGCGAAATAAGTCAGGCAGAGAAGGACAAATATCATATGTTTGCACGTATAGGAGGATTAGGAGGAACGACGGAGGAACAAGGGGGAGAAGAAGGGCGGAAATGGTGGGGGAAAGGGAGAGAGGCAAACCATGAGAGACTCTTGAATGCTGACAAAAACTGAGGACTGATGGATGTGGGGGGGAGGGGGGAATGGGCATGGAGGAGGGCACTTTGGGGATGAGCACTGGGTGTTATGTGGAAACTAATTTGACAATAAACTATTTGTAAAAAAATAAATAAATAAAATAGCTGTCACCAAACAGTACTTACCCTTGTATAGCACATACATTCAAATGTTTGCTATTTTCTAGTTCTTTTTTTATGCTGGTTGTGACCCACTGCATTGATTCCATGACCAAACTGGTTACAGCCTGCTGTTTACAGAACAGAGCGCAGAGGACCTCTGTGGTTCTGGAAGATTGTGACACTTGTAAGATTCTGAGAGGTGGTTATACTTAAGTTTTCTTTGTTCTGATTCTTCCCAGACACCTAGCCATTTTCCACCATTAACATGAGTGGGGGAAGGTTCCAGGAGTTGGGGAAGAAGAAAGGAAAGGTATGCTATTTTTACCACATCATGCTATCTTACTTGCTATTAGATTTAATGTTTTATCATTTATTCCCCATGGAAATTAGTGAATGCTCCATTTTATTTTACAGTTTTTTAAAATTTAAATTGCATCTGGCTTAGTATTTTTCTTAAATATAACCCTCCCAGCCCGAAAGACAAACCAGGCCTTTCCTAAGAAAATCTAAACTTGGTTTATATTCAAAAACCTTCAACTTCACCATATTAAATTTGATTTGTCTTAATGAAGGTTCCATTAACCATCCAGGTTGGGTCAGTCAGACTACAGCTAGGAGACTGAAACCGCACAGGAATTTGAACAGGCAAAGTCTGATGTCCAGAATCATTAACTGTACCAGGGGTTAGAGGAGCAGGGAGCTGGCCGGGAGGTACAGACCGCTCCGACGCATCCCGCCGCAGCAGACAGGGCCCGGCCACTCCCGCAGGCGGCCACGGAAGGGGCCAGGCTGGAGTCCGGGCCTTTTCGGAGGGGCAGGCTGAGGCCCGCTGGGTGGCAGAGAATTTCACCAAGGGGCCACGGTGGGTTAGAAAGCTGCCATCAGGCCGTGGGCTGTGGGAACCTCCCGTGGGGAGGAGCGGTGCCGGGACCACGGGGGGAAGCGGGCTGAAGGAGCGCTGGGGCCAGCTGGCCGGGGAGAGGTGCGAGCGCTGCCTTCTGCCGACACCACTTGCTGTCACGCCAGCTGGCGAGGGAGAGACGTTCTGGCCTCCAGCAGGCAGGAAGGTTTGGAGCGAGGAGGCACTTGTGTGCACACTTACCCCACAAGTGATAACTTGTGTGCACGCTAAAAAGCCAAACTTTTCAAAGGAAAATCACAGTGCAGTTAGGGGCAGATGATGATCAGAGACGGGATTCTAATGCAGCACAGCAAAGTTTTTGTTCTCGAGCATTTCTTCTCTGAAAAATCCACTGTTGAATAAAAAGTTTTTATTTATTATCAGTAAATTATTTTGAGATTATTTTTGTTTTGTTTTGTATGTAGAGTTTGTCATTACATAGCAAAGGCTAGTCTCACTTTGTGACCGTTTCAGTGAGTGTGTGGTTCCTTAACGCAGCTTTCACTAAGCATCTGCCTTCTAAGCTGGGCCACGGTCACGGTGGCTTTCAAAATACAAAACGGTGGGATCGCCTGGGTGGCTCAGTCAGTGGAGCGTCCTACTTTGGCTCAGGTCATGATCCCGTGGTTCATGGGTTCGAGCCCCTTATCGGGTTCTGTGCTGACAGTTCAGAGCCTAGAGCTTGCTTCAGATTCTGTGCCTCCCTCTCTCTCTCTGCTCCTCCCCCACTTGTGCTCTGTCTCTGTCTCAAAAATAACCAAACAAACAAACAAAATACAAAAAGGTGAGTGTCCTCCTGAGGGAGGAAACTAGATGTGTAAACTAATAATAAAAGTGTAATGAAGTCAGTGCTTAATAAAGCACTTATATAGAGTACTGTGCCTTAGCCTGAGATAAAGTGTCAGCCTGCCTTTCGGCGCTGGGGGAGGGAAAAGAAGCACAGAATTGGGATCTGTGTGCTCTGTCTTCTGTGGCTCAAAATAACCTTATGAATAAGGTAAGTGGTAGGATTACCATTATACTGACAAGCGAACAAGGCCTGGAGACCTGAAACAGCTTTTCCTTACAGGGTCCTGCACAGGATCCAAATCTAGCCCCATAGATTTGTTCTCTCTTAAACTGGTGGTGTACATTGAAATGCAGAAAGCTATTATAGTAGAAGTTTCCACATGGAAAGCACAGGACCAGGTACTACTGTGAAGGATTTAAAAGTGAATTAGGTATGTCCTTGCCCTTAAGAAGTCTGTAGCCTCGCAGCTGATAGAATGTGAGAAGGGCTCTGACCAAGGTACTGGAAAGAACTTGGAATTTCATAAGAAATTCCAGAATCTAGAATGCCGGTCCTTCTTCTTGGAAACCTTAGAGTATGATGATATTTCAGGGGGAAAAAAAATTGAGCCTTGAAAGAAAAGAAAAAAACAAGATAATATTTGAACTGGCTCTTGAAAAATGGATAGGGTGTAGACAAGAAGAAGTGGTAAATAATCAAAATGTACAAATAGGAAAATACAGTTAGTTGTCATTTATTATACATTGGTTAAGTGCCACACCTTGTATGTTCGTTCCTCAATATAAACATCCAGTTTATTATTATTTTTTTTTATTTTTAATGTTATTTTTGAGAGAGATAGAGCACGAGCAGGGGAGGGTGAGAGAGAGAGAGGGAGACGCAGAGTCTGAAGCAGGCTCTGGTCTCTGAGCTGTCAGCACAGAGCTCCATGCAGGGCTTGAGAACCATCATGACCTGGGCTGAAGTCAGACGCTTAACTGACTGAGCCACCCGGGCGCCCCTAAACCATCTGGTTTAAGTATAGTATAGTCTCCTGTCAGTTCACTGGAAATAAGACTTTTGGAAAGATAAATTCATTAAACGTGGAACCTATGTTGTGATAGAGTATGGTTGAATTTGAACTTTATTCTGTAGACAGTAGAAAAGGTGGAATTTTTGAAAAGAAAAGCATACTGGACTAGAATTATGATTACATCAGAAACTAAAGGGGTGCCTGGGTGGCTCAGTCCGTTAGGCATCTCTCTTCGGCTCAGGTCATGATCTCACAGTCCGTGGGTTCGAGCCCTGCATCGGGCTCTGTGCTGACAGCTCAGAGCCTGGAGCCTGCTCCAGATTCTGTGTCTTCCACTCTCTCTCTGCCTCTGTCTCTCTAAAAAATAAATAATAAAAAATTTTTTTAATTAAAAAAATTAAAGAAAAGAAACTATACACACATGTATATATTCATATTGTTGTACAGTGGCAGAGACATACTAGGTGTTAAATGTAATCCTTCCCTCCTTCCTCATCCGTCCCAGGTGCAGTCATACATAGGGCAGATTAGGAAGCTGGACTATAGTTAGATGATTATTACGAAAGTCCAAGTCGGCCGTAATGAGGCCTCATCTAAGGCAATGATAGTGAAACTGAAGGGTAGTTACTGGTGAGAGTTGGAATTAACAGGATTTAGGGAAGGATGTTGCAGGGAGTGAAAAATTAAAGGGGTGACTGGGTGACTCAGTTAAGTGTCTGGCTCTTGGTTTTGGCTCTGGTCATGATCTCACAGTTTTGTGAGCTTGAGCCCCACATCGAATTTTGCGTGGCAGTCCAGAGCCTGCTTGGGATTCTCTCTCCCTCACTCTCTGCCCCTCCCCGACTCGCACTGTCTCTGTCTCTCTCAAAAATAAACTTTAAAAAAAATTAAAGATGAAGGTAATTTTCAGGCACTCTTCTATTTCAGAAGAGTACTTCAAACACAGGCTCTTTTTATTTATTTTTCAATATAAAAGTATAAATCCAATGGTAATGTTAAAGCACTATGAAAGATTGGCTAGGAGCAGCGAGATGCGGTGAAAGATGACAACATACAAAGAGAAACAGATCGGTAGTTAAAACTTGGGTAAGGTCCACTCCCCAGGGGTGGTCTAAGCCTCGTGACAGTCCTTCCAAAGAGTGTAGTGTGGAAGGAGAAGGAAACAGTTACTTCACAGTGGAGAAACCTGTCGGACTACCTCCGGCAGGGGACCAGCAATAATCAGTCATGTTGATGGCACGTGCCCTCGTTATGACAGTAGGTACCTTTGTAGAGGTGAGAAAATGTACTCTTATCTCTGTAGTCTTCCTCCCACACATCAGTAACTCACGTCAGTCATAGGGGAAAAGTCAGACAGCTTCCAGCTGAGGGACATTCTCCAGTGCGCTAACCAGTACTCCTCAAAACCGTCAAGGTCAAAAACAGGATTCTGAGAAACTGTCCTAGCCAAGAGGAGTCTAAGGAGACATCATCATCAGATGTTAATACGGTATCCTCCATGGGATTCTGAGACAGAAAAGGACGTTAGGTGAAAACTAAGGGGGTGGGGGAATCAGAACTTTGGGAGAGGTCAAAGCGAAGAGGTTTCATAAAGAATGCAGGGTAAGGGATGAACTATCAAGTTAGGGCTTCTCCACTCACTGTTACGTGTCTGTCGTCGGTCCTCCGCAAATAGCGGCTGGGCAAATAGTAGGGTTGTGCTCTTCCTAATGAGCCTGTTTTTTAAAGTGAATTTTGCCCTCGGTGAGGCCTGACTTCTTCACCTCTTGGCTTTGAGTTCAGATCTAGATTTGCTTTCCTAGAGTCCATGCCACGCCCAAGGTGGGCAAGATCATCTCACAAGGCCATTACTGTTCCTTTCTTTTCCCATGTTTATAGCAGAGGATCTTGTTTTTTCTTCTGAAACCAGACAATTATATTGATTATGTTTTACACACAGCCAGAAAGTCTCCGTACTTTAAAATCAGAAGAATACCTAACTCACTTTGTGAAGAGAGGTCATGAAAGCTTCCTAGGGGTGAAGGCACTTGAGTTAAGTTCTAAAGATAAGTAGCTGTTAGCTAAATGGAAAAGAGTCACTGAGTATTGGGGAAAGAACACTTAAAGTATACTAAATAAAGATATGCAAATGGCCAGATGTATAAGAAATACTGACATGATCTGCCCTACTCAATTTTCATGGTTTTGGTCTCACCCCAGAAGTGTTTAAAGTACTTGGGGTACTTTGGTATTGTAACCCAGAGATGCAGAAGTCATGGTGGATGATTTGCTTCAAGGGAAAGAGGGCCGTGTCCCCACAACTTCCTTTTTCCTTTTCACTCCATTGATTCTTTAGCAGCTCTTTCAGCCTTGTCAGCCTACCGTCCATTTTTCAAGGAAAAGATGTCTTGTGTTTTGAAAGCTACGTCTTCTTGGAAACTTTCTCTAATTCCATTATTTTTATTTATTTTTACCAGTGCCTGGAATATAGTAAGTACTCCATAGGTATCTGAGTGGCCGTCTCTCACCTTTCCTGCTAGCCCCTCACTGATAGATTACTGAAATAAGGGCTCTACACTCCCTGTTTCCCCTTCGCTTACTGCCCTCACGGCTTCTGGTGTTTGAAGCACTTCGCTGATCACAGTAGAGATTATTACAGGTGGAGTCCATATCCCTGTTAGAGTGACCGCATAAAAGTCCCAGAGGAGGAGGAATGAAGGACGACCCCTGAGAAGTGTGTTGCTTTCCTGGCTTGCTGTAACAGATCCCCACAAACTTGCTGTAGGACTTAAAACAACAAAAACCCCTTCTTTTATAGTTCTGGAGGCTGAAGTGCAGAGGCTAGGTATCTTCAGGGCCGCTATCCCTCTGAAGGCTCCAGGGAAAATTCTTCCGTGTCTCTGGTGAGTGTTCTTTGGCTTGTGGTAGTGTAACTCCAGTCCCTGCCTCCATCTTCACATAGCCTGTCACCTGTGTGTGTGTCTGTCTCCCCTGCCTTTCTCTTCCAAGTACGTTTGTCGTTGGGCTTAGGCCCCAGCCAAAATCCAGGCTGAAATGATCTCACAATCCTTTATTATATCCGCAGAGATCCTTAAATAAGGTCACATTCACAGGTTCTGGGGGTTAGCACTTGGACATCTCTCTTTGGGGCCCGGGCCACTCTTGAACCTGTTACAGTAAGGGACCAGATCGTTATGTAATGAAATAGTCAAGAGAATTGCTATCTTAGTTGTGACGGGGGAGACAATGTTTGGAAAACCAGTAGCATAAGAATAACTCTGAAGTCATTTTATTTAAAAGAAAGTTATAGATTGTGAATATTTTTTCAGTCAATTTTAGAAAATATGTTTTTAAAATTTTGAACCAAGATCAGATGGATTTGGTTGGAGATTTGCCCGTCAGCTGTATTCATCTTGAAGAATTCTCGACATAGCATTTTTATTAAAACCTTTGAACTTTTAAACTTGGAAGTTTCCACATTGAAGCTTTATGATATGCCTCTGAAGTAGAAGTACTGTGTTTTTAGTTTCTTTTTCCCATTTTATAGATCGGGAAATAGAGCTCAGTTTCTATATCTAATTTGTCCAAGGTCACAGGTTATAAAATGATACAGATGGATTTGAACACTGGTGTTTCAACTGTAAAGATTGTTCTTTCTAATATACCATGCTGAGTTTATTAGTTTTCTGTTTAAAAAGAGCAGACTTTTTTTGTTTTTTCATGTTTCTCAATTTGGAATGTTGTGCAGAGAAGAATGCAATTTTCTGTTTGCAAAAGAAGCTACAAATATTTCAGCCAGCTCACCACATCTCTAAATGATCTGTGTTGGAGATCTATCGGTTTTTAGGTATGAGTTTAAAACGTACAGTTCTTTAAAAAAAAAAAAAAAGTGAAAGGAGCTGGTTCTTTGAAAAGATCAACAAAATTGGAGTTCGCCTGGGTTGCTTAGTCAATCAGATGTTCAGCACTTGATTTCAGTTCAGGTCATGGTCTCATGGTTTGTGGGTTTGAGCCCTGCATCAGGCTCCTTTCTGTCAGCTTAGAGCTTGGTTTGGGGTTCTCTCTCCCTCACTCTCTGCCCCTTCCCTGCTCACATGTATTCTCTCTCTCTCAAAATAAATGAATAAACTAAAAAAAAACCAAAGAACTGATAAATATTTAGCCAAGACTTATCAAAAAGAAAATAAAGAGGAGATTCAAACAAAATCAGAAAAATAAAATAACACAGTGGGTTACTTTTAGTCATGAGATAGGTCCTTATTAATTCATGGAACTTTTGTTACATTTTGTTACCTTTGCAAGCATAGTAGATGAAAATAGACAGCCATGATTTCAGAATGACAGTTGGACAAAACTTTTCTGAAGTGGTTAGGAATTGGTTCTGGTACTTTTCAGACTTTTACGTTTTTAATTTTTAATTTAAAAAAATTTTAATGTTTACTTTTGAGAGAGAGAAAGAGCACCAACAGGGGAGAAGCAAAGAGAGAAAGGGACAGAGGATCTGAATTCTCGCTGACAGCAGTGAGCCTGGTGCGGGGCTTGAACTCACAAACCCTGAGATCATGACCTGAGCCAGTCTGACACTCAACTGACCAAGCCAGCCAGGCGCCCCTTAAATTTTTTAATTTTTATTTTAAAATAAATTGTGTACCTTAAGATTTTAAAAATAGAGCCCTTATCTGTTTTTTTTTTTTTTAAATTATCTTGAAATTGGCAAAGTCAATTTAGGACTAAGAAAATAAACCTCAGTAGAATACCTGGCAGTCGGTTGCATTGTTTCTTGTGGAGGACACATTGCCTAAAACTCGCTAGGGGGCTTATTCCTGAATCAGAACCTCTGGGGTGAGGCTTTAGGAATGCCGTTTTAGCGGGTAATAGTTGTATTTGTTTGGCATTCATCTAGTACTTGGGTATTCAGTCCTCACCACAAGGATGGTGAGTTGGTCCCAAAGTAAAAGAAAAGGTTAAGGTGACTTCACGGTAGGAACTCTAACAGTGGCATTAAGTATACTAATTTGTGAACCAAATTAGAGTAATTAGAGTAACCAAAGCAGTCTGGAGAAAGAACAAAGCAGGAGGCATCACGCTCTCTGATTTCAAACTATGTTTCAAAGCAGTAGTAATTGAAACAGTACAGTATTGGCATTACAACAGACACAGGGATCCATAGAACAGAATAGAGAGCCCAGAAATTAACCACACACGGATGGTCCACTCATTTATGACAAAGGAGCCAAGAATATACAGTGGGGAAAGAGCAGTCACTTTAATAAAAGATGTTAGGAAAACTGGACAGCGACAAACAAAAGCGTGAAACTGGACCACTAGCTTACATCATACACAGAAATTAACTCAAATGGATTAAAGACTTGAATGTCCTGAAACCGTAAAGCTTCTAGAGGAAAACGTAGGCAATAAGCTTCTTGACAGTGGTCTTGGAGATGACTTTTGGATGTGACACCAAAAGCAAAGGCAACAAAATCAAAAGTAAGCAAGCGGGACTGCGTGAAACTACAGAGCCTCTACGTGGCAGGCTCACAGCGGGCGGAGGCCCATCCAGGCCACCCAGGTGCTGCTGGTGACTGCTGCGTAACGCGGACACTTCAGTCCGAGCCTGTGGCGTGAGGCCCGGTACGGATTTGGGGGTTTTTTGGTAAAGATCAAAAACTTTTAATGGATAGGAAGCGATTAGGAGTGGAAGCTACTTCACAGAGAATGAAGTAGGCATCTGTGGTGGTGAGAAAGCAGCCATGGGAGTCCGTCTGCCTGGAGAGGGTGTCTGTTTCCACGAAGAGGAGGCAGGGAGGCCTTGCAGCTTCCAGAGACAGAATGAAAACCAGTAGTAGACAGATTTGGAGGCGCCGCTTTTTATAAAACAGACATGTCTTTTTGCTGGTTCCTCTCTTTCTGTGCCTTTAAATACCATCTTATGCTGACAGTTCTTTTTTCTCTATTTTTTTTTTTTACATTTATTTATTTTTTGAGAGACTGAGCTCGAATCGGGGGAGAGGCAGAGAGGGAGACACAGAATCCGAAGCAGGCTTCAGGCTCTGAGCTGTCAGCACAGAGCCTGACACGGAGTTTGAACCCACGAACCGTGAGATCATGATCTGTGCCGAAGTCAGACGCTCAACCTGACTGAGCCACACAGGCGTCCCATGACAGTTCCTTATCATTTATATCTCCGTCCTCAGCATCTTCCCTCAAGTCTAAACGTGCACACTAAACTTCTGTATTCTATTACCTGTTCATCCCAACTCAAAATAACTAAACTGGAATGGATGGTCTTCCTTGCTCTACTTAGAATTTCCCTGTCTCATGGATTCTCCCATTTGATCAGGCAAAAATACTGGATCTGTGCTTCCTGCATTTCTCCCTCTCTCAAAACCCACATCTACACTAACAACAAATTATCCTGGCTCTGCTTCAAAATGTGCATAGAATTCAGTCACTTCCAGACCTCCATTGCTGCTGCCCTGGCCCACGATACCGTTTCTTGCCTGATTGAGGACAGCCGCCTTAACCGGTCTCCCGGCTTCTGCTCCCGTCTGCGTGTGCTCACGGGTTATTCTCACTGCAGCAGCCAGAACGATTATTTTAGAATTGACGTCAAATTCTATCACTCCTTTGCTCAGGACCCTCCAGTGAGTCGCCCAGTTTATCTCAAGTAAATGTTAAAAGTCCTGTGTGTGGGGTCTATGTGACCCGGCCTCTGTGATGCCTGCAGCCTCCGCTCTTCGGGACGGGCCTCGCCCCTGCCTACTGAGCTGCGGCCGTACTTGGCCTCTGCAGCCTCTCCACCACACCCCACCTCCAGCTTTCCCTCTGGCCGGTTCCTTAGCCTGCAGTGGTCTTCTCTCTGTGACCCGCCTGCCTGTCCACCCCCTCCTCAAGTTGTTACTTAAACCTCGCCTTCTCAGCGAGAGACCGCCTCATTTAAACACCACACTAGTGTTCCTTCCCCCGGGCTTTGCACGTCTCATATCTTTGCTTTTTCTTTTCTTATATAATTTTTTTAATGTTTGTTTATTTTTGAGAGAGAGAGAAACAGAGTGTGAGTAGGGAAGGGGCAGAGAGAGAGAGACACAGAGCTCGATGCGGGGCTCAAACTCATGGACTGCAGATCATGACCTGAGCTGAAGTCGACACTTAACCAACTAAGCCACCCAGGCGCCCCTGCTCTGCTTTTTCTCTGTACTGTACCACATAACACTGCGCACTACCACATCTTCGTCCATCCGTCCGTCTGTCCGTCCATCCGTCCATCCATCCATCCATCCATCACACTCCCCTCCTCCCCCGGTATATGCACATACATACAACCTGCACACACACATTTAAAAAAATAAAGTTTGTTCACTGTCCCTTCTCACTCCAGAGGATCAACGGCCTTTATCTTACTGTTTACCCATATAATCCACTTGCTTAGCCTTAGAACATAGTACATATCTGAGTATTTCTAGAAAGATTGAATTTTGGAAAATCATTAGAAGTACATATGGTTACACTGAAAATGAATAAAATGTGTTTCATGTTTTTAGGGAGCTTAAAGTATACATAGAGTAATAAATGATAGTAGTAGTAATAATAGTAACAAACGCTTGTTGAGTTCTTTATTGAATTTTACTATGTGCCAGGCACTGTTGTAAGCACTTAATGCATGAACTCATTTAATACTTCCAATAAACATATGAGATAGGTACTATTATTCTCCTACTTTTTACAGATTCGGGAAGTGAGGCACTGAGAAGATAACTCATTTGAGGTTCTGTTGATAGTGATTGTCAAGACTGAGATTGGAACCCAGCGAGTGTGGTGTAGCTTTGGGGTCAGAAATCTAACCCTATGCTAACCCTAGCATTAAGTGAGCTGACTTATGTAAATTGCTTAGAACAATATCTGGCATGAGATAAGCTCTGTACAAGTTTATCCATTGTTGGGAATCATAATTTTTAAATATTTCAAAGTTTTTGACAGTACAGTTATAATAACATGAAAATACTCATTGGCCACTTAAACTACTCCCCAGTTATATTTTTCTAAGTGTCTTCCTCCAGGAAAAATCAACATATTTGACTATTATTTTCTATGAAAATGAAAGATAAATCAGTTAAAATGCCACAAAATATATAGAGTGTCACTAAGTATGTAAAAATATGGGAGCACAGTTTTGCCATTGATGAATGGGGATGTGACATTTAGACAAATAAACACTTGAATATAGGATAGGGAGGGTACTTTTAAAGAACTGTCTGAATATCAAGGATTAGGAGAGGCTCTTGAAAATTGGTGGAAGAAATGTTGGAGCTTGTTGCCAATTTTATATTATAAAAGGGACAAAGATTAAATAAAGGATGTCCAGCAAAGTATACACATTACCAGAACCCCCTAACTTGAAAGATACTGTGATTACCTGAAGAAAGAATACAGACTCTTTAAAGTGAAGAGCCAAAGAGCAAGCCTTTTCTATACTTTAACGAGCACCTGGTCAGGATACGCAGTGTTACTGGCACCAAAGCAGTGCACGTTCTGTTGTGTGGTCAGAGAGGGGTTTCAGGCCCTTGTATGACTTACACGCTTACCAGACTCTTAGATGATTCTTGAGGTCGCTCAGTAATAAAATCTTTGGTTTTTAATTCATTACACATTTTTCTATACCATATGGGAAAATTTTGGATGTTAAAAATAGAAATGAAGGAAAGACACAGGAATCTTAAATGCATATTACTGAGTGAAAGAAGCCGGTCTGAAAGGCTGATTCTGGCTATACGACATTATGAAACAAGGCAGAACTACAGAGACCGGAAAGAGATTAGCAGTTGCCGGGGTGAGGGGGGAGAGAGGGAATAAGAGCGTGGGGAGTTTCTAGGTCAGTGAAACTGTTCTGTGTGATACCGTAACGGAGAATACATTCTACGCTTGCCCAGAGCCACAGGATGGCCACGACCACAGTGACCCCGAATGTAAACCATGGACTTGGAGTGGCGATGATGTGGCAGTGTAGGTTCATGGGCTGCAGCCAGTATTACGGGTCTGGTGCACGTGCGCTCCCATGGGGCAGGGAGTCGGTGGGAGCTGGCTGTACTGTCGGCTCAGCCTTGCTGTGAAACTGAGTAACTGCCCTTGAAAATGCTTTTTAAAAAACAAACGAAAAAATCCCTTCAGGTTGCCTGGCTGGCCCACTCGGTAGAGCATGTGACTCTTGATCTTGGGGTCGTGAGTCCAAGTCCCGTGTTGGAGTGTAGATTGTACTTAAAATTTTTTTTTCAAATCTTAAAAAATAATAACCCTGAAGATTCATATCTCAAATGTTCACTTATTTTGTACTTTCATACTTAAAAAATAATAATTTTCCTTTCTGTCTCAGACCTGAAAGGTTTTTCAAGGGAGCTAGAAATCTGATAAAATGAGTTTGGCTTTATACCTTTTGTAATGTAAAAAAGAAATCATAGATTAAAGAAAAGAGAAGAAAACTCAGGTCCAGTGTTTTGGAATTCCAGTTTATTTTTGGTTAAAGCATTCCAGAAACATTGAACGACTAAAGTATTTCCCAAAATACAACCATACACACACACAAATTTCTTTGATTTGTTTATTGGGCATTTTGACAATCTTCGTAACATTTGACACTAAGCCAGTCATTTAATTGCCTTATCTCTGCCGTAAGACATTCATCATCTTCCCTCCTTGAGTTTATAGTCTAGAAGACATTGAACAGCTTGGTTCAAGTGTCCCTTCTTCAGAAAGGCCTTCTCCAGCCCTTCAGTCTAAATTAAATATCTTGTTACTCTTCCTCATCGTAGTCTCTTGTTTCAAAAGGCAGTTGTTGTAATTATTCTAAACTGCAGCTCATGTGGATTATTTGGCATTCATCCTGTTTAATTTCACTGCCTGTACTCCACTCTGAGGAAGGAAGGAGGCATTCCACATGATTGTATCTTCAATCCCAAGTGCACAGCACAGTCAGCATTCAGTAAAGCCTTTGGAGTGAAAGAGTGAAGGAGGTGCAGGATGCTCTCAAGTAAGCAGGCGGCGTCTTGTGTGAAGAAAGGGCCTGGAAACAAGTGGGAAAATGGTGTGGTGTTCAGTATCCAGTTCTCGTAGGACAGGTAGGATGAATACAGAAAATTTGTCTTTAATTTAGGACCGAGGAAGTTATTCATGACCGTAATGAAGTGAAATTTGGTGGTAGAGGGAAGGGACACAATTCAAATTAGTTGATCTGAAATGAATTAGCCAGAAAGTAGAGCGAAGTAGATCCCAGACACTTACTGTTTGTTTGTAGGTAAGTAAGATAAACTACAAAAAGAGATTGCTTTGTTTAAATATTTTCACTGCAACACGAAAATCAAGGTGCGGGACCCCTAATGGCTGGAGTATCCGCTGGAGTCCGTGGTAGAGGCTGCTGGGGGGCGGGGGGCACCGGCTAGGTTGTCTTACAGGCTTCCTGCCACTTTTATCTTTCAGATTAAAATATCAAATGAATAACAAAGGATGAGAAGGTGTTTTGGATTAATTAACACCTTCCACCTAAATCAGCAATCCCTGGCGTACCTGGGGGTACTCAGTAGGTTAAGCTTCCCAACTCTTGATTTTGGCTCAGGTCATGATCCCCAGGTCCTGGGATCAAGCCTGACAGGGCTCCACACTGAGATGGAGCCTGCTTAAGATAGTCTCTCTCTCTATCTCTCTCTCTGCCTCTCTCTCTCTCTCAAATAAATCATCAGTCCTGTAATGTCCCAAGAAATTGTAACACCGAGAAGTTCTGATAGATTGTTTGCAGAGCCCCCGAAACCCTAGCTGCCTCTTTCCTGTGTGCTTTTGTAAAGTGGCTCAATTTTGTGAGTTTTGTCTCATAATTTTTTTTTTTTTTAACTTTCAGGTGTTGGTAAATCATGCTTATTGCTACAGTTTACAGACAAGAGGTTTCAGCCAGTGCATGACCTTACTATCGGTAAGTTTTATACGAGAAATGAGAAACATGCAAAACGTTTGGGTAGTGGAAATGGAACATGCTGGAGAGGGCCCATCCTGTTAGTGATGAGTCAGAAAGAATCAGTGGAACAGATTTGTTGCTGTACAGAGGTTGGTTTCATCACTTCTTAAAATTGCAAGTATAGTAAAAAGTAATTTTATCCAACTTTATAAAAATGGTCAGAAAACAGCAAGAAGACATATTTAAGATTTTGATTTGTGTTTAACGATGAAACAAATGATTGCAAAACAAGAGAACCTTGGGATAAGAGCAGAGACTGGACCAGCTTGCCAGGGTTCAGATCAAGGCGGTGCCATGAACTACCTGGGGAACCCGCTTTACCACCCCATGCCTCAGATTCTCCTGTCTGTAAAATGGGAATGATAGTGGTACCAATCTTAACAGAGTTACTTGAGCAATAGAGGAGTTAGAAGTGTGAAGCATCGGAACAGTGCCCGGGAGCACGGTACACGCTCTAGGCTGACCTATGTAGTCATTATGAATTGAGAAAAGCTGCCAGCAGGCCCTTTGAGTGTCCTAAGTTGCAAAGAATAAATGAGACCCTTGCCGGTAGCTGTTAGACTGAAATATACTTCAATTTTGTAGCTTGTAGGTTGGTGTATCTTCTCAGCCAGTGTCTGCTTATTTTTCACAGAGATCATTACATCACCATTAAGCAAGTTGAGTCTCCTGTCCTGGGTATTTTTAAAATACCAAATCAGGCCCAGAGTTTGTTAATCGAATTATAAGATAAATTAGCAGTTGTCAACCAAGCCGCATGTATTTTGTAGATACGTTGAAATATTTTCCCAAGTGGCTATCCTGTCAGTAAGAAAATTCAGATTCCATTTTCATTGATGAAATTGAATTCCATTTTCAGTGTATCCGGTAATGAAGGGTAAAACAGGTGCTGTTGTTTCGTGCTGGCCCTCATTTCACAGTTTAGCTTTGGGGGGCTCAGCGTTGTGGCCGATCTGCCCTTTGCCCGGTAGGCCTGAAGCTCAGTAGCAGTCTCATAAGCGTCATTCAGCCCTGACACAACTAGCCACACAGTTGTTCTTAGTACAGGGGACTAAACAGAAGAGGCTTTCGTGTCCATTTCTGAGGTGTTGGGGCACGCCTGAGGGCGGGGTGAGCTCCTCAGTCGGCATGGGCTGTGCTTGTGGAGAGAGCCGCCAGCCCGCCCCTGGTGGGGACAGGCCCACTGACGGCCTGTCTCCAGAGCGCTGCCAAGCCCGGTGTCTCTCTTCGTCCCCCCAGCCTAGAGATGCCAGCACTTTCCTCCTGCTGCCAATCTCTCGGCTTCTTTACCATCCCTTCTTTGAGCTTCTCCGCTTTTTCTTTCCTGTAACTAACTCCCTACATTAAATTCGCTCTGTTTTAAATATTTAAATACGGTTTCTGTTTTTCTGGTTCCATCCTTATCACACTCATCAGGACAATTTATTTTCCTGGTCATTAGCATGTATTTGTTTTAAAGGAGCGTTGGAGTGTGTGCTCAGATAGGTAGAAGACAGTATCTTGATTCTGCTGCTTGCTTTGCCTGATGAGTAGAAGAAGGGGAAAATGCTAAGGTCAGGTCATGACTAAGTATTAAATGGTGGAACAGAGGAAGTAAAAGACAAGGATGTGTCTATGAAATACTCCTTACCCTTTGACTACCACCTCAGTGAGAATTGTTAACAGTAGGAATCAAAGAAGCAGTTCACAGAGAGCTGCCCGGGTGTAATTGCACTGAAGGTCCAGAGTGGAGGGCTGCTGTTCACAGGGTGTGTGCAAGCGCTGTTACACTGGACCGGCAGCAGCATTCTTCTCTGGGAGCTTGTTAAAGAGCCTACTGAGTCACATTCTGCATGCGAGCAGGGTCTCCAGGTGACTCTACGAAAAGTTCGGGAAGCGTTGGAGCAGTGGTTTTCACCAGTTTTGTATTGTTGGCATGTGCATACGTGCGAGCGAGCGCCCCCCCCCCCCATCCTGGCCTCTCCGATCTTGCTTCCTGTCTACTTCAGCTGCTTCCCCCCCGTAGTCACACCCAGGGCCTGGTCATCACCAGTACCTGGAACCACTCCAGACGCTCACACCCTCCAGTTGCCAGCACTGACAATTTGCTCGTCCCAGCAGCCCTCTCGGCCTCCGGTCCCAGTGTCTTTCTACTCTCGCCCCTCGTGTCGTCCTGCTGCCCTCCTTGACCAGCTTTAATTCTAACCGTTTATGATCACCCTGCATGCACCCCCCCCCCCCCCCCCCCCGCCTCTCCCTCGCTTCACCACACTTGTGCGGTTAACCCACAGGTCAGCTCTGGCTACTCCATCCTGCTGGTCGGAAAACACAGAGCCACGCTAACTAGTCTCGTTAATTTCTTGGACACTTAACCGCTTGACAGCTACACTTTATTTCCAGTCCATTCATTCGCCCCTCCCTGTACAGCTGTGTTCTGCCTGCTTGCTTTTCAAGCGGGCACCGCCATCCCTGTCTCCCATCTCATGTGAGAGCCTTGGTCTCTATTTCAGAAAATAGAGGCAAGCAGCAGAGCGTTTTCACAGGTTTCCGTCACCACATAGACCCACCTACCTGCGATGTGCCCTTGAACTCCGTCTTCTCCTGCTACTGGGGATGGACTCCAGGTTGCCAGCGAAGGCCACGCAGAACACTGCTGCGGCAGTTCTTTCTCCCAAGTGTCCCTCATTTCCCCCCCATTTGATGGTCATTTTTCATGACTTTTAATCCTTTCCAGCTTTCGGGCCTTCTGCTTCCTTTTAGCGGAAGCCCTCAGAAAGAATTGTTCATCGTTTCTCTCTCTGATTTTTCTCCTCCCCTCATTCTTTTTTGAACTCACTGCAGCGAGGTGTTCTCCTCCCCATGTGTACGTAGCCAGCTGCTAACTCAGCATCTCCTTTCTTAGATGTCTATCAGGCATCTCAAACTTAACGTGTTTCAAATAGCTCCTGATTTTTTCCCTCCTAGGTCTTCACAAGTGCACGTGTACACACAGCCCCCCCCCCCATACTCTTCCTCTTGTCTAGACTTATTTTTCTCCTTAACTTTTTATACAAATGATTGTAAATGAGTATTTTCTCCCACCAGCAAAAAAGTAAAGTTCACAATAGCACTGTTACCAGTTTTGTTCATGGCTATTTCTCCAGTGCTTGGTACATAAAAAGACTATAACGGTTTTCTAAATTAATATACTATCTCTCTGGGGAGAAAGTTTCAAAAACATTTCGCATTACGGTGCTCGATGCATGCATTTGATTAATGCTGTTTCATTATATTGTGTAGAAATAATTCTGCTTATAGCCCACTAATGCCCACTACATTTATTTCACTATCTATTAATGAACAATTTGATAAACAGATCTAGAGGCTAGGCATGTGTCGATGTCAGCTTTCTGCCTCTCCCCCACATCCTTAAAGCAGCCATCCCACAGAAATGACTGAGGAGTTGAAAGTATACTTTGGGGGTAAAGGTTGTAGAATTGAAGCATCACTTCTTGTATCAGACTTCCCACAGATCAGTTACAAATACCCCTCATTTATTTGGGATTCACTTTTCTGAGATAACGTTGCCAAGAACTAGAAAGATAGCTTAAAAGACCTCCGTGAACATCTAGTTTAGATCTCAAAGTCTATGTTACTGGGATGGTAAAATGTAAATGTATTTCCTTGACAGGGTGTGATTATTGTGAAGGCATTGTAGAAAAGTCCAGAGAAAGTTAAATTCCCTGTGTAACTTGCCTCTGGCCCTCTAGCAACCACTGATGTGTATGTCGCCTTTTTAGAGTTTTAAGCACACAAAGCTGTTCTGATGCGCACTCCCTCCACCGGCCGTGTACTGAATGCCGGTTTCTCCTGGTCCCTGCCTCCACTGTGGACCAGTCATGTTTTTACTCTTCATGAAATGGCCAGAGAGTAGTGATTATTTTACTTGCTGGCTCCTTAATTTTTAGTGAGGCTGAGCTTTTTTCATATAAGAGCCACCTCTGTGTCTTTTCTCTTTGAATTACCTGGTTTTTATCTCTAGTGCTGGTTTGTTTTTGTGTTTTTTTTAAATCAAATCCATTGATGGTTTTCATTATGGCTTTCAGGCCTTACTAAGGAAGGCTCTCTAATACAAAAATCACATACTGTTCTCTATAAGTGTTTGTCTAATATTATAAATTTGTACCCTGTCTGGCCTATGGCCACATATATGATTTTCTTTAATCCATATATAATGTGTGGCCCCACACCATTAATTAAATAATCCATCTTTCTTTCCTGTTTGAACTATCTCCTTTGTCATATGCCAAGTCTCCATATGTAAGCAAGTCTGTTTGGGAACTCTCAGACCTATTCCATTTATGTTTTGGGGTTTTGGTTTTGGTTTTTCTCTATTTCATGAGAAAATATCACATATTTATAATAACTTCATAGTATAATTAATATGTGATTGGCATTTTTCCTTTTTGAAGTTTTCTTGATCATTGTTTTTATTATTTTTTTAAAGTTTATTTTGAAAGAAAATGAGAGAGCTCAAGTGGAGGAGGGGCAGAGAGAGGAGGAGAGAGAGAATCCCAACCAGGCTCTGTGCGGTGAGTGCACAGAACCCGACTCTTGGGGCTCGAACCCACAAAACCATGGGTTTCATTACCTGAGCCAAAACCAAGAGTCAGACACTTAACTGACTGAGCTGAGCCACCCAGGTGCCCCATTTTTTCCCAAGTTTTTAAAAACTCTACAGTAAAGTTTTATAATTTTCGTGATACAGGCCTTGTGCTTTTTTATTTTGTTACTATTGTGGACAGGTAGGGTTTTTCTTTTTACCATTATTTTTGTTCAATTAATTATTTTACATGCTCTGGGTAGACTGGTCCCTTTGTATGACCAAAATCCCTGAAATAATTTACAAGTTGAGGGCATTGTAATCTTTTTTCTCTGTAATTTGAAACGTCTAGTGGTTTACCTTAAAGGTGCTGTTCATTTTTTCATGGAAAATTAGGGAAGTTACTCTTTAATAATCTAGTGTGTCCTTTGTTTCTAGAACTAGGGACATAAAGCTTTCTTCCCACAAGTCTGTTTTGAACCTTCACAGTGTCTAGGTCCCGGAACAGGTCCCTTGTCCCCTGTGGCTGTAGCTCTGCTCTCTGCTGTGGCAGCCCAGTCACCTGGCTCTGACAAGTGGCCCTTCCTCAAACAGGCTGGCGCCATTAGTTATGTGAGTGGTGGTGCAGAAAGTCTCGTGTACAGTGTGGAATAATCACTATAGCTCTCACATGCCGAGTGCTTCTGTATGCCACGCACTGCTCTACTATGCAGTAGCCCTTTTAATCTTGAAAAACATCTTAGGAGGTGGGTTTCATCAAATTCATTTTACAGATGAGGAAACTATGATGCAGAAGAGATGGCCCCACGTGGCCCCACAGTTAGTAGATACCGATCTTTGAATGCTCATTAAATGGTTACCCTGCAAGGCTTCACATTCTTACTATGCAAGGATGATAATGATCTAGAGGCAGTCAGAAAGTGTGTATTTACATTCAGACTATTTTGTTCTGGAAGGTTGCAAGTGAATAACATAACTGAAAAAATAAGCATCGTTCCCTAACAACATCAGGTAAATGAGGCTTTCTTGCATTTGGCTCCACAGACAGTCTCTCTGGCAGCCAAATAGGCTGTTAATTGAAAATGCATCTGGGAAGAGAGCCTCAAGGGCATAGGGGGTGATAGTTTATCCCTTGAAAAAAAGATAGGACATGTTTCAGGGGTTGTTTTTTTTTTTTAACCAAGTCTTATAGGACATTTAAGTTCCAGTATTTTCTTTTGTCACATATACTACATTGAACCCAATTACAATTAGGTAAATGAGAAAGGGTTATAGTTCTGAAACTGAAATCAGATTCTGTTTTTGTTTCATTTGAAGGAAAAGAGATTATAGTTTTTCAGTAATCAGCAGTGCTGTCAGATTTTCCTTTAAGATGTGTGTTTTCCAGAAAAGAAAAAGGGAGTGCCTGGGTGGCTCAGTCAGTTGATTTCAGCTCAGGTCATGGGATCGAGCCCCTCATCAGATCTTGCTCTGAGAGTGGAGCCTGCTTAAGGTTCTCTCTTTCCCTCTGCCCCTCCTCTCCCTCACTCGCATACTCTCTCTCCAAAATAAAAAATTTAAAAAATATATTTTTCTTCCTACCATCATTCTTTATCATGTTCCTGGCTAATACAGTAGTCTTGTAACTGTTCTTTACCTCTTGTTTTCAAATTCTCTGTCCTGACCCTGTTGATAAATCATATTAAAACATTAATTTTATTATGACATTTCCCTGTTTTAGAAACAAATCCTGATTTTCATACAGTATTTTCATTTAACATCTTTAAAATTGGATATATTTTGGGGCTTCTGGTTGGCTCAGTCCGTGAAGTGTCTGACTTCAGCCCAGGTCATGGTCTCGCGGTCCGTGAGTTCAAGCCTCGCGTCGGGCCGTTTGCTGACAGCTTGGAGCCTGAAGCCTGCTTCAGATTCAGTGTCTCCCTGTCTCTGTGCCTGTCTCTGCCTCTCTCATGCGTGTGCTCTCAAAAATAAATAAAACTTAAAAAAATTAAAATGAATAAAATAAAAATAAAATTAGATATGTTTTACAGGCAAAATCTTTCTCTGCTTACTTTGAATATAGAGATACATGTACCAAAACCCAGGTGTGGCTAAGTTAAGCAAAGGGGGATATGTTAGAATACCTGGAGTGAACATGGAGCCTCAGGAGAGTGAAGACTGCACTTGGGAGTGGGCGGGACGGAGCATCTTCGAGCCAGGGAGCAGGAGCCCTGGCGTCAGGCCTGGGGTCCCGCGTCCTCAGCTTCTCAGCCAAGGACAGCGCGCGTGCCGGTCCCGTTTCAGGTCTGTGTCCTCCTGCCCAAGATGCCAGTCTCTGGGCCTCCCCGGTCCAGTAGCAGGCAAGGGTTTGTTTCTAGTTTGTAGTTGTTTTTTGTCCAGTTTGACATTATCCATTAATAGACTGAAGAAATCTTAGTCCCAGTGAGCGATAGCATTTTTGGGCTGTGGTTAAAGGCCCATCCGTGGTGATGAGAGGAAAGCTAGGATTTCTGTCTGCAGTGTGTTGCTAGAAACGAAGCAGCAGATTCAAGAAAAAGCTTCCCCTTTGGTAAATACCTGGCTGTGGAGAATATTGTACGTTAGTACATTCCTTCTAAATACCGGATACTTCAAAGAACGTTTGTGTAATATTTAGCCACCGGTTTCTCGCCTCAGCTACTCTCGTTTTCATGTTCACGGCAAGCTGGTGGATGGTTGTTTTGTGTGTCTCCCACCCTGTGGCACAGGGCACATGTGACTGTGTGTAGTTACATATATATTTATATATGTACATATTTGTAAGGAATAGATAGGTACATAGGTATAAAACATGCTTTGTATGGCATAATTTTGCAGCTTTGCATTTTTCATTCTAGTACATCATGACTCCTGGGTCTCTTCAGCTCTTGTTTATTTCTGAGTCTGAGAAATGTACCATTAGTTTCCTGGTAATGACTCTGCCCACAGGATGGAATCAGTATTAAGATGCAGAGTAAAAATTTCACCAAATTATGTATCATGAAAGAACAAATTATCTGTCTCTCCCATCTTCCTGATCATGGTGGGAGGAATTATGGGAGATGCTGAAATGGAATCCTGACCCCGGGCATTATGCCCTCCCCTGGGCAACGAGACGCTGTTTTTCTGCCAAGATGACATCTGGTTTCTGAGGACCATGTGTGTCTTCCCTTCACCCTGACTTTGATCTAAATGCTGATAGAGCACACTCCGAGCAGTAATGACGCAGTGACATAGACGTGACAGACTTCTTTCAGAGTCTCCTTCACAGCTCTTTGCTGCTCTGAAACTCTCCCTTTTTTTCTCCTCCTATTTTTAAAAAATTTTTTAATTTATTTTGAGTGAGAATGTGAGTGGCAGAGGGGCAGAGAGAGAGGGAGAGAGAAGAGAGAATCCCAAGCAGGTTCCACACTGACAGCGTGGGGCTCCATCCCACGGACTGTGAGATCCTGACATGAGCCACAGTCGAGAGTGGGCTGCTTAACCAGCTGAGCCACCTTGACTGAGTACTTTCAAAAAAAAGATGATAAGGGGGGAGGGGGGGAAAAAAGGTGATCAATGAAGGAGAAAAGCCGAAGTAGTTAACTTGTAAGTGTAAAGAAAGTTTGTACTCCTTTTGAAATAGATCATATAATTTGCCTGAAATTATAATCCTTAGTTGAAACATGTATGCAGGAAGTTCATTTCAGTTTTAACTACTTACTGCAAATTTGGCAATGACCTGAATTTGTAACCATGGAGTACCAACTTGGTAAAGTGTACTTATACACACACGCGCGCAACCATCAAAAATAATGGCATAGTTATATATTTATTGGTTTGTAATGGATTTGGGATACAGAATGATGTTTGTTAATGTGTAAAAAATAAATTACAGAACATCACTTATATGCTCCCGTTTATATAAATTGCACACTTCTGTGTGTATCTTCACTTAGAGAGCAGTGTCTGGAAGAATGTTTAAACAGTTGAATGTTTAAACAGTTATCTCTAATGGGGAGCTTAGGAGGTTTCTTTCCCAGTTGATAATCCATGCTAGCAACCAAAACTGATGTTGAAGTGCATGAGCCCTTTTAGCGATTTCTATGCCACATTAATAGTTTTTACGAAATTTTAATATTTTTTACTAATAATTATGGTTCTTGAATCTCATTTCTCGTTGTTTTTATATTATGGAGCCTGTGAAACATGAAGACCACAGTTTGTTTTCTAACTATACTAGACTTGAATATCTTAGTATTTTTATTGTGTCTTTAACTTACGCCTTTTAGCACCTCTACCTAGTTTGTTTTCTAAGGGCAGGAGCCACGTTTGTTGGAGTTTATCTTTGTATCACCTGGCGTAGTATGTCCTGGAAATAAACATCCTTGTTTTAAAATCCTTAAATGTGGAAGATGGCCCCACTGGTTTGTGTAACAAATCGTTTTTTTTGTCTGTTCAGGTGTAGAGTTTGGTGCTCGGATGATAACTATCGACGGGAAACAGATAAAACTTCAGATATGGGATACGGTAAGTATAGCAGATACATTGTATGCCCTCAATAAAGTTGTTTTATGAAAGTACAGTATATCTTTTGTTTTGTTTTAATGTCATTTTATGCCAGTCACAGTTTGTTAGGCACCAGCATCCGCGCAGCCATGAGATGAAATGTGGCTCCAGAAAAGATGAGGGTTTCTTGGGCAGTGCTTTGCACAGGTTCACCCCTGGCCTTGGGTGCAGGTGGCCGCACCTGAACACGTGCTCGTGCGGTGTGGCCTAAATGGAAATCCTCTGGAAACTGTATTTTTAGGAAAATAAAGCAGCATATCTAAAGTACCCATACGGAATAAAATAGGAATGTAAACCCCCTAGAGTCACTTGATCTGACCATTTATTAATTTTAAAAGTTAGGTTTAAAATGTAAAAAGTAAAAATTTGGTGCAGTCCCAACCCCATGCAGAGGCTTACCCCCAGCCCGAGTTCTCGCACTTCCCGCCGGCCGCTCCGTGCTGCGCTAGAGCTCTTAGCGCTGGTTTGTCATTGAAGGCACAGAGCTGGGTGCTGTCTTCCCTCGCCTCCCAACCAAGCAGCGCGGTAGTCAGGGTCCTGTGCTACATACAGCGGATACCTTCAGGTAACGGTTCTCAGACTCTGTGGTCTCGACATCCCTTTCTTTATACTTCTAAAAATTAATGAGGACCCCAAAGAGCCTTTGCTTATATGGCTAATAGCTATCAGTATTTACCAATTAGAAATCAAAACTGAGAAACTTACTAAATATCTAATCAGTAATTCATTTAAAAATAAGTATAATAAACTTATTGTATGTTAGGGTCAAGAAAGCAATTTTTATGGGAATTGACTGTGTTTTTCCACAACAAAAATTTTATTTTTCTAGTGAGAAGAGTGTCATTTTGTTACATTTTGAAAACTCTTCACTGTCTGCTTAATAGAAAACAGCTTGAATTCTCGTATCTGCTTCTGCGTTGAGTCTAATGTGTATTGTTTAGCTGGAGTATATGAAGAAAATATAACCTCGGGGTGCCTGGGTGGATTAGTCGGGTAAGCGCCCCACTTCGGCTCAGGTATGATGTCCTGGTCCATGAGTTCGAGCCCCATGTAGAGCTGTCAGTGCAGACAGAGCCACCTAGGAACCTCTGTCCACCCACCTCAACACTCCCCACCCCGAAGATGCACTCTCTCTTAGAAATAAATACATTAAAAAAGAAAAGAAAAGAAAATACAACCTCACAGAGACGAGTAGTTGGGAAACAGAGGACGTCCTGGACCTCAACAGGGTCGGGGCCCCGGGAGTCCGGGATCCCACCTTGACAGCCACCGCCGTAGGGCAGCTGGGACCTCATCCTTACAGAGTCCCAGTTGAGAAGCCCCGGAAAGTCGCCTGTTATGACAGAGCATATTCTCTGAAAAGTAAGTGAAGTATAAAAGATGGGGAAGCTTATCATCATATTCCCGTTTGTTCTTTCCCGTCACTCAGTCTTGGTTTCTTAGATGTCACCTGTCCCAGTGATTGAAGAAAGGAACCTCGGGGAACATTCAGTCTCACAGATCAGACCCCACGAGGACAAGCAAGCTGCTGCAGGCTCTTGTGAGGCCAGGGCACCCCATGCCGCCTGCACAGCATGCAGCAGATCCTGAGATGGGCGCCTGGGGGGCTCAGTCAGTTAAGCATCCGACTTCGCTCATGTCATGATCTCACAGTTCGTGAGTTCGAGCCCCGTGTTGGGCTCTGTGCTGACAGCTAACTCAGAGCCTGGAGCCTGCTTCGGATTCTGTCTCCCTCTCTCTGTCCCTCCCTTGTTCACGCTGTGTCTCTCTCTCTCTGTCTCAAAAATAAACTATAAAAACAGGTTTTTTTTAAATCCTGAGATGGAACACCCGAAATCTCCATCTCGCTCGGTCCCAGAGTATATATTGAACTCTAGGTTCTTGTGGTTTCTTATCTCTTCTTTTTAAGTGCAGATTTATGCTTTTACGGTTTCTTAGCATTCCCGACCCCCACCCTAAGCCTGTAGTGTCTCATCACTTTTTTGATTTGTATTCTCTCAGACGACATGATTTCAGGACTGCAGGGGAAGGAAAGAAAAAAATGAAATCTGCGAAGTCCCTTTCTTCCTAGAGGTTTAAAATCAATGCTGTCTGGCCAAAAGGAAGCATTCTTTCCTGTGTTAAAAGAGTTGATTCTTCTTTTTCAGAAGCGGTTGTTTTGCATAAACTAGGTTGCTTTCTTAGCTAACAAACTCGCGCCGCACACATCCTGCCGTGTAGGGTAGCGCAAACCCAAATGCTTGCTGTTCTGTAGGAAGCGTGCTTCTCATACCTTGCACTTTGCGTGAATACTTTCTTTGCTTGAAGTGCTTTCCTCCCTTTATCCACTTAAGACCAGCTCAGGTGTCAGCCATCGGGGAGCCTCTGTGACACCCGTGAGATAGCCCACCCCCACAATTTACGTATACTTCTGCTACAGCTCTGCTCCTATTGTTTTCATAGTTGTCTGTTCACCGGCCACATCATAACCGTGAGGGAAAGGACCATCTGTATCCTACTCATCTTTGAATCTTGCATTCAAAGTGTACTGGCTGATAACAGTGTTTGGTAAATGTTACTGAATGAGTAAGTAAAGCATCTCATCCTAAACAATCTGTAGGATCCTTGGATGTGGTCGCGAGATGTCATTACTAGAGTTCATAGTTCCTTTCCTCTGTATCCAAAAGGGAGAGACTGGGACTATTGAAAACATCATGACCCCCAGGAAAGACTTCCCAGGCTCCCACGGGGAAGGTACTAGGAACCAGTACCCTGTCTCAGATTTTAAAGAATGTTCAGAAAACTCTGCTGACTTACTACTTTTTTATATATATATTTAAGCCCAAGTTAGTTAACATAGTGTAATAATGATTTCAGGAATAGAATTTAATGATTTACCACTTACATGTAACTCCCAGCGCTCATCCCAGCAAGTGCCCTCCTTAATGCCCATCCCCCATGTAGCCCATCCCCCACCCAGCACCCTGCCAGCAACCCTCAGTTTCTTCTCTGTACTCAGGAGTATCTTGTGGTTTGTCTCGCTATATTTTTTATGTTATTTTTGCTTCCCTTCCCTTACGTTCATCTGTTTTATTTCTTAAATTTTACATATGAGTGACATCATATGATATTTCTTTCTCTGACTTCTTTCACTTAGCTTAATATCCTCTAGTTCCATCCACATTGTTGCAGATGGCAAGATTTCACTCTTTTTGGTTGCCAAGTAATACTCCATTGTATGTATGTGTGTATTTACCACATCTTCTTTACCCATTCATCGATGGACATTCGGGCTCTTTCCATAGTCTGGCTGTTGTCAGTGGTGCTGCTATAAACATTGGGGCGGGGGGTGCGCCCTTCACATCACCGTCGTCGTGTCATTTGGGTAAATACCGACTGGTGTAGTTCTTGTTAACTTATTACTTTCCAGAGTCGCTTCTTGAGTCTCTGCCTTAGAGGTTTTCCTCTTACCGTCATTGGCTTTCTTCTTTCGTCCTAACTTCCAAGACTGTTTTAATCGATGCTACCTTACACACACTATGCTTGGCTCCACGTTTAGTTTTACGTCGGAATGGAACATGGCGTCCGTATCATTAATGCTTTGCAGTGTGCTTATACATTTGAGCAGGAAACTACATTTTTAGTAGCAAAGATCACGTCTGTCCCTGGCTCAGAACATTTACAAAACCATCCTAGAGCCTTCAGGGAACATTTGCCAAATGCTATTATTTGTTTCTTCAGCTTTAAAGAAGTGATTTTTTTCCCCCAGTGACTCAGTATCTTAGGATGTTTGTCATGCATTGTATGTCCATTTCCATTCACACAAAATACGGAGATTTCCTTGCAGAATTTCCACATCCACCATCTTTGCTTTTTTTGTGAAAACAGTAATATAGTTGCCAGCTGATACTCCCGGGGGGCCCTTTCCGGCAGCAGTGGTAACAGTGGATGGGGTCCCTCCTTTGAAGCGCTTTCCTCTGGTCCTGTGTAACTTTTTTTCTTAAATCAGAAGTCACGTGTGTGATATTCTTAGTCTCTGTCAGCCTTCTTAAATCAAAGAAGAAAACAAATTGTACCCAGTTCTTATTCCTTGACTGATGCAAGGAGGAGGTAAGAAGTCCATTCTCACTTTCACACCCTCATCCAGCCTTTACCCACTTTTTTTTTTAGTCCTCTTCTTCTTTTTGTTTTTTGTCACATTTTGTGGGAGTTTTCTTTCTTTCTTTTTCTCTTATTTTGTAGTTGAAGATTTTATTGCATTTTTTTACATGTACCGCTGAGGTATCACATGAAAGTACTGTTTTACCCGTATCCTGGAGCAGTTCTTATCTGAATCCGTTATGCCACCAACTTGATACAGTTAGGTTCATTTGTTTTCAGTTTTTAGGGACTTCTTTTTTCTTATTTTTTTTAATTATGAAAAATTAGATGTTTCCAGAGTGCAAAATATGAAACCATGTATATTAGTACAAGTCTGGCTTCTATCCTTATCTCTTTTACCATGTTCTGTTGTGAAATATTTCAGAGTTGCAGGCATCCTTAATACTTGAACATCCATCCTCCAAGAATATTCTCCCACCTAAACACAATACCATTATCCCATCGCAGGTATGTAACAAAGACACTAAAATTCTCTAATATACAAGGCTCCTTATTCCCCATATTCAGATTCCCTGCTGTTCTCAAAATGCACTTTCACTTTAAAAAAAACTCCATGGTTCAGTCAAGATCTACCTTGCATTTGGTTGTCTTGTCTCTTTTAATGTAAAACAGCCCCCACTCCAGCCCCGTTGACCTTCTGAAGACCTTCTGAGGAAGCCTCGTCGTTTTGTTTCCCCCAGCTTGTATTTCACCCAGTATGTCTCTGGGTCAGGTTCCCGTAAGTGGGATTGTTCAGGCAGAAAATAAATGCGTAGGTGGTTTTGCTGGACATGACCCCCACCCCCATGGCTCTTCCCCATTGCGTGTCCACTGACGGACGTACCAAGTGCTCTTTTCCCATAGCCTTGTCAACACTGAGCCGCCAGAATCCTCAGTTTCCTTTTTTGCAGTCTGATAGGTGGAAAATGCATCAAAGGCATTTTTTTTAAATTAAATTTATTTATTTAAAGTCAAGCCAACTAGCTACAGTGTAGTATTGGTCTCAGGAGTAGAATGTAGAGATTTATCACTTCTTTATAACACCCGGTGCTCATCCTAGCAAGTGCCCTCCATAATTCCCTTCGCCCATTTAGCCCATCCCCCCACCCACCTCCCCTTTAACCACCCTCAGTTTGTTCTTTGTATTTAAGAGTCTCTTATGGTTTGCCTCCTTCTCTGTTTTTGTCTTATTTTTCCTTCCCTTCCTCTGTGTTTATCTGTTGTTTCTTGAATTCCACATAAGAGTAAAATTACATGGTATTTGTCTTTTTGTGCCTGACCTGTCTCGCTTAGCCTAATACGCTCTAGTTCTCTCCATGTTGGATGGAATCTAAATCTTGCAAATGGCAAGGTTTCATTCTTTATGATCACCAAGTAGTATTCCATTGTATATGTATACCACATCTTCTTTATCCATGGCCTTCCCAGTATATCCAAAAAAATTTAATTCTCTCCCCCCAGATTTGTAGTGTAGATGTTTTAACTCCATGTTTCTTCTCAACTCCCTCAAAATATTTTCAATTTATACTTTTTCCATCAAACAATGTATTGGAACTAGTATTATTGGTTCACATGCACAATCATGTGCAGTCTGCATGCTAAAGTGTACTGTTTTTTAGCAAATCACAGGCACTTTTTAGGCCTGTGTAAAATGTGTGCTTTTATACTCAGCTTCTTACCAAAAAGTGTGGGTTTTGTATAGGTCAGTGTGGCGGTAAGGATGGGTGACCAGAGTTCAGTGGGGCCGGGCCGAGGGCCTAGGACCAGGCCCTGGGACACAGTCCTGCCTCTGCCCCTGCCCTCGGCTCCCCTCCCCCCACCCCAGGACTGGAGAGGCTTCTGCCTCATTCAGCAGCTGTCGTCAGCCTTCTCTTGAACAACTGCATGGATAGGAAAATGTCTTAGACATGTCATTCTGCTCTCATATGTACCTCACATCTGCGGTCTCCGTTTTCTCCTGCATGGCAGTGTTGTAAGAATCGGAAATCCTCTTTTTTTTTTTTTTAAAGTAAATATTCTTAATTTTTTAAAGAATTTAACATTGCTGTACTTTTTAGATATTCACAACCATGTTTCTCTTTTCAGGATGATCTACTTTCATTTCTGTAGGAAACTCCCTTAAAAAGCTTTAAATAGTGCAGGTTGCCTTTTTCTGGGTCCTTGCTGTGGAGACTGAGTCAGCCTAAAAATCACTTTGATTTTTACTAATGTAGTTGTCATCCAAAACAGAAGCCTGGTTATGCATGTAGATTTCAGAATCTTCTTCCTTAGTGACAGCAGTTCTGTGATCACAGGTGTAGATTTTTAAGTTGAGTCTGTTGAGTAAGTACCTGAGATTTCATTCTTGGGTATGGACAACTTGGCTACTTAGAAATCCTTTTTTTCTTTGTTTTGGAGCTTGGCTGGATTCTGTAGAGCTGAAATTATTAGATAAATGACTAATAGTGAAAGCAGAGAATCACTCTAATAGTGATTCTCACAAATCTTATTTTTCTAACTGTATCGGCCCTTCGGGATCAATCAAGATAACATAATTTGAAAGCTTACTATGTATACGTCAGTGTTCTGAGTTAGCCTATCTATCCCTCAAGGAGAACTAGAGAGGAAACAAGACCAGCATTTGAACAGTGTGTACCTTTTATATAATCAATAATACTAGAACCAAATGATCACATGGACGTGCTTTTGGGTGGTTAGGAGAAATGGATAACTGTGGGCTGTGGTAGACAAGCTTCTTAGCTTTGTGAGAGAACCTGGGGGCTTGCCCTGGTCCTCAAAGGGAATGGAAATTGGGTCAGTGGAGGAAAGCAGTTCTTCAGGCAGAGTTACCCAGGCACAAAAGCAGGACTATTCAGAAGATAGGCAGAGTACCAGTAGGAAAAAAAGTCGGCTGTATGAACAAGACTCTTACTAAATAAGAAGATACAATTCTAGAGAAACAGATCAGCTTCCCAAGTACTTAAGACTTGAAATCAGGATATTTAGAAATGTTTGAGCAGTAGCTTACTGGATGAAAAGTTGTATGTTATAGAGGTAACAAGAGAGGAGGAATTAAGTTCCTGGCCTGGTTACAAAAATTGTTGGCGACAGAAAGGCACATGGAGAAGCCTGTTTGGGGGATACTTATCTGTCAACTGGAAGTCAGTTCTAAAGGTATGGGCTACAGGCACCTGGCTGGCTCAGTTGGTACAACATGCAACCCTTGATCTTGGGGTCATGAGTTCGAGCCCCACATTGAGGGATAGACTGCGCTTAAAATTAATACATGAATAAATGAATGGGCTAAAGAATCCCGTTTATTTGATTTAGCAATCCTCACATGGAAAACAAAGGTCTGTACAGATTCATTTTCACATATGTCCTATGACTCTACTCATGTACTGAGCATCACTGAAAATGAGCATGTCCATTATCTAGCAAGGCTGACTTGCTCTATTCTACTTTTTTGCATGTCTGGGTATCTTGCTGATTTTTTACAGAACTCACTCAGCTATATTGGGAGCTGATATGCTTATGGCGACTCCTAACCAGGTTTTTTTGGTGCTGTGCACTTAGCCAGTCATCCAGTTTCCAGTTTCATTAAATGCTTTTCTCTTCAACACCTTCAGCTACTATTAGGAATCCCTCTACAAATAATACTACTACATCCTGTTCAGTTTCAAGCTTCTAAAAATTTTTTAAGCCAACACCTTATATTGAAGAGGATCAAAATAACATCTATATTTCCTAAGTTGACATTCAATTTTGTGTAAAACGTTTTAGGTTAATCATCATTTGGTCAGGTTATACTAATGTATTTTTTTTTTTTAATGTTTATTTATTTTGAGAGAGAACATGAGCAGGGGAGGGGCAGAAAGAGAGAGGGAGGGAGAAAATCCCACATGTCAGTACAGAGCCCGATGTGGGGCTCAAACCCATGAAGCATGAAATCATGACCTAAGCCGAAATCAAGAGTCCGACACTTAAGCAACTGAGCCACCCAGGTGCCCCTATTAATGTATTTTTTAAAAACTAGATTACTTCGATTTAATATGTTCAGGATAACCATTGGACTAGCTTTATGCAGGTGATTGTCGTTTAACATTTTGTGAATAGTTATGGAAGCCATAGTAAAAACAAAAAACTTTAATGGGCAAGATTTAGTTCAAGGCCGTCAATGACATTAACAGATTAGACCAGTGTGTAGAATGTCTTTCTTACCAGTCAGGTCTCAAGAATTTGAAGTCTTCTGAATACTGATCTTTGCTTATTATAAAGTAATGTAGATTTTAAGATATATAGTTGTGTTCATAGTGCTCACTTGGAATGTTTGGGTTTTCATTTGCTTGAATTTCGGTTTAATTTGTAATGGTAGGCAAAACCTGATTGAATGGATTCCGCGTAAGGCGATGCATTATGTACAAAATTCCGTATCGTCACGTTTGTTTTTGGTAAAACAATACGGGAAGAATGGAAATGGTGTATAGATGTGGTTTTTCTTCTTTTTAAAAATCTGTTTTCTCTTTGACTAAAAATCTTTTTTGTATTATTTACCAAGACTCTTGTTGGCATATATAATTCATAGTGAAATGACTCTCTAAAAAATGTAGTCCTTAGTTTTCCCACACTAAGCAGTTGAAAAAGGAATTCCCATAATGCTTGCAATTTGAGCTTGGATTTGAAAGGACTTCTTTGGAAAGATATATCTCAATAAATTATATGAAAACAATTTTAATGAATTTCCTGCTTCCAGCTAGGATCATCTAATGTTTTAACCTCAAACTGTATGAATTGAGTTGGCTCTCTGTACACTTCCTTTAAAGTTCTGAGGATGCAGTTTAGCATACGACATTATTCTAAAAGTGCCGGAATTGCTCGGAGGTTACCAAGAGAGGGTCTCATTTTTAGTTTTCACACAGGAGAAGTGACTTTTACTGAATCTTAGGGTGTTAGGATTTACCAGCGTCCTCTTATTTAGGGGGAACAGAGTAATGACCACTTTGTGTACTTGATTAAGACATTAGGATGCATTCTCTCATTTGAAAGGCTTTCTCTGCCTGCGGTGTGCCAGACCCAGAGCTAGGCCCTGGGGGTCCAGACCCGCAGCTAGGCCCTGGGGCTGGGGAGCACTGGAGGCGCAGGTGGAGCGCCAGGGCCGGGAGGAACAGGACCGGCAGTGCAGAGTGTTAGAACAAGGCGGAGCCTGAGCCTCGGACTTCGGAGGGTGGGAAGGAGTTAGTAGTTTGATTGGAAGGTAAGAACTCAGCCAACGAACATGAATATTTTTCAGCTTAGTAGATTTTTGAATACAAAAAATTGGGGAAACTGGCTTTGTGTTTCCTTACTTTACTTACGTCTTTTCTCTTAAAGGTAGAAAAGTGATTAAAAATCTAAAAGTATTTTTGATCAGAACTGTCTCACTTTTAAACCCTGAGGCAGTCCTGTATATCCCTACCAGCGTTCGTGCCTCCCGTAGAAGAGAGAAATTAACTAATTTTGCATAATCTCTGAAATCTGTTTTCATAAGTGGATAAAAGATGACTTTTACATCCTGTTGCTTTCTGACAAGCATTATATATCAAATACAGAAGAAATTGATTAAGTGTGGAGAAAAAAATTATATAAATATAAATTAAATTCAGAACCATTTTCTGTTTTTCATAATAAAATGATGGCTCAAAGAATTCCATCTGATGACTGTTGAAAGCTCACTGCAGTTTATGATATAACTGATAAAATCTGCATCCTTGGCCTTCCAACAACCTTTACACCAGCAGATGGTGGGCGTAAAGATGTCATTCATCATTTATTTACAATGGACTTTATTTATTCTAGTGTCAACAGCTGCCCCAGGGAGTGGGTTATTGAATTCAAATGTGAGGCTCTGGGTTATTTGCTTCCTTTCAAATTTGTCTTCAGAGCTTAGTTGCTAGGAGTCCATTCTGTGTTCTAATAATGATTCATGTATTGTGAAGCCATTCAGTAAATTGGGTTGTCAGGGATTGCCAAAAAAGGTTTAGAGGTCTTGTTGGGGGCAGTTGTTGGGGGGGGGGGTGTGTGCGTCTGGTTGACTTGAGACTTACTGTTAGTATTTCGTGACTTTTTCCTAAGACTGGGGAAGTTAAGTTTTCTTTTTCTTTGCCCACTCATTCCCTACCTGCCCAGATTCTGTATATGCGTAAAAAGAAAATATAGAAGACAGTTGATTAAAGCAAACTCTCACTTTTTCTTTCCTCACAGGCAGGGCAGGAGTCCTTTCGTTCCATCACAAGGTCATATTACAGAGGTGCGGCAGGGGCTTTACTAGTGTATGATATTACAAGGTGAGAACTTGGAAATGTGTCCGTTCATTTGGTCAATGCAGAGACTTTCTCTACATAAATATGGTTGCCCATTCTAATAGTATGGTTTTTGCCTTTATGCCCTGGCCATTTGACTTTAAAACTTAGTTGTCTTTAATCAAACTTATATTTACTACAGAAATGTGCAACTAAATTGTTTTCTTATCTAAATAAACACCTAAGTTAATCAATTTGGTAATACTATTTATGCATTGGAATTTTCTAAAGTGAGGTTACTTTTAGTTTTCCAGATACTGTACTTGAGATCTGCTTCTCATTACATAAGTGGATATGGCCGAAAATAGTTACCTTGAATGGAATGTTTACTGTTTGTTGCACACTACGAGGGGAAACACTTTGAAAACAGCAAACAGATTTTCTCTTGTTTTTAGGAGAGATACATTCAACCACTTGACAACCTGGTTAGAAGATGCCCGCCAGCATTCCAATTCCAACATGGTCATTATGCTTATTGGAAACAAAAGGTAAAATAATTATTTAAAGCTTCTTTGCATTAATGATGAAGACTGTGGATGGCAGGTTGTGTGATAACTGTTGCGGTGCTTATCTTCTACGCGTGCCCAAATGCAAGTTATTGATTTCTTAAATTACAGAATTTTGAAAATCCTAAGATGATGATTTCAGTTTTTAAAATACAGATGATGAGCGTTGTTGGAAATCATCATCGTCATTGTTGTTGTTGTTATTATTATTATCAGAAATAGTTTTTGTTGGAAGGTAAACTTTTAAGTAATAATCTGAAGGAAGTTCATCTGATTAGCATTTGAAATAAATCACACTGAAATATTTGGGGAGTAGGTCACTGTTAAGTACGGTCCAAATTATTTTAAATACTTCACAGTAGACAGTGTGTGCAGAGTTCAGAAAAATATTTTTTCTTTTTTTTTTTAAATAACTTAATGTGCATTACAAGTTCATACAGTACATATATTAATCAGGTGTATTTTCGCTGAAAGCCCTGAAACACTTTAATGCTCTTTAGTAGAAATCATATGAGTTCTTTTATGCTTACCTCTGAGGCTTTATATTCATGTCATCCTAATGTTATTTCTTTAGTTTCATTTCGTTTTATATCTCTAGGGAGCATTATTTGCAGTCAGTGTCTTTATGCCATGCATTTAACGTAATAGTATGTGGGAAAACGGTTTTTTGACCATAGTTTCTCTAAACTTAGAGAATGTGGGAAAGTTTTCACTAATTTTAGTAGAAAATTACAGTGGCAGCAAGTAAAAGTAGTATTTTAAATTTTCATACCTTTATTGCACCAGTGTTTTCCTTGTGTCTGAAACACAGTGAGTGGCAACTTACTGATGGCTTAAATCTGACTGCTGTGTCTGAGGACCTAATGGTCCCAGGATGCAAAGGAAAAGCGTAATACACACAAAGGTGATCTCGCTACAAAATGAAATAATAATTGTAATTATGGAGGTGTCGGCTGACACCTGTGGTGGTGATCATAGTGTGTCATATAAGTGTACCAAATTAATACATGGTACAACTTAAACTTACACAGTGTTATATATCAATTATACCTCAATAAAAAAATAATCCCTAAATAATTCTTAAGAAAGCATTTTCTTCATATCCACTTGATCCCTCAGCTCTAAACTAGTTACCATCATCTTCCTAAATTTCCTATATTAGGTGATTACTTTCTTATACTTAGAGTCCTTCAGTCAAAATAAAACAAAAAAACAAAACAAAAACCCCAAACCTAAATAAATGGAGAGATATACTGTATTCATTGATTGGAAAACTAACATTTTTGAGAGGGCAGGTCTTCCCACACTGACCTAAAGATTCATTGTAATCCCAATCAAAGTTGTTTAGGCTTTTTTTAGAAAGTAGAAATTAGCAAGCTCATTATTTTAAAATGTACAAAAATGCAGAGGTCATAGAATAGCCAAAGTTGGAAGGATCCACTGGTGTCACTGTTCTGATTCCAAGATTTATTATAAAAGTACTACAGTCAGTTTAGTCTGGTACTGACATAGACAGACATATATCAGTGGAAGAGAGCGAGAAGTCCAGAAGCAGATTCATATGTGTATTGTCAGTAACTTTTTAACAAGAGTGCCAGACGGATCGGTGAGGGAAGCATGACATGGTGCTGAGACAGTTGGATAGCCATGTGGGGAAGAGAGAGAACCTTGACCCTTACCTCACACCTTATACAGAAATTAACTAGGAGTGGGGCAACTGGGTGGCCGAGTCTGACTCTTGATTTCGACTCAGGTCATGATCTCACAGTTGGTGTGATCAAGCCCCATGTTGGGCTCTGCGCTGTCAGTGCAGATCCTACTTGGGATTCCCTTCCTCTGCCCACACCCCCCCACCCGCCCAGTGCACATGCACGTGCTCTCTCTCTCACACACACAAATAAATAAATAAACAAACACTTTTTTTTAATTAACTGGAAGACGGGGCACCTAGGTGGCTCAGTCGGTTCTTCGTTAAACTTTGGCTAAGGTCATGATTTGGCAGTTCATGAGTTCGAGCTCTGTATCAGGCTCTGCTGACAGCTTGGAGCCTGCTCCAGATTCTGTGCTTCCCTCTCTCTCTGTACCTCCCCTGCTCGCACTCTGTCTCTCTCTCAAAAATAAATAAACATTAAAAAATTAAACAAAAATTAACTGGAAGTGGATCATAGATCTAAATGTAAGAGATAAAAATATTTTAAAATTCTAGAAGAAAACACAGAAATTGAGTGACTCTGGTTTTGTCCAAACTATTTTAAATGGTACAAAAAACATAAAAGGGAAAGAAACAACTATATATTTGACCCTTGTGAACACTGTGCAGTCAGACATTCGATTCCCTAACTACTTAACTGCTAATAGCTTACTATTGACTGGAAGCCATACTGATAGCAAATAGTTGATTAACACATATTTTGTATTTTTTATATCTTAAATACTGTATTCTTATAATAAAGTAAGCTAGAGAAAAGGTAATTATTAAAAAAATCACAATGAAGAAAAATATGTTTACAGTACTGTACTGTATTTATTGAAAGAAATTCACATGTAAATGGACCCCTACAGTTCAATCCCATGTTGTTTAAGGATCAACTCAACAAAATTGAAAACTTTTGCTCTTCAAAAGACATTTTCAGGGCACCTGGGTGGATCAGTCAGTTCAACGGCCAGCTTTGGCTCAAGTCACCATCTCAGGATTCACGAGTTTGTGCTGTCAGCACAGAGCTCGTCTCTCTCTCTGCCCCTCCCTGCTCACACACTTTTTCTCTCTCTCGAAAATAAACATTTAAAAAATAAAAAGAGTTTTAAAGACAGTTTCAAAAATGAAAGGCAAGCTACAAGCTAGGAGAAAATATTAACCTTATAAAACATATATAATGGCAAAATATTTGTATCTACAATATATGAAGAATTGTTACAATTCATTAATAAAAAGACAACCCAATTTTTTAAAGGAGTGAAAGATCTGAACTAGCACTTCACTGAAGAAGATGTATAGTCGGCAAGTAAGCAAATAAAAAATATTTAACACCACTAATCATGGGGGAAATGCAAATTAAAACCTCAGTGATATATCAAGGCGCCTGGGTGACTCCGTCGGTCAGTGCCTCAGTCAGTTGGTTAAGTGTCCAACTTCGAGTCAGGTCATGATCTCCCAGTTCGTGGGTTTGAGTCCCGCAACAGGCTCTATGCTGACAGCTCAGAGCCTGGAACCTCCTTCAGATTCTATATCTCCCTCTCTCTGCCCTTCCCCCACTCATGCTCGCTCACTCTCTTTCGAAAATAGACATTAAAAAAATCTCAATGATTTATCATTACACGCTCGTTAAAATAGGTAAAATCAAAAAGATTAACATAACAAGTATTGGCAAGGATGTAGAAGAACTGAAACTCTTACTGCAGGTGGGAATGTAAAATGATACAGCCAGTTACAGAACAACTTGGTAGTTTCTCTAGAAAGTAAATATGCATCCGACAAAACACCGAGGCATGCCTTTCCTAGGTATTTACCCAACATAAACATGTTTTTATAGGGCCACACAAAGAATTATACATAAACACTCTAGCAGCTTTATTTATAAAAGCCCCAAAGTGAAAACCACACACGTTTCAAAGAATTAAGTAAATGGATAAATTGTGATATAGTCCTACAGTGGAGTACCACTCAGCAATAAAGAAGAATGAGACATTGATACATGCAACAAAGCAGATGGATCTCAAAGTAATTATGCTGAGGGACGCCTGGGTGGCTCAGTTGGCTAAGGGTCCAACTTAGGCTCAGCTCGTGATCTTGTGGTTCGTGGGTTCCAGCCCCACATCGGGCGCTTTGCCAATGGCTGAGAGCCTGGAGCCTGCTTCAGAGTCTGTTTGTCTGTCTGCCTCTCTCTCTCTCCCCTCACCCCTACTTGCTCTCTCTCAAAAGTAAACATTAAAAAAAAATTATTCTGAGTAAAAAAACCCAGACAGAAATGAAGGCATTTAGTCAAGACATATATTTATATAAAATCCTGGAAAATGCAGAAAGCAGGTCATGAGTTGCCTAGGGTAAAGTGGAGGAAAGGATGGATTATTGTGGGGTCTGAGAGAACTTAGGAGAGGTGAACGGCTTCATGGTACACATGTCAACCTGTGAAACTCATTTTATATTAAATATGTGGTTTCTTTTCTGTCAATTATATACTACAATAAAGTTGTTTAAAAAATAAAGTAAATAGCATTATATTGTATAGATTTAATTTTAGAAAAAAATTATTTTAGTAGAAATCAAGGTTTGCTGTTATTTACGTGATATTTCAATTATAAAAGGCCAATTATTATTTTTTGTGACTAGAAGTGCCTTATCGTCTTGGCTTTTGCCCAAGACCTTTTCGGGTTTTCTTTCTTCATTGAAATTATCTCACTAAACGTTTTAAGATGAAGGCTATTATCAGGAAACTTTAGTCCTTAGAATATGGAAGTGTTCTTATTACCATTTAGTGGTGATGTGTGAAGTAATAAGAGAAGGATCTTGGAGAATAAAGAGTATTTTCGTACTTTTAATCTTACCAGCGTTTTCCTTGTGTCTCAGACACGGTGGGCTGCCACTTACCGACGGCTTAAACTTTGTTCCTGCCCATGAGCAGCTTATAGTCTAACTGTGAAAAGGAAAAAGCATATTACAAATAATAAGTGTTTCTCATGACTATAGATGAGTGGCCCTTATCATTAAAAGTATAGTAGTGATGGAAAAGCATTTTAAGGAAGAAACTAGGAGAAAGGGACAAAGAATGTATGACGTACAAAGAGTGATAGGAAGGAGCAGAGATAAATGAGGTAATTATTATTAGATGAGGTGAATTGGGGTAGACATGGAAACAGGGAATAGGCAGTTTTTGAATTAGATGAGTTAAGCAGTAGGGAGCCAGTGAAGGGATTTGAGAAGGGCAGTGACCTAGTCAGAGTGACAGATGACACCGGTTTTTCGAACTCTGGCATTTTAAATTGGTTACACAAGAAATAGGAAGCAGAGTCTACAAAGATGAAAAATCCTTAATAGTCAAGGATTATATCACAAATGCTAAACAAAAAGGGGGCATGAATTATGGTTTAGGAAAGAAGGATAGTTAAGTAATGAAAACCATTTAAATGGGATTATTGGGAATGAAGAGCCAGACGACAGTATGATTTTTATACCTGGAAAACTGAGGAAACAAGTAAAGAAGGGTATGATAAAAAAAAAGAAGGATCATGCATTCTTTTAGGTTTCCTATCTTTATTTATTTATTTATTTATTTTTTTAGTCAGCTCCTTGCCCAACGTGGGGCTACAACTCACAATCCTGAGATTGAGTCAGATGCTCTACTGAGTCAGCCAGCCAGGTGCCCCAAAAGATCGTGCATCCTAAATTGCCACCTTTTTTTTTTTTTTTTAACAATCCCTCAAACGTACGTGTCTTTAACCCTCTTTGCTAAGACGCCATTTGCAAATGCAAACATAATCAGAGATCGTGGGAGTGGAAAACCGTAATTTTATCCTAAAGTAAGTATTATTTAAATATGGCATAGGCCTAAAATGGGACAAAGGTACTTGAGGGAAAAGGTATTTCCTTGAAGATTTTGTGTAATTCAAAGATAATATGCCCTTAAGAATGATCTTCAGATAAGGACAGTGAATTCCCTTAATGTGTGTCCATATCACTATTGCTAGTGTTTCCCCCATTTTTTATTCCTACTAGAACGGAAGCTCCGTGAGGCCAGGGGTTTGGATTTTTGTCTATTTTGTTGAGTGGTCTGTCCCCAAATGTAGGAGAGGGTTCGGTACACAGGAGGCCCTCAGATTATAGCTGGATAGTTGCTTCTGCTGTAAATATTTGTAAACTTAGTTTGCCTGCCTTTTTCGTTCTCATCTTACGGCTGATGTTTCACAGCAAGGGCGTCTGAATGAACAGTACGACGTATCCTTGTGGTTCCCTCTGTGATGTTCTGTATCAGACTTTCTAACATTTCAGATTTTGAGTATTTTTTTGAGCACTTCCACCACTGGATGCTTATAAATTGTAAATTATTTTTTAAAGTGTAACAACTGTGAAAGTTACAAAGTCACTCAGAAATTTCAATTACATAAACAACGGTGACTGATAAAGACCTGAGTGACAACTTTGTAAACATAATTGACAGCTTATTCTGGTCAGCCAGCTTTAATAAAGGTACCCAGTTCCTGGTGAATTTTGTAAGGGTGCAACAGTGGCATTAACATTAGGTAGTTGAGGCTCTACCATCTTTGTTTCATCTCTAATTTGTGTGATGTAAGTTTGCATGAAATACTAACGTTCTTTACTGTGCACTCAGTAAAAATAGTACTGTGAAAGACTGCAAAATTACATGGGAAAATGATCCACAATATACATTAAGTGAAAAAAAGTCAAAATACAACAGTGGGTATGAACATATTCCAATAGGAAGAAATAGACAATACAAGTGTGAATTTATCACGTGTTGATGAGGATTGTGATACAATGGGAACTTTCAAACACTGCGGCTAGGACTGTAAATTATATAACGGTTTTGGAAGCAACTTTGTACCAAGTATGTGTTCGAGTACAATGGCTTTTGAGCTTTTTAATTGGACTTATAATAAATGCATTTTATATCATGCCCCTGATACACAAATTTCATGCATACCTACATAAAAAACAGAAATTCCATGAAACAATGGGTGATGCACTTATATTTTCTACTTTATTCCTTACTATTCACTAAGTCACGGCACAGTTTGAGAAATACTACCTTTGAAAAGCTTTGGCACATATACACCAGAAGGTATAAAAATTTTTCTCATATATAATGAAAAATTATAAATAACTTTGTCAGACGGAAAATTAAAAAATAAATTGTGTTAGAGTGTCTGGGCAGCTCAACGGAGTAAGCATCGGACTTGGGCTCAGGTCATGATCTCGGGGTTTGTGGGTTCAAGCCCCAGGTTGGGCTCTGTGCTGACAGCTCGGAGCCTGGAGCCTGTTTCAGATTCTGTGTCTCCCTCCCTCTCTGCCCCTCCCCCACGCACACTGTCTCTCTCTCTCTCACACAAAAATAAATATTTAGAAAATAAATAGGGGGCGCCTGGGTGGCTTAGTCGGTTAAGCGTCCAACTTTCGCTTAGGTCATGATCTCGCGGTTCGTGGGTTCGAGCCCCGCGTCGGGCTCTGTGCTGACTGCCGGCTCGGAGCCTGGAGCCTGTTTCAGTCTGTGTCTCCCTCTCTCTCTGACCCTCCCCTGCTCACGCTGTCTCTCTCTCTCTCCTAGAAATAAATAAAACCTAAAAAAACAATTAAAATAAAAAATAAAAAAAATAAAAAATAAATAGTGTTGCCTTCATTCAGTGGACTTATAATACAGCAGGAAAACATTAAGAAACTAGATCTACATATATTGTATTGATAAATCTGGAAAACATCATGTTGACCAAAATTAACAAGTTGTTGAATGATAGCTACATCCGAATTTTTTTTAATGTGCAAAGTACCCAGTTTACTATATGGCTTTAAAATTAAGTACCTGTATAACCAGCATGAGAGTGAAAACACCAAATACAGACAAGTGGTTCCCTCAGAAGGAAGAAGGAAAGGAATGAGATGAGGAACAGACACACGCACACAGGAGGTGAATCAACTGTAACTTGACTTTATTTCTTAACAGTAAAGAAATTTGATACAAATGTCAAAATACTATGTCAGGGCTAGATGGAAGTACGTGATTAGTCTAGTCTTCATCCTTTTCTATGTGTTTAAACTCTTTTATAATAAAGATTAAACATTCACAATAAAACACTTAAAGGACACTGATACTTCCCCCCACCCCCACCTTACCAGTACGATTCCTGTAGGATAAAATGAGTATCGTGCTTGCCCCAAAACTTCTGGCTAGACTTTTGTTTCTTTCTCTCTTTTTCTGTTAACAGTTTTACTAGGAGTGAAACCAAATGAGATTAATAATCTAATTAATGTTTCTTTAGTACTTTGGGTTTTATTAAGCAGTTTCTTTCCTAGAGCTTCTGAAAATTATGTGATTTATTTTTTAATCACATTCGTAGAAACTCAGTCTGGCTGAATGATGAGACTAGTGTCGTTGTACTGTGTTGAGTTATTATTTTGAACAAAACCATCCCCTTGTTTGGGAACCCACTATACTCAGAAGCAGAATGTTGGGTAGACGTTCCATTTAGGTTTCTCTTACTTGTAGCGTTCGAGGACTCCAACTCAGAGTCTCTCTTCTGTTGGGTTGTTTGTTCTTTGAAACTGACCACTGTGCTCTATTTTGACCTTCATAAGACCCGGAATAATGCAGTTGATGGTTATGTGTTAAAAATTAATTGAAAGAATAGTCATCACAACTTTGAATCTCATGGTACACTTTTCCACAGATGCCTCTGTTTATACTGTGTTTGTTAATAACAGGACCTTTTATTTCCCATATTTAGTGATTTAGAATCTAGAAGAGAAGTAAAAAAAGAAGAAGGTGAAGCTTTTGCACGAGAACATGGACTTATCTTCATGGAAACTTCTGCTAAGACTGCTTCCAATGTAGAAGAGGTAAATAAAAGGCCCTTTTAAATGTTTCTCATCTTTTTACTTAATTGAAACGTATTATGTGCTTTCATATTCATTTATTGGTCTATCCCCCGTAACCTTTTTAGTGTTTATTATCATGGAGTAGGATAAGTTCTGTTTGAAATGCCTTGTCTTGTAGCATTCATCTTAAATCTCTTAAAGACTCTTAAATTATATCCTGAACCTTCTCTCTAAGCCAAAATGCTTTAACACATCTTTGTATGTAATTATTCTGAGAGGGAAAAAGGAAATAGCACTAATGAAATTGGAAATGTATCAAGACAATAAACATTTGTAGCTATTTGTATCTACTTTTTCTTAAATAAGGAAAATATTATATTATTGCTGTGTAACAAAAAAAAGCATGGGAATTTTGTCATCTTTAGTAAAATTTAAAGTATCTCCGTTATTTTCATTGATCAGCCTGAACTGCTACCAGTTTTCTGAACACATCATGTTCTTTTATGCTTTTTGTATTTGGATGTGGTATTTATATAATATACACAGATGAGCAGGCAGTTAATTCTCTCTAAGGTAAAAGTATTGCTACATTCTAGTTTATAATAGGCAGGAAAAAGGCTGGGGCACCTGGCTGGCTCAGTCAGCGGAGCATGCGACTCTTGATCTCGAGGTTGTGAGGTTGAGTGTTACGTTTGGTGTGGAGATTGCTTAAAAACAGTATCTTAAAACAACAACAACAACAAGAAGATAAGTAGTTTGCCTAGAGTACTGCCACCTTCTGGGTAAGAATCTTAGCAGTAGCTGCAAAAAGGGACTCTCAAGAGTAAATGATTTTAAAATCTCCTTTTCCTGAGGATAGCAGAGATGAGGTGCTAGGTCGCAGCTAACACTATGCCTTTGATGTTAGTAAACAGTGAGTAAATATTTATTAGGACTGTACTTAGAGCTCTTCTCATTAACTTTTGAACCCAGAAGTAGACTACAGTTATTCAACAGCGTTGGTATTTTCCCTGGAAAATTCGTTCTTAGGTAAGATACTGTACTTGTCTATACTTGAAGATGTGCTCTGTGGCTGTCCTTCATGCGTTTCCTACAGCCACCAGTTAATGCTTTACCAGTGTCCAGGAATTACAATTTGCTAACAGGCAAGAGTAACACTGCGCTTTGCACAGCAGACCCAGAGAGAAATTTATTCCGCCTCTTCGTTCAACTTAAAATAGACACGTAAAGCTACCTGTTTGAGAGAGCTCCTCCTTTAAGAGGTGTTGCGTTTGAAACCGTAAGGGCCAATGTGGAGATTTCAGAACTTACAAAACATATCCTTATTAGTTATCTCTGATTTTCTTACTGATTTTGAGAGCCCTGAAGCCAAAACTGTCTACATTTTAATTAAAAGAAAAACCATACTGTGAGGCATGTGGCCGGCACAGAAGACATACAGCTCTTGATCTCGGGGTTGTGAGTTTGAGCCCCACATTTGGCGTAGAGATTATTACTTAAGTTAATAAAACTACTCTGAAGTCAGATAACAAAACATCAACTACTATAAAGTAATCCTGGATTTCTAGCTTTGTTTCTGATGATGTTGTGTTCATTTTCCTTATTCTTAGCCAGAAATAGTAGGTATTTTATTTCTAAGCAGCAAATTACTATTGACATTTGGCTGACCACTTAAATAAATTCCATTAATGTTTTGGCCGCATGTATTACAGAAATCCTGTATATGTGGTTAATAATAATAATTATTTAAATTTTATCTGGGCAGGAATTTCCCATACTCTTGAGAGAACTTAACTTTGTAAATTAATTTGCCTCTCAAAAGCCAGGGATATTAAGAAATAATCTTTTTAAATCTCATTTTAAAAGACTTACAGACAAGCATTACATAATATAATCATCCATGAGATTTTACCTAACAGCTAACAATCTTTCATGATAAAGTATTTTGAGAAGGTAGAGGACCGTTCTGTGATCCACAAAGGGAAAAATCAAACCTGAATCTCTCATGACTTAGCAACTTACTGACCAACAAAGCAATAACCAAAGGGCTTCAGCATGTAGAAAAAATGGAGTAGACTTACTCACCTCTCCCACCTGCCAACTAGAGGTAAAACTCTGAACATTGTATGTAAAACAATCACAGGAAGGCTGAAAGGTGGTGAGAGGACCAGCTAGGGACTGTGGAGTCTGGGGAAAGTGACCCAGCACTGATTTTCCTTGGTTTTCTTCAGATCAGGCGCTAGAGAAACTGGCAATCCAGAAAGGCCAGCAGGTGCTGGGGGAAAAAGAGAAGCCTGCCTTCTAGTCAGAGGACCAGCAAAGCCTATTAGGAAGAAGATAACCATTCTACTACAGCCAAACATGACAGAAAATTACGGTGCTGCTTCTACCATCAGCTTGCCCTAATAAGGTTCTCCCACACTCACCATTGTCCTGTGGTATTGGGGTCAGAGGAAGCCAGCAAAAGTATAGGTTTGAATAAGGTCCAGAGTCTCATAATACAGAAGCCCAGATGGCCAGATTTCATTAGAAAATCACTCCTCATATCCAGAACCAGGAAGATCTCACACCGAACAGAAAAAAAAAAAAAAAAAAAAAGAATCAGTAGATACTAATAGCAAAATGACAGAGATGTTGGAACTATCTAAGAAGATTTTTTAGGCAGCCGTCATAAAAATGCCTCAACAACTAGGAGCACTTAAAACAAGTGAAAAATAGTCTCAGCAATACAAATAGAAGTAAGGGGGGCTCAGTCGGTTAAGCATCTAATTCTTGATTTCGGCTCAGGTCATGATCTCACAGTATGTTAGTTTGAGCCCTACATAGGGCTCTGCGCTGACAGCTCGAAGCCTGCTTGGGATTCTCTGTCTTCCTCTCTCTGTGCACCTCCCTCTCTCTCCCCCTCCCTCCCTCTCTCTCCCTCTCTCAAATAATAATAATAATAATAAACATTTAAAAAGGATATAGGTAAAAAGGACCAGATAGAAATTTTAGAACTGAAAAATATAATAATTGACATAAAAAAGCACAGTGGATGAGATCAACAGCAGAATGAAGGGGACAAAGGAAAGAAATAGTGAACTGGATGATAGAATAATAGAAACCACTCAGTCTAAACTACAGAGAGAAAATGGACTGGAAAACAAAAATGAGCAGCGCTCAGGGACCTGTGGAGCTGTAACACAAACCCTGACATTGTGTTATCAGATTCCTAGAAGGAGAGAAGAAAGATGTCCTAAAAAGTACTGAAAGAAGTAAAGACTGAAAACTTCCCAAATGTGGCAGAAGACATAAACCTCTAGATTCAAGAGGCTGAGCCAACTCCAAACAGGATAAACCCAAATGAATCCACACCAAGCCAAACTTCTGTCCGTAGTCACATCTCTGAAAGCTAAAGACAATTTTGACAGCAGTGAGAAACACCTTACCCAGTTCAATGACAGATTTCTCATTAGAAACGATGAAGGTCAGAAAGAAATACACAGCAGTTTCAAGAGCTGAAAGAGAATAATGTTCAGGATGCCAGAACTAGCAAAAATAATTTTCTCTTTTTTTAGATATTTATGTATTCTTAGCATGAGCAGGGGAGGGGCAGAGAGAGGGAGACGCAGAATCTGAAACTGGCTCCACACTCTGAGCTGTCAGCACGGAACCTGCCATGGGGCTTGAACTCACGAACTGTGAGGCCATGACCCAAGCCAGAGTCGGATGCCTAACCGACTGAGCCACCCAGGCACCCCAAGAATGCCTTTCAAGAATAAACGAAAATGGAGACATTATCAGGTGAAAGGTAACTAAGAATTTGTTAATACAAGATCTACTCTAAAACAATGGCTAATGGAAGTTATCTAACAGAAATGAAATGATAAAAGAAGGAATCTTTGATAAGCAAAAGTATAGATAATGTTGTACATAGAGGAAATATCATAAACCATGGCAGAGAAAGGGGACATCAGGGGAGGTGAGGTTTCTATACTTCATCTGATTTGGTAAAATGACAACACTAGTAGACTGGGATGTATAAAGTTTTATACATATAAATGCAATACCTGGAATAACTACTAAAAAATATCCAAAGGGATACACTAGGCAAATGAGTATCTAAAAAACCATAGATAAATGAGGAATTTTTCAAAAAGTTCAGTTAACTCTCAGGCAGAAAAAAGAACACCAAAAACAGTAACAAAAATCCAAATGGCAGACTTAAGCCCTCACATAGCAATAATTATATGAAATGTACACAAATCAAAAGAAATTGGCAGAAAGAATTAAAGAGCAACTATCTGAGTGTCTACAAGAAACTCACTTCAAGTATAATGATATAGGCAAGTTGAAAATAGAATGTATGGGAAAGATAACGCATACAAACATTAACCAGGGAAAGGCAAGAGTGGCTCTGTTTAGACTTAAGAACAAAGAAAATTGCCAGAGACAGACATTACATAGTACCAAAAGAGTCTGCCAGGAAAACCTAGCAGTCTTAAATATGGATGTATCAAATAACAGACCTATCAGATAATTGAAGCAAAAACCAGTAAAGCAACTGGAAATAAACTAGACAATGGAATTAAACCAGAAGTCAATAAAAGTCTCCAATGATGATTATGGATTTGTCTATTTCTCCCTTCAGTTCTATTAGTTCCGGTTATCAGTAAGTGATAACTGGAAAGAACATGTCCAGAGATCTGGAAACTAAACAACACACACTTCTGAATAATCTGGGTCAAGGGGACATCTTAAAGGAAATCTAAAACTGCATTGAACTGAATGAAAATGAAACTGCAGCATACCATACATACTCAAATAGGAATTGAAGACCACTTCGCAGCTTATTAAAAAGCATCTACAAAAACCCACAGCTAACATTGTAATTATGATAAAAGGCTGAATGTTTTATCCCTTAGATCAGGAACAAGGCAAGGCTGTTTGTGCTCATCATTACTTAAGATATTGGTGAAAACTATAGCTAGTTCAATAAAGCAGGAAAGGCAGATAAAGGCACAGTTAATAAGTGAGTTCAGCAAAATTACAAGATAATAAGACAAATATATAAAACATACTCTGTTTCTGGGGGGGGGTGCATGGCTGGCTCAGTCAGTAGAACATGCAACTCTTGGGGCGCCTGGGTGGCTTAGTCGGTTAAGCGTCTGACTTTCGCTTAGGTCATGATCTCGCGGTTCGTGGGTTCAAGCCCCGCGTCGGGCTCTGTGCTGACTACCAGCTCAGAGCCTGGAGCCTGTTTCAGTCTGTGACTCCCTCTCTCTCTGACCCTCCCCTGCTCACGCTGTCGCGCGCTCTCTCTCCTAGAAATAAATAAAACATTTAAAGAAAAAAAAAAAAAAGAACATGCAACTCTTGACCTTGGAGTCATGAGTTCAAGCCCCATGTTGAGCATAGAGTTTACTTTTAAAAAATCTGTTGTATTTCTGTATATAGCAATGAACACCAAAATTTAAAATATAATACCATCTATAATCACACCAAAAGAAAATGAAATACCTAGCATAAATCTAAAAATAACATGGACAAGACATGTGTGCTCTAAACTGCAAAATGTTGGTGGAAGAAATTTAAAAAGATCTGAATAAATGGAGGGATGTACTATGTTCATTGTTTGGGGTATCCTACCTACTAAAGATGTCATTTCTTCACAAATTGACATAGAGATATAACCCAATTCCTATCAAAATTCCAGTAAGATTTTACTGTAGATATTTGACAGCGTTATTTTAAAATGTAAGTAGAAGGGCAGAGGACCTAGAATAGTGAAAACAGTTTTGGAGAAGAATGAAGTAGGGGAGTCCCTCTTTGATTTCAAACCTTAATGTACACTGTGTGATACTAGTAAAGGAATAGATCCGTACGGGAGTAGGACAGAATAGAGGACCCATAAATAGACCCCACACAGATATGCCCAGCTGATTTAACAAAGGTGCAGAAACAACTCACAGAGGAAGATAGCCATTTCAATAAATGGTGTTCTAGCAATTGGACTCCTTAGGCAAAAAAAAGAAAAGAAAGAAAGAACAAGAAAAAACATTCAAAAACTAACTCAAAACAGATCATATGTCCAATGTAAAACATTCAGATATTTATCTTTTGTAGGGAAAAAAGGAGAAAATCTTCATCTGGTGGTAGTCATGCTTGTCAACTAAAAGGATAAGCCATAGAAGGAAAAATTGGCAAGTTCTCCTTTAAAACTTCTGCTCTATGAATGATCATGGTAAGAGAACAAAAAGGCAGTCTACAGACTGGGAGAAAATACTTGTGAATATCCAACAAAAGACTAGTATCTAGAATAAAAAAACTCTTAAAACTCAATAGTTAAAAAAAAAAATCAGTCCAGATAGAAAATGGGCAAAAGATGTGACCAGAGATTCATCACAAAGGATATGTAAATGGAAAAGAAGCACTTGAAAAGGTATTCAGCATCATTACCTGTTAGGGAAATGCAGTGTAAAACCTCCATGAGATAGCACACTACACACCCATTAGAACAGCTAAAATAAAAAAGCAACAACATCAAATGCTGACAAGGATATGGAGCAACTAGATCCCTCATCCGTTACTGGTGGGAGTGTAAAATGATACGGCCACTCTGGAAACAGTTCAGGGGTGCCTGGCTGGCTCAGTCAACAGAGCAAGCGACTCTTGATCTCAGGAGTCCTGAGTTTGAGCCCCATTGTTGGGGATAGAGTTTACTTAATAAAAATAATAATAATATGTTTAAAATTAAAAAGAAAACTAGGGGTGCCTGGCTGTCTCAGTCAGTGGAACATGCAACTCTTGATCTCAGGGTTATGGGTTCAAACCCCACGTTGGGTGTAGAAATTACTTAAAATTTTAAAAAAAAAACCTAGAGATTCAACTACCTACCGGTTGTATCTCTGAGCATTTATCCCAGAGAAATGAAGATTTCTGTTTAACCCAAAAGCCAGTACATAGATGTTCATAGCATCTTTATTCACAGTAGCCAAACACTGGAAACAACCTAGATGCCCTTCAACAGACCAGGGGTTAGACTAAGTAATATAGTACACCCATACCATGGAATACTGCTCAACAAGTAAAAAGGGAGAAACTATTGATACATGCAGCCACCTGGATGAGTCTCCAGAAAACTGTGCTTAGTGAACAGTCAGTCCCAAAAGGTTGCGTACTGTCTGGTTCTGTTTATAGGATTTTGATTTTGAAATGACAGAATTAGAGAAATGGGAGCATTAGTCACTGCCAAGTTTAAGGAGGGTGGAACAGAAGTGTGCATGATTGTAAAGAGACAACATGAGGGAACCTTACAATAATGGAAATGTTCTGTATCCCTTTTCAACATTTGGATTGTAACAATGTACTATATACATTTCCAAGGCACTGCCCTTGGGGGAAACCAGGTAGAGGTTACACAGGATGGCTTTGTATTATCTCATAAATCTGCATGTGAATCTATAATTACCTCAAAAAGTTTGATTAAAATACACACACACAATAACCACATACAGGCAACTTTAAAGTTAACCTGTTCTTAAAGATCATAGTGAGAATTAACACAGAAAATTAAGAAGCCTTACAGTAGTGTGAAAAAATACTAATGTGAGAAGGTGGAAAAGTTATAAAACCTTAAGTGATATTTTTTGAATTTACAAAGAGCACAATTTCTTTTTCAAATTAAGTTATTAATTTTTGTGTTAAATATGTCTCTTTGCGGAGTCTCATTTCTGCACAGAGCAGATTTCTATACAAACAACCAGATTCTTCCATGTTAAATATTGCATTTTAGCTTATGCCTAACAAATGATAAAGTTACGTGGGATTTTTATTATGCATACATAGACTTTCTTAGTAAGATTGCTCAGAAGTAACTGAAGAAGAAATTATATTAATATTTAAACTGAGTTCATTCATGACCTTTGTGCATGTCTGCCTTTAAAACCCAATTAGGTATATCATTAAAGTAAAGAGCATTTTTATGACGGTGTATGTTTATGCATTAGTTTATTTTTCTACATCAGCTGTATTGAAGCATTTTGGTCAGCTCACACTAAGATTGATGGCACTGCTATTTTAAATCAATTTAAACACTTGTCACCATTTAAAAAAGTAAACCCGTATATCTGTCACCAGGCGTTAGAAGTTAACACCATCTTGACATTTTGATGATCTTGTTTTATTATGTCCTCTGTTTTTTAAGCAAATTCCAGAAATATTTTACCTATAAATATTTCATTGGCAGTAATTTAAAAACATATAACGCGATACCATGATTATACCTAACAAACAGCAGTAATTCCTTAATAATACTACTGCTATCGAGTACGAATGGCACCCTTTTTCTTTGCATTCAGCAGTTACTGCTGGAAAACAAGTACTTGGTTTCTTTGAGGTCAGAGAAGACTAGCAGGGATTGTGTCTGCTGTGAGAAGTGGGCAGGGAGAGCTGAGCGTTTGTCCGGCGTTGGCCTGCCGACAGGTGCTCGCGCCAGTGCCTGCGGCAAAGCCGGCACCTCAGTGGGAACGCGCACAGCTCGCAAAATTGCCCCATGTTATCACCGGGATTTAAGCAGGAATTAGCCCACTGGAATTAGATCCAAGGGGGATTCGTGATGAAACGTAAGAGATAAATATGCTAGTTTTACAGGGTCCAAAGATTCTTCGTGGCTTAGACTTGGCATTGGAGCACATAGGAATTCGTTTCAGGAAGTTTGCTGGAAGTACTGCGTCTTCTGGTTTTTGCTCTGTAAGACGCGAATTCGCCTCATTATGCCGCCCTCCGTGAGAGAGGAGGTGGGACAGGGTGGGCTGAACCTCACGCTCTGGGCCCAGACAGGAATTGCTTCTCAGCTTACTGCCTGACCTTGGAGGACCCATTTCTGGGAAAGTGGATCATTTGAGCAGTTAAAAGAATGAGACATCTATCCGAGGGGCCCCTGGGTGGCTGAGTCGCTTAAGCATCCGACTCTGGGTTTCAACTCAGGTCATGATCTCACTGAGTTCGAGGCCCACAGTGGGCTCTCGGCTGTCAGCACAGAGCTGCTTCAGATCCTCTGTCTCCCTCTCTCTGCCCCTGCCCCACTTGCTCCCCCCTCTCTCTCTCAGAAATAAACATTTACCCAAAAAAATTTTTAGTAACTAAAAAGGAAATTTTTTTTGTCAAATCAGTTGTATTTAGAGCTGTGCTTCTCAGACATTAATGTGTACTCAGATCGCCTGGGAATCCTGTTAAAATGCAGATTCGGTTCGGTGGGTCAGGGTGTGGCCTGAAAGGCTGCATTTGGAACTGGCTGTCCGGTGTTGTCACGGTGCTGCCCCTGGGCAGGCTGTGGGGGGTGTAGAGACTGAAGTTCCTTCAGCTCTGTTACCTACCCTGCCTGCCCAGAAGGACCTGGCTGGCTGCCGTCCTTTCCTGATCCTCAGGGACGTTCCTTCAAACGTTTTCCTCCTCTTTTCTCTAGTGATTCTTGGCTCTCGGCATGTAATTACATAATCAAATTTTAACCATTTGAAAAACAAAAACCTATCATTCTCCGTTCTGGATATGTATGTTCTCTTCCACCCTCTGGTAAGATCCGTCTCCGTTGCCTCATTCTTTTTGACACCTCGGTTCACAGGCCGACTCCTCTCCCATGGCCACGGTCACCCGGCACCTCCCAGTTGCCCATCCTAGCCATCTGTTCTTACGTTAAACAGTCCCTTAAGGAAATTTGACTCTTCAGTAGCCTCTGTCCTTTTTCCTACCCCTTTACGGTCACTTATTCGGTTAATGTAACTTGCGTTCCACTTGTGTCTTCTTGTTTCCGCTGCTGAACATCTCTCCAAGTTACCCTCCTCTGTGATTGACACCCCGTCTGCATCTTGCAGCCCTCCGCACTGGTTCCTCTGAGGTCTTCCTGACAATGAAAACTGAGTGTCACTCCCCGACTTTATTAAAAGCATGTGGTGGGTTTCCCACTGCTTCAGAACCAAACTCATTAGCCTGGAAGACCGGTCGGCTTATTTGCCAACGCCACGCGATGTGCTCCCTGTATTACACTAAGCGCTCATCCGCTGGGGGGCGCTCTTCAAGCCCACCTGCACGCAAAGTGCTCTCTGCCTGCCCTTGGAACGCCCTTTCCTCCTACCCTTTCCTTCCGGGACCTCCTCTTGGAATGCCCTGACGCACCCTCCTGCCCCCCCCCCCCCCCCCCCCCCCGGCCACCACGTCCGCGCGTGCGCGCTCCGCAGTTATACCCTCTTCTCTGCGCTCATTCCAGCCCCTCCTGAGCGTGAGTTTGTCTTTAGCGCTCCGTCACGGCACTTGTTTCTCGTGTTGCTTCAGCGTGAGGGCAGCCGCACTCCTTGAAAACCCAGGCTGTCTTTTCATCTCTGCATCCCCCGCGCCTCGCACAGCCCCCCCCCCCCCCCCGGCACGGGAGGCGGCACGTGTTCGCGCGACCCCCAGTTTCATTACTTCAGCCCTGCCCTCCTCCTCGGTCGTTAATCAGACCGTGCCTTCGTCCCACTTGTTAACATGTCGGTGGAATTCTGTCCCAAATCTTCTTTGCCCTAAGCGTTCTAAAACCTGTGTGATTTTTGAAAACCCAGATGATCAGATTGGCTCCTCCTCTGATCAGGAGCTTCCTTCAGTAGCTGCCTAGGGTCTTTGTACTTTGAAAAGATTTTTTTTAGACTCCGGGATAAATGTAGCAGAGATTAGAGCAGGCTAGGAAAATACCCCTTCCCAGAAGACCCATACTGACTTTCTGATGATTGCAAAATACCCCAGAAGTGATATATTATAATTATATATATGTAATTATGTATATAATTGTATGTATATATATATATAACTATAAATTATTGTTTTATATACAACTATACATGTATAAAAACCTGTAATTCCTTCCCTGTGTATTTTTGCTGTAAAGTAAAATTTCATTTTCTCAGAGTTGTACATTACCCAAACTCATAGTAGTATATTCCTTCTAGGACCTACACGTGATTGTGGTGTGAATAATGGTTAGACCTGCCATTTTCTAAACAGTTGTGTCTTTATCAGATATTCTCACTCTCTTAGCCATCTGATGGGTAATTTTTCCCTATGTTCATCAGTTTTACATAGAATTGAAAGTTTATGGAAGCCAGGAAAGCGTGTAAACACCAAAAATTGTTAAGGAATTTAAAATATCTTAGGGGCTTCTGCCTGGCTCAATCTGTTGGGCATCTGACTTCGGCTCAGGTCTGTGGGTTTGAGCCCTGGCATCAGGCTCTGTGCTGACAATTCAGAGCCTGGAGCCTGCTTCAGCTTCCATGTCTCCCTCTCTCTCTGCCCCTCCCCTGCTCGCACTCTCTCTCTGTCTCAAAAATAAATAAATAATTAAAAATTTAATTAATTAATTAAAATAAAATATCTTAAAACTATTAGGGCACCTAGATGGCCCAGTCAGTAGAGCCTGTGACTCTTCATCATGGGGTTGTTCGAGCCCCACTTTGGATGGAGAGATGACTTAAAAGTAAAATCTTTAGGACTGGCTTGGAAGAGCACATGACCCTTCATCAAGGGGTCATGAGTTTGAACTCCATGTTGGGTGTAGAGATGACCTAAATAAAACTGTAAAAAAAAAATCAAATTAAAAAAATAAAACATTGGAAAATCAGGACTGGAAATTCCTGGCTTAGCTGCTAACATTCTAAAAGATAGAGCCAAGATAATAGCTGAAAGCACAGTCAACTAATGGTCCTCAGAGAGATTGCAGCAACTTGCCAAGCCGTCTACACTGATAGGATAGGTGGATTTCTATGTGTAGGGAAAACACATGACTTGTGTAACTAAGAAGACAAACAGTTTCAAGGCCCTTTGCTAATATTTTTGTCCTGTCCCAGTACTTGAACACCAACAGACTTAATCTGCATTGAGAGGACATCGTCCTTGCCTTGCGCTGCATTATGAGTGGTGGTATGGTCTCGCTGTAGGACTGGAACGTGGTGTGGACTGAAGGCTTTGTTTTCCCCTTCACCCTGTTCTCAGTGTCGAGGATACCACACAGCTCTCCACTGGAAATTTGACTTGACCTTATGAGGCTTCCAGCATCCTTGGAGGAGTAATTTAATAAATATTTATTACTCTCATCCCCTGATTGGAAGATTTTGCTGACTTGCCCCCTTATTTGGCCATCACCCTTAGGGAACTTGAAGGATCATCTAAGCCAAACTAATTTTGAAAGTTCTAACCATTTCCTCTCCTAAACCAAAGTAGCTAAACAATACTGGAAAAAGTCATGCTGATAAGTGCATATCATACTTACATACTCACACATTCATCGTGCATATTCACATATAGGCACACGGTTATATAGATCAGCTACCAAGAATTCCCACTTGTGTATGACATAAGCATTAGAACCCCATGTTTCTAAAAACAAACTCTGCATTCTCTCCTTGAAATCTGATTTTTTTTCCTTTTTTATTTATCTCCATTCACAGCATACTTCTGTGTCAGTCCCTTCAGCCAAAAGCAGAATCGTCCTTAAACGCCTTACCATTCTTGCCCGGTTACTTACCACGTCCCGTTACTTCCGATCTCTGCTTCCTATTCTTGTCACCGCTGTTGATTCTGCAGGCCTTCGGTTCTTACCCGGTTCATTGATTTAGACTGACCTGGTCTCCTTGTTGCCAGCCAACCTTTCTTCCTCAACTCCATCAGGAAGTGCGAATGTAAAATAAATGAAAATTCCCTTGAGTTGTATTAAAGAGAAGAAGTGATCCTCATAAAGGGAAGAGAATCACGGACAGAACGTTCATCCTCCTGATGTTGTTTCTGCTACAGCTGTGCGTGGTCTCGGGCAAGTCATTTCTCCTCCTGCAGCTCAGTAGAGAGTCCTCGCTCTATAAAATGAGAGCTTCTGCAGATCGGTAGTTTTAGCAGTGGCCCTCTTTCTTCTAATGAAACACAGAAAACTATGAAAGAAAAAAAAGCAGACGGGCGCCCAGGTGGCTTAGTCAGTTAAGCGTCCGACTCTTGGTTTTGGCTCAGGTCATGATCTCACGGTTAGTGAGTTTGAGCCCCACATCAAGCTCTGTGCTGACCGTGCGGAGCCTGCTTGGGATTCTCTCTTGCTCCCCCTACCCTGCCCACACTCTGTCTCTCAAAATAAATAAACTTAAAAAAAATAAATGAATGAAAGCAGAGAATGATAGGCCATGAAAAATGAGGAAAGAGGAGGTTCATAGTGCTCTCACTACTTCCTTCCTCATCCCCAGAGGTAGCCCCCACATGAAATAGAATTTGAAAGCCGTTGTGTTGGGTGATGTATGTATGAGTTCTCTCTTAGTGAAACTAAATCAAATAGAATCAGAACTTTTTTTTTTATTTTATTTATTTATTTTGAGCGAAAGAGCCGGGGGTGGGGGGGGGGGCAGAGAGGAAGAGAGAGAACCCCAAGCAGGCTCCGTGCTGTCAGCGCAGCGCCTGATGCGAGGCTCCGTCTTGCAGTGAGATCATGACCTGAGCCAAAATCAAGAGTCAGATGCTTAACCAGCTGAGCCACCCAGGCGCTCCTGGAATCAGAACATTTTAAAGCCACAGAATTTGAAGGAGCTTTGTGTTTAAACTGCCTGCTCTTGAATTCTAGTTTAATGTTCTTTTCACAGGATTTCCCCATCTTTGCATAATATTTAAGTCTTCTCTCAGTATATTTGATTCTTCAGTACTCACCATACACGTTTTATGTTGCTCACTTTATTTTTTAAGTTTATCTACTTTGAGAGACAGCAAGAGCAAGTGGAGGAGGGAAACCGAGGGAAAGGGAGAGAGAGAGAATCCCAAGCAGGCTCTGCACTGTCAGCACGGAGTGTGATGCAAAGCTCAAACCCACAAAACCATGAGTGAGATCATGACCTGAGCCAAAATCGAGTCGGACGCTTAACTGACTGAGCCACCCAGGCGCCCCTCTCACGTTTTAAATGTTGAACATTTATTTAATCAAGGTGTTTTAATTCACCGAAGGGCATTAATCACGGTCTCTCCCCTTCAGTCTGCGGTGTTTCGGGGCACATTCACATCTAGCGTGTGAACCCTTGTGTTGTTCCCCCCGCCAGTGCCCGCCCGCACCCCAGATGACGAAAGCCAGCCGGAAGTGAGTGCTTCCTGTTTGCCCAGCACTCTTCGCAGTGGTTGTGCTCAGCCTCCCGACGGCTCTGTGAAGTGGGCACCGTTCTCGTCCTCATGCGGGCCCAAGGCAACAGCTCTAGTAAGATGTGGCCCTGGCACTTGAACCTGGATGGTCTCGTTCGAGAGCCCCACCTATGGCCATTCTGCTCATCTTACTGGCGTCACTCCTTCATCCCACAGATTTTCTTAGAAGCAAATGAAAGAAAATAAAAATGAATTTCCTTATATGTTTTTTTTTTTTTACATACTGTGAACTACTTTCCGAAATAATGAAAACCTATGCAAATTACTTAACGCATTGACTGGCCCAGAGTGAGTAAGTAAATATTGCTTGTCATTGGCTTCATCAGATGGACGCCTACGTGTAATGTTCATAGCACTGATTAGGAAATGAGAAGAAAATTAAACATTTTTGTTACTTCATGTTGCCCAGTTCTTAGAAGGATACTAAAAAGTCACTGATTTCCCAGGATACTTTACTGTCTAGCATCTGTTCAAGATGTTTATTTTTATTTTATTTCATTCTTTAAAGATTTTATTCTTAAGTAATCGCTACACTGAACATAGGGCTTGAACTCACAACCCTGAGATCGAGTCACATGCTCCACGGACTGAGCCAGCCAAGTGCACCTGTTCAAGAGATTTAAATGAAACTAAGATACTTTGACTTATTTGGAATTCTTACCTAACAGATGGTCCACAATTTTTCTTGCCACCAGATGGCAGCACATTACATAAGGAAGTAATTTAAATCTGTTGTAGACCATTTATTTTCAGTATTTTGCTTTAAAAACTGTGAAACCGTAATAAAAATGACATATTTTCCCCTTTGCCTCTCTTCTGTCTCATCGGCTGTAAAGAAAGGCCCTCCTAGCGCCTTGGCCTTGGCCTGCATCTAGGCCTGCTTCGGCCCTGCCCTGTACGCATTCTGCAGTGCGTGTGCTTTTCCTGCCTCTTCGGTAGAGGTTTCAGCCCCTGCGCTCAGACCCTCCCACCCAGGCTGTTTAGTGCGTCAGCAGTAGCAGCTGCATCTCCGGCCTCCCTGCATCTTGCGTAGTACCTAGCGAGGTGCTGAGGCTACGGCAACAGTTTAATAGGTGCCCGTGGGTGAATGTGAATGATAGGGTATGCATCAGCGTGTGTGTTCAATATTTATTTGAATTGAATGCATTTATAGCTCTTTGTGGTTATGTTTATTTTCATTTTTGCCATGGGAGTCACTGAAATTTTACTTCAGTTTAGGTGTTAGGACCGTTCAGATAACTACTGCCAAGGGTTGAAAGATTAGTGTGAGAGGTGGAAGGCAATTAATGGCTAATGAAGGTAAAGGACCGACCATGGCAATTAATCAAAGTAGGGCGGAGAGGGAGAGCCAGGCCTCTGGTACTGGAGTGAGTCCCACACGGGAAAGCAGGAGGCTCCAAATGCACATGGCTACCGGGAAATCTGTTTCTGCCTCGTAACTGAGGATCTGCCCAGATAGTGATTGTTTCACAGTGCTGATAATGCAGTCCTTTGACCTGGGTTTCTCAGCAAATGGGTTTTTTCCTGTTCTGCAACCTCATTATTAATATTCAGATTTGACTATAGTTGTGTGGTGGTCCAGCTCACAGCTCTGACTGACGTGTCACAAAGCCTGCAGAGATCTTCGGGTCGTCATGCTTTGAAAGTATTGCACGAACTAACGTTAACATTTTTCTGTAGGTGTGCCGTCAGCTTGCTTCATTTTTCTGATAAAGAAGGAAGTATTCCAGATTAATTCCCTACGTTACAGCCTCCCTCCTTAATGACATGAGCCATGGTCACTAGCACTGAACGCCGCCGCCGGCGGGAGCTGGGACGTGTGCACAGGCCTCGCCCACAGCTGCCTCCCCCAGCAGCCCCCGCACCGCCTCTGCCTCTGCCTGCCGAGCCCATCCCGCCTCCCGCCCCCCGACACGCCCTCCCATCCTCCCCTCTTCGTTCTCCTCCCCCCACCTCAGACTTTGTTTCTGTAGCTTGGGGTAGCAAAAAGCTGAAACTGGTTCACATTTTGTTTAAAACTGGAAGGAATTTCAAGTTTAAGGCTGTCCTGTAAAAGCACGATGAGTTTTCCTGTAAAGGCTTTGTCACACATGGTTCATTTGTTCCTCCTCTCCTCACTTCCGTCTGCTCCAGCGTCTTTCGCCTTGTTACATCTCTACCTTGAAAACTATATGTGGGGACAGCTTTTTAGCGACTAGAACCACGTGGGCAATTAAAATACTCGCCAGTTACTGTAGAAGTACCGCTTGTCTTTCCGAGTTCCTCACAGGCTGGCAGCTTTAGGGGACAGCCGTGTCTGTGACGGCCACGGCTCTTATCTAGAAGTTTGGTTAATTTCATTATACTTGGGGATTCAGCAACTTGTCTGTAGCTACAGACTCTTATAACACGTGAACTAACATCTATACTTATTACATTGGGTTTTAAACTGAAGTCTCCTTAAAATTGATCCTTAATCATTTACTAATACATACTAAATGTTAATTTTGCTGCCATGTAGATAAAACAACCCATATATATGTGTATCCTGATAATATAGATATATATAATCACACACCTATATATACATACATATATATATGTATACATATATAGTGTTCTTTTTATCATATATGCCTAGAGGGAGTGGAAGATATTTCAGTGTTTTCAGTGTATAACCGTGAGTTGGAAGGCAAGTAGATGTAGCCTTGTCTGAAGACGATTTCATTGAGGTGATGGGAATCATGAAAGAAAATCTAACCGTTTGTTACATTTCGATTGTAATAAAATTAACTCCATTTTTTTTCAGATCCAAAATACATCTTAGGTTCATTGGATATAACTGTTCTTAAAAGTGCTTAATAAAGTATTATTAAGTACTATTCGTAATAAAACTAAAAGTGACTTAGGAAACTTCATATAGCATAGCTCTCTTGTCCGTTTTTAAAATAATTCATCAACAGATTAGCAAAAGAATGTCAATTTATTACATAATTTGGCACATTTAATGACTTGTATACAAATACTTGAACTCATTTCTGGGATCTTATAGTTCTGTCTGATGTTCTGGGGAGGTGTACACGTGTGGGTGTCCTTTTAAGGATTTCCAGCCCTGTGAATTTATGAATCTATTGACTTCAATATTTAGTTAGCCTGGCTTCTAAGGCCATCACCATAATTGACATGTTATTGGAAATAAAGTTAAGTTTCTCCTTATTTATAAGGGTTAACTTCAATTTTGAAGAATGTGAATCAATTCACAGTTGGCTGGAAGCCAGTTTCTCCTTCACTGTAACTCCAGCGCGCACACGAAAACGTGCTCGCTTCGGAGTGCCTTGTGAATCCGCAGTGATTAATTCTTCTCATTATTCTGCTGCAAGTTCTCATGACCCTCTCTGATGATTCGATCAGCCACTTAGAGTTTATGCATATTCATATCTCTGTGCTCCTGCTACAGTCGCTCACAGCTCCTTCGCTGACTGGTGTGTTCTTGGTGCAGTAATTGAGCTGCAGTAGATTGATTACTCTGGGGAGCTGTAAGGCCTTTAAAGGTGAAAACATATCAGTCCTGTTAATTAGGAAACAAAAGCTCCGGTGGCAAGTTCAGCAGTCAAAGTGTTTCCTGTGTAGACAAGACGAAAGGTATGATTGGTCCTCTCCGTGAACCTGTTTACTTTTTAAATGTGGATTTAAATCTGTATCAGTGCTAGTGGAGAATAGCCTGGTTTCGTGAATTTTCATAGACTGCCCAGTGAGGACCTGACTTATATTAATGCTATTGCCTGTGATCTTTCGGATCCGATTGTTTAAAGCGTGAGTTTATGAACCCCTTCTGTAGCATTGGCAATGTTTATATAAAATGCCTTAATATGTATTTATTTATATATTTCTTTAAGTAATCTCTACCCCCAGCGTGGGGCTAGAACTCACAAATCCAGGATCAAGGGTCGCATGCTCTACCGACTGCACCCTAATAGGTTAATATTTTACAGAAATATAGAATGCTCGTGGGTTAATTTTGGTATTTAGAGGCTTCATTTGGTTTAGTATTTTAACACTGATTTCTTTTTGTCAACTTAGTGTGCTATATGGAAAAAAGATGAAACTTTATTCAATGTGGCATAAGAGTTGAGCTGCTTTTTATCTCTTTATCATAAGTTTCCTTTGATTCTTTCCCTCTTAAGCTGTGTATTAACTAATACATTGTCCTGGCGAAAAGGATCCTGTGTGGAACAGTGGCCTCTACAAGTAATGCTAGTTTCAACCTGGAACTTCATGCAGTTTATCCTAACTGACATCTTTTCCTCATGTGTGCTGTTGTCACATTGTGGTATTTCTGCGGTGCCCCCGCCCCCTCAGTGATGATTTTTTCTTTTGGGATATAGTCCGTACACCATAAAATATAACCTCTTAAAGGGCACCATTCAGTGGTTTTAGTGTATTTACAGAGTGGTACAGCCATCACTGCTGTCTGATTCCAGGACATTTTTATCACCCCCATAGAAACCCTGTATGTGTGAGCAGCTCCTCTGCTCTTTTTCCTGATCCCAGTAATCTACTTTTTCTCTCCATGGATTGACCTCGTCTGGACATTTCAGTAAATGGAATCGTACTACATTTGGTCTTTTCTGTCTGGCTGCTTTTACTTAGTGTGATGTCATCAAGGTTCATCCACATTATAGTATGAATCAGTACCTCACTTTTTTTTTTAATGGCCGCGTAATACTGTATTATAAGGTTATATCACATTTTGGCTTTCATTCATCAGTAGACTAACATTTATGTTGTTTCCACTTTTTGGCTGTTGCTGCAAATATCGAACAAGAATTTACATCCTTGCCTTGTTCTTGATCTTTAGGACAACGTTCAGTCTCCACCGCTTGGTATGATGTTAGCTGTGAATTTTTCATAGACGTTGTTTATCAGATTGAGGAAGTCCCCTTGCGGTCCTGTTTTGTTGAGTGTTTTTATCATGAAAGGTTGTTATATCTTGTTAAATGCTGCTTCTGCCTTTTTTGAAGTGATCGTATGGGTTTTATCTTTCCTTCTTTGGATTAATATGGTGTATTACATCGGTTGATTTTCTTATAGGGAACATAATGATATTCTACAGGGTTTCTATGTAATGTTTTACTGCTGTGGTTTTAAATGATTTGAATCAATTTCTCTACTTTATATTTCAGGCATTTATTAATACAGCAAAAGAAATTTATGAAAAAATCCAAGAAGGAGTCTTTGACATTAATAATGAGGTAAATATACATACATAGTGCTGACTAATACTAATTTAGGATTGAATTTTAGTTACTACACAGATTCACAGTTTTGTTCTTTTTATTTCCTAAAATGAATGTATGTTAGTTAACACAGTAAGTTCATAATCATCTAACTGAAAATGTGTTATATGCTTATAATGGATAAATGTTTATGTTCTAATAGAGCATCATCGTCTGAAAATGGATTAAAATAAGTGACCCTATCCATTTATTGCAAGCAGTGCAGAATAAGATGAATCCTCCAAAGAGAGAAATTCCACTTTCATCCACACGTCCATATGGTGTCATCTGCTTTGGGGAATAATTTTCTAGTGTGTAAATGCACGTACTGTGTGACTAATGCAAGGTGCTCTGTCTGCTGTCTAGTATGAAGGAGGGACATATTCAGTTTTGAAATGACTCCCCGTGTAGCATAGGATGTTTGCAGGAGACTAATCTATGTAATTGGCAGTTAGCCTTGTTTCAGGTTTTGTTTTTGTCTTTTATGTAGAAATTATTTTGAGCCAGTTTTGATGAATATGATTAGGATACAATATAAAGCCCCGAAGCATGTGATTCAGAGTGTTTATCAAAGGTCATCATTCTGGCCTAAATCCCCACTGTGCATTTGTTCGTATTTATTTCACAAGTTTACGTGGATAAATAGTGTGTTATTTACTTTTATACTTTTACATAAATACTGTCGCCATTCCCGTATGAAGACACTGTGCTTCAGGAGAGAAGCCCCTCTTATTGCCCCGCTTGCGATTGGGAAAACTGTGTTAGAAACCCTGTGCTGCACGTGTGGCCCTCGGCCTGCACGTAAACCAGGCTCTTCATTATCGGCCTCAGTGTCCTTTGCCAAAACAAGCAACCATTTGCGTAAGGTTTCCAAAAAGTACTCGATCCTCTCATTTCTTTCAGTCTGGGGGGAGTATATTTTCTAAATCCCACCTTCTGAGCTGACGCGGCAGTAGATTTGGAGTTAATTTAAAGACGACACCGTTCGGAGACCGATGCCGTATAAATTGAACAGTAATTGGGCCTCTGTTTCAAAGGGCGCGTTCACTGTCGCTGTCTGGTGTCATATAGTAGCTGACTGCTTTGCGGGGCCGCCGCGGCCCGGAGGCGAACGTGCTGTCAGGAGCCAACAGGCCGTGCAATTTATTTGGCCTGGTGCCAGGCCTGACTCCTTGATTCCTCAAGAAGTTGCTAGCAGCCCAGAGGGGGCGAAACCAATGAGCCATAGGGCGTGCTTTTTATTAAAGAGGAGTCAAAAGAGCGAAAAGAAACCACATCAGCTGCTGTCAGTGCGGAGCTCCTGGCAGCAACCCCAGGGCCGCCAGGGCCGCAGAGGGGCTGCCAGGCCCGTAAATCTGAGATTTACTGTGACGGGAAGTTTCCTTAAGAGCTTAATTTCTGAAGCTACTGTATTACTTTGCTCAGAGTGTTGTATTTTTAGGTAAAACCCACTTGAGGGAGTGAGGGCTAAGACAGAAGTGTGAGTTTGATGAATGAAAGAACTACTCTGTGTGTGGGTTCTTGGCAAGCTGCCATGTCTTCGGGGATCATAGAAATTATTGATGACACAGAACACTCGTGTGCCCTGAGCCTGCGCAGCTGATTCAACATGGAACAGAAACGCCGTCTCGAGAGAAGATTTTACGTTGTGTTGGGGGGAGCGCGGGCCTGGCCTGTTTTGATCTTTTAAAGATGCCCGGCGGTACCGCTTTCAGACAGCGCCTCGCCGCCGGAGCCCTCCCGAGTGCCTGGCGGGATGAAGGGCTCCTTCCCGAATTATTTCCACGCGACTGTTTTTAAAAGGAAGGAGCATCCCCCAAGAGATGCTGTTTTTAATTACCGTGGAAACCCGCTTCCCATCTTTTTTTCCGCGTTGTGGGGTAAAGTTGCGTCGTGAGAATTTCGCGGAGCTCTTGAAGTGTAGTTAAGCCGTGTCACCTGGTTGGCTCCCGTTAACACCCGTGTTTTAATCCCTCTCCCCCTTTTATTTCAGGCAAACGGCATTAAGATCGGCCCTCAGCACGCTGCTACTAATGCCACACACGCAGGCAATCAGGGAGGACAGCAGGCGGGAGGCGGCTGCTGCTGAGTCCGTTTCTACCGTCTCGCTGCCCGCGTGTGGCCGCTCACTCCCTCTTCCTCTCTCTCCTCCTGCTCAGCTGCGACATGAAACTGTTTGAAATGGCTTCATGTCCCAGGAGACTTTCATCCTTCAGATTCTTGTATAACTTTGAATAAATGGTTAATGTTCACTTAAAAAGACAGATTTTGGAGATTGTATTCATATCTCTTTGCATTTGATTTCTAGGTCAATTGATGTGATTATTTTTGTTAAATGTTGTCTTGTGCCCTTACCTATGAACTGAACTGTGTTAAACACTACAGAGTCATCCTGAGTATTTTCAATCAGTTTGTGTGCTTAGGTTTCCCAGCACCCGCGGTGACCTAATGTTTAATATCCTAGAACTGTCCTCAAAAAGTTTTTCCATTTTCAAGGCTATAAGGAAAACCAGAAGGACTCTTTTAATTCTGTATTTATCACTTACTTTCTGTACATACAGTTTCACCTGCTTGGGTGTACTTTGCCAAGCTTGAATTCTTTAATGCATTTGCATAAATTCTATACTGTTTAGAGCTTGAAGCTACAGAAGCATTGTTAGGAGTTGCTTGGACACCGAATTTTAAACTTTTTGACATTGTTAACAAGCATGTTCATCTTTTCTTGTCACTAGTCCAAGAAAATGTGCTTAACGTACATCACTAAAGGCTGTGTGTGTGTTTACCTGTTTTAATGCCAAAAGTTTGCTCTATGTCCACAATTTCTTAAAGACCTCTTCGGAAAAGGGTTTGTTTGCCTTAATGAACACTGTTGGGTAAAAACACAGTATGATGAGCGAGATGGGCAGAAGCAAGAGCCCCCTGCACCTGAGCGGCTCCAAGGAGAGTGAACGTCCGCACTTAGACGGCACGTTACGAGGACTTTAGCCTTTCCTTCGACACAATAATGTTTTCTTTTGCTTTTATTCCCATGATTTCTAAGTATATTTTTCACGCAGGACAGTTTTTTCAACCTTGATGTACAGTGACTGTGTAACATTTTTCTTTCAGTGACAGCCTATAATCTTTAAAATAGGGTAAGCAGCTTGTCTGTTTTGAAGGGGGTATGACCATAAATCTACCGGACGGAAAATCCTGTTGAACGTAGAAAAAGCTTTAGTAATTTACTCAGTGTGGTGGTTTTATCCTTTTCTTTTTTCCTCTCCCTTGGTCTATAATGAAATTGTTACAGCAGTGCAAAATAAAATCCTATGTATAAAAGTGTTCCTTTCTTATTACGACCACATCGTTTTTTAATGTCTTTTCTCAGTCCACAGGTTTTTCGTGTATTTCAACACATATTTTAAAGGGTCAGCATGCTTAACGCCGTCTGTAAAAATTTGGCTTTGATGTGATCGCCCTTTTCGATACTGAAATTCTTTCTGTTGCTGATGCTGGGAGCAAGCATCTCTGGCTTCTCCGTGAACACAAAAGCGCACTCAAACTACAAGAAGGGTTTCTAAGGAAGCTCTAAGTATGAAGCTACTTTGAATTCACTCAGTGACTTCAACCACTTTCTGCCAGTCTTCCCTGCAGATTCAAAGCTCTGACATCATCTCGCGGGAAATCACCTAGTGTTATCTTCGGTTTGTGTTAACCAGCTCCTGGAGGCCAGACGGACAGGTAGAGAAAGTCCAGTTTCCGGAGTATTGTTACTAGAAACTCGTGTTTCCTTAAAGTGCTCATATAAAATCTGCTGCCCTTACAACTCACGCTCGTGAATGAGGGCAGAGCAGGGAGGACAGCTTGGACTCCTGATGCTCCGCACCAGGACGGGCGGTTCTTGGAAACTGTGACTTTTAAGCTTAATGTGCTTCTTTTCCATGCCGCCTCCCCTAAGTATATGAGGGGAAACTAATGGTAGAAACAAGCAGACAGCAGATGAGCACATCTATTTTAATGCCCTAAGAAAACATGGAGCCCTACCACAGCAACCTCCTCGCTTCAGTCTTGGGAAGCAGGGGTGAGTAGTGGACTTCGATAGTTCATTACCTCTTTCTCTGCCAGCCTCGTGTACTGTAAGAAATACATGTGGGGCGCCGGGGTGGCTCAGCGGTTCAGCGTCCGACTTCAGCTCAGGTCGTGATCTCACGGCCCATGAGTTCGAGCCCCGCATCGGGCTCTGTGCTGACAGCTCAGAGCCTGGAGCCCCCCTTTGGATTCTGGGTCTCCCGCTCTCTCTCCCCCTCCTTCTCTCTCAGAACCAAAACATTTAAGAAAATTTTAAATAATCTATGTGATGAATCCTTTACGTTAATTAGCAAAACCAGTGTTAGTGTCCGGCTTCTACTCTTCACTCATTTTCCTCTCCCTGTCATTAACATGTGATATTGGCACCTGTCATTGAATGTCTCATGCCATAATTGAGTCTTTAATTGATCTCTGATTTTTGCAGCAACTGTGGATACACTTAAGAGCTAGAAAATCAGTCACTAACAAATTAACACAACTTTCTGTAACATTCCAAAGCTGTAATCTTCATACAGGCAGTGTTCCTGTTTTTCTTCTGAATTAAAGACCACTGAATGAGGAGCAGCTTTTTGAAAAAGTAGCATATAATTTGGTCTATAATTCAAACAACATGGGAGCTGAACTGGATCTTCATACATAGGTTGTTTTTAATTTTAAAGTAGCCTGTTAACAGGGAAATAGTCCCTATTTATCTTGTAACAGTCAGGAGGGTGGGAATGTAAATGATACCAAACTGTGTCCAGTCATTCAAACAATGATTTATGTCTGGCTTTGGAACACATTAAATACTCATTCTCTCATAGCTAGTTAAACCGTATGGAAGCTCAGTACTAAGGTTGACAGCATAGGGTTTGATTATAGTCCATAAAATACAAGAAGTAAATCAAAATAATGCAATGAAAGAAAGCCATTTCAAGTCTGACTATACAAAGAGCCAAACAGATATATCTAACCTGGGTTTCTTAGAAATAGGAATTTACATGTGCTTTGGTGCACAAATGAAAATGGAAGCTAGCCCCGTAGTAGAGCATCTCATATCGGGATTTACTACATAATAGTACTTCCTTGGTTGAAGTCATGATGGGGAACTTCAAAGGGTCAGTGCATACGTACAATATTCTCTCTCTCTGTTACTATTTCTCACCTATGAGGTTGGAGGCTAGAAGAAACTTAATAAAAATATGACAACACATTCCACTGGTGAAACTCTCAGATGTTGCTGGTGGAAGTGCACACTCGTATTGCCTTTCTGGAGAGGAACTTGGCTATAACTATTAAAACCAAAATGCACCAAAATGTTGACCCAGCAATCTCACTTCTAGGAAAATAACCCTGATGATCCCTTCCAACAATGCAAAAGCACATATGCACAGAGTTGCTCACTGCAACATTGGTTGTAACTGCAAAATACTCGGAGATGACCTCAATGTCTACACATAGAGTGAGTGAATAAACTATGACATCCATGCAAGGGAGGCCTACACAGATGTAAAAAAATAAGTATGAGGAAGAGCCCTATGAATTGATGTCATTTCCAGGACATACTGAGAAGCGCAAAGTGTAAGAGTCTAGAGGCTACCATTACGTAAGGAGGCAATATAAGAAAATATGCATGGGAGCGTCTGGGTGGCTCAGTTGGCTAAGCGTCCAACTCTTGATTTTGGCTCCGCTCATGATCTCACGGTTCGTGGGTTCAAGCCCAGTGTCAGGCTCTGCACTCCCAGTGTGGAGCCTGCCTGGGATTCTCTCTCCCTCTCTATCCCCAACCCGCTCACATGTGCGCACTCTCTCAAAATAAGTGAACTTAAAAAAAATGCAGGTGTCTGCTCATTTGTGCAAAAACAAAAAACAGAATAAACTAGAAACTAATGAGATGGGTTATGAGTGGGTTTTGTGTGTAAAGTAAGGATTGGGAATGAGGTATTCAGGACAAGTGGCCTCTCTTTGAGTATACATTTTTGTTTAGCTCTTGACTCAGAGCCATAGTAATGTTTCTAGTACTCCAAAATTCATTAGAATTGAACACGTTCAGGGAATTCGAGATAACAAAGTAATGAATGAGCCTGCCTATATTACAAATGAGTGACAGTACCATACTGAAGGGGATGGGAAAGAAAACGTGCAGACAACCAGCAACTTTGAAAAACAGGATCTGACTCTACACTCTAAGGCTAAGAACATAATGAACTACACACAAACACACCGAAACTACTAAAAGGGTATGGGTGAGCAATTCTAAAAACAACCTTTTGCCTATTTAGATTGAGCAAATAAGTGTACTGCAGATAATGAAAGATCTATAATGAAAGCAAAGGTTTTCATTATTTTTAAAAAGGAGTTACAAATAAAAGTTGGGAAAGACTAGAATGAACCCCGTGGTGTTGAATTGAAATTGGAGATGTTAGGAACTCATGGTTTGTGTATGTACAGATGCATAGAGAAATATACAGATAGAAAGATACAGAGCCTTCCTAGTTTTGTCTACTGAGGGCAGGGCCTGAAAGGAAGCAACACCCTCACAGCAGTGAGCACACCTTGTATGCAGATACTGGTTTCTAAGTGCCATTCTATAAAAGGAACGATGGCTCCTAGGAGAAAGAGTTGGTCCCAGGGCTGGGACAGGGAAGTTATAAAACAAGCTCAGAACATCTGTGATGCCAAAAAAAGTTAAGAGAGTGCTCTTAAAATAATGGGGATGGAAAGGGTACCATGAAAATGGACTCTAGAACCAATTTAATGCTTCTGATGGCCAAATCTGAAACAATTTGAAAAAAAATAACTCATGCTAGTAATGGATTATAAACCATGGAATAAACACCCATGATATAAATAAAAAACTGCATGAGGTAAAGAGACAGCTTTTCTTTACAGCAGAATACCAGTTAGTAGAGCTAGAAGGCATGATGTAAACAGAAAATCCTTAAAAACACAGTAATTTTTAAAGATAGGAATACTTTTTTAAATTTTTTTAACATTTATTTCTGAGAGAGAGAGACAGCGTGAGCAGGGGAGGGTCAGAGAGAGAGGGAGACACAGAATCTGAAAGAGGCTCCAGGCTCTGAGCTAACTGTCAGCACAGAGCCCAAGGCGGGGCTCGAACCCACAAACCGTGAGATCATGACCTGAGCGAAAGTCGGACGCTTAACCGACTGAGCCACCCTGGCGCCCCAGGAATCCTTAATGAATGCGACATGTAGTGGGCAAAAGCATGACAAGTGTATCCCCATAAGATCTTCTCACAAAAGGAAAACTACTAACTTGATGGCTAGCCAACCGACACCACCTGCGTCAAATAATAAGATGTGAGGTCATCATGCACCAACTGCCAGGACGTGCTGAGAAGGGCATAGCCCTGCGAGGTCCTTGCCAAAACTGTACACCCCCAACCCAGTCATTAGAAACCCTCAGCAAGTCCAAGTTGAGGAACGTTCTACAAAATAAGTGACCAATACTCTTCAAAAATGTCAAGGTAATGAAAGATAAAAGAATGAGAAGCCATCACAGATTGAAGGAGATAAGGAAACGTGACCACCAAATTCAATGTGGGAGGCCAGGTGGACCTGGGAGGAGGTTCTGACCAAGGAGGGAGCACAGAGGGCTTCTCTGCTACTAGCAAGACTCTGTTTCTTACCCTGGGTGGGGGTTACATGGACATTTGCCTTATGGTTTTTAAACTATACTTCTACTTTCTCGTAAATAAGAATTTGTCTCATTAAACAAAAATGCTGCTTGGTGAGCTGCTCTTAAAACATAAATGTGTGACGTTTACCTTGATCCCCTTCTACTGGGTTGAATTGTGCCCAACTCCCGAGAGAATATGCTGAAGTCCTAACTCCGGACACCTCAGAGTATGTCTTTATTTGGAAATAGGACCGTTTCTGATGTAATCAGTTAAAGATGCGGTCGATATGACCAGTGTCCTTGTAAGAAGATAGTAGCCATGCAAAGACAGAGACCCGTGGGGGGCGGAGGCCACGTGATGATGAGGGCCGATTGGAGTCACGCAGCCTCGAACCAAGGCATGCCAAAGGCTTGCCAGCCAACCACCAAAAGCTGGGATGAGGCCAAGGATTCTTGTCCAGGTTTCAGAGGGAGCACAGCCCTGCTGAGATCTTGACTCGGAGCTGGTCTAGCCCCCAGAACTGTGAGAGAGTTAAGTTTCTATTTTAAGCCACCCAGTCTGTGTTCCTTTGTTACAGCCACCCTAGAAAATGGATACATTTCTTGTATCCTATGAATAAAGACACTTTTTGATGGGCTGCCTGTGTACCTTCAGTGAAAGGGCGTGGTGATGGATGCCAGGGACTTGTGGGCGCGTAACGGCCACCTCACTGCCCGGCACATTTAGGCCTCATCCTGAGAGGAGGAAAGTTAGTCTCTACGGCTGTTACATTCTCCTGCCTCAAATTAACTGCCACATCAAGAGGCCATTCAGAATATGAGCTATTTGTACATAGAGAGTTCCTGAAAAAACCACAGAGGCAACATACAGGTCTTTCTCGAGATGACATTAAAGATGGAATTGTTATCGTTACTTAGCCCCAGAATTCAGCTCAAAATTGAATCACACCGTGACTTGATGAGTATGACGATGGGATCTAAGTGGAGACAAGGTCCAGAAAGGACAGTGGGTGGAAGCTGACCGAGACGGTTGTTTGGGGTTTGAGCTCCCAAAACCATTTAAGATAAGCTGAGCGTTGCTAGCGAGCCGCAAGGCACTGAGGACAGAGTGAAGGCACCTGGCTGGAGGGAGACACTGTCACCAGACAGCAGGCCGCTGCGGTCCTACATTTCACAATTAATTTTGCATTAAAATAGCCACATTCCAGTCCCCGGGAGGAACTTGGTAAATGGCCACAAAGTCAGCCCCTGCTACATCTTTTCACATGTGCCCGGACGTGATTTGGGAGTGGCTGGCATACAAGCTTGCCAGGCTCTGCTGTGTCTTTTTTATTTATTTTTAATTTTTACATATTTATTTATGGGGGGGTGGGGTGGGGAGGGACGGTGAGAGAGGGAGACACAGAATCCGAAGCAGGCTCCAGGCTCCGAGCTGTCAGCACAGAGCCTGACACGGGGCTCGAACTCATGAACCGTGAGATCGTGACCTGAACCGAAGTCGGACTCTCAACCACTGAGCCACCCAGGTGCCCGGGACTCCACTGTATACCTTTCCCTCAAGCAGGTCGTGATTCCTGATAAACACTGATATCCCAACCTCTTCTTTGCAATTAGTACCATTAAAGTACTTACTGAGGACTGTCCTCATAGACGGGTCAGTCAGGGGCTGTGGCCACAGAGTTCTCCCTTCCTAGGACCTGTCCTATTAAAAACTTACAATCTAAAAGGACAGGGAGCTTATTACATACGGCCAGTCGCCGCACGATGGGTAAAATATTCATGCGGACAATGGATCTGTTAGGGATGAAAAGCAAGGGTTATTATACACAACGGTGTATTAGTTTCCTAGGGTTGAGATACAAAGTATGAAAAACTGTGTGGCTTAGGGGCACCTGGCTGGCTCAGTCAGTGCAGCGTGTGACTCTTGATCTCAGGGTTGTGAGTTCAAGCCCCACGTTGGGCATAGAGATTACTTTAAAAAACAAACAAACAAAAAAAAAAACCTGTGTGGTTCAAACAACAAATGTACCGTCTCACAGTTCTGGTGGCTGGAAATCTGAGACCAAGGTGTTGGCCGGGCTGGCCCCTGCTGAGGGCCGTGAAGGAGATCTTCTCCGGGCCTCCCTCCTTGGCTTGGGGACGGCCATCTGTCCCTGTGTCTCTTCACACCATCTTCCCTCTACGTGTGGCTTCATATCCAAATTTCCCCTTCTTTGTAAGGACAGCAGTCATACTGGACTAGAGCCTACCCCGATGACCGCGAGTTAACTGGATCACCTCTGTAGAGAGTCTGTCTCCAGTAAGGGGCGCCCTTTGCTGCCCTGGAGTTTCGAACTCCAACAGACGAATTTGGAAGGTGGAGGAGGGGCCACAATTCGGAGCATAACACACTCGGCTGTGGATTACGGATTTAGGGAGTAAGCCAGCACTCAGCTCCTCAATCAGCGCGGTGCGTGTTTATGACGAAGCTGGGACTTGGGGAGCGCCACACAGGACATGAACAAGCTAGGTGTGAGGAGATTGTAAAGAGCGGTCCCTTAATGTGCCTTGTGTTCCTCTGTGGCTGCTAAATCTAGAGAAAAACTCAGCAAATGGGGTAATCCTCTTCCTAATTCCAAATATCTTACTACGTAATCAAGACCCATTGGGGGGTGCCTGGGTGGTTCAGTTGGTTGGGCGTCCGGCTCTGATTTTGGCTCAGGTCATGATATCACAGTGCAGGAGTTTGAGCCCCATGTCGGCTCCTCGAACTGACAATATGGAGTCAGCTTGGAACTCTCTCTCTCTCTCTCTCTCTCTCTCTCTCTCATTCTCTCTCTCTCTTTCTCCCTCCCCCCACTCCTTCCTGTACATGCTCTCCCTCTGTCTCTCAAAATAAATGAATAAGCTTTAAAAAAAGAGAGAGAGACCCATTTGACCCCCCACCAAAAAAAAAAGGCCCTTTGCCACCTGAACCTCCGCGACTTCACAGCATGTGTATGTCTCCCTCTGTGGGGTGGCTGGTCTGAGGGCCTGGGGTCATCCTGTCTGCACAGCGAGACTCCTCAGAACATGGCACCCGTGGTGGTGCTGTGCCCCCTCACTCTCCTTGCCTTCCCACCTCTTTCTCAGCCTGAATACCTTTTCCTTGTTTGCTTTTTTTTTTAATTTTATGTTTTATTTATTTCTGAGAGAGAGAGAGAGAGAGACAGCGTGAGCAGGGGAGGGTCAGAGAGAGAGGGAGACACAGAGTCTGAAACAGGCTCCAGGCTCTGAGCTGTCAGCACAGAGCCCGACGCGGGACTTGAACCCACAAACCATGAGATCATGACCTGAGCTGAAGTCAGGCAATTAACTGACCGAGCCACACAGGTGCCCCTATTTATTTATTTTGAAAGAGAGAAAGCACAAGTGGGGAAGGAGCAGAGAGAGAGGGAGAGAGAGAGAATCTCAAGCAGCATCTGCCCACCAGTGCAGAGCCCGATGTGGGGCTCGAACTCATGAACCTTGAGATCATGTCCTGAGCCGAGGTCAGATGCTTAAGCAACTGAGCCACCCAGGTGCCCCCCTTTTTTTTTTTTTTAAGTTTACTTATTTATTTTGAGAGAGAGAAAGAGCAAGAATGGGGGAGGGACAGAGAGAGAGGGAGAGAGAGAACCTCAAGCAGGCTCTGAGCTATCAGCGCAGAGCTGGATGTGGGACTTGATTTCATGAACCAGATGATAATCTGAGCTGAAATGGAGAGCCACACGCTTAACTGACTGAGCCTCGCAGGCGCCTCTCTTTGTTTTCAGGGAGACTTAACACCACGTCCAGTGTTGGTTAAGTGTCTGATTCTCATTGTTAGCTCAGGTCCTGATTTCATGGTTTCATGAGTTCGAGCCCCACATCGGGTTCTGTGCTGACAGTGCAGAGCCTGCTTGGGATTCTCTCTCTCTCTCCCTCTCTCTCTGCCCCTCCCCTGCTCTTGCTGTCTCTGTCTCTCTCAAAATAATAAATTTAAAAAAGAAAATTTTTTTAACTGACTGAGCCTCCCAGGTGCCCCTGTTTCTTTCTTTTACACTGAAGTGACATTCACATAGCATAAAACTAGCCATCTGAAGGTGAACATTTCCGCAGTATTTAGTACATTCACAGTCTATACAACCACCCCCTATCTAGTTTCAAGCCCCAAAGGAGACCTAGACCTATTCAGCAGCCCCTCCCCATGAGCCCCTCCCCCAGCCCCTGGCGACCACGGACCCGGGTTGTTTCTCTGTGGATCACACCCGCTCTGGGCGCCTCGTATAAACGGACTCATATGATACGTGGCCTCTGTGTGTGGTTTGTTTTTTATTTCAGCATAATGTTTCCGAGGTTCTTACGCACTGCAGTGCATATCAGCACTTCGTTCCTTTCCACGTGGCAACACTCCGGTGCACGTGGCTACCACACTTTGCTTATTCTTTCAGTCACTGACGGACGTCTGGCCTGTTTCCACGTTTGGACAATCAGGACGACAGCCCTTACGAACAAGTGTGTACGCGCATCAGGCTCGTTACCCACGAGTCCTTGTCAGCAGCCTAGGTCTGATTTCCCCACACTTAAGTAACAGAAACATCCTTTTGGTGTTTTACTTAAAAATTACTCAAAGGCGCCTGGGTGGCTCAGCCGGTTAGGCATCTGACTTCGGCTCAGGTCATGATCTCACAGCTTGTGAGTTCGAGCCCCGGATTAGGCTCTCCGCTGTCAGCGCAGAGCCTGCTTCGGATCCTCTGTCTCCCTCTCTCTCTCTCTCTGCACCCCTGCTGTGCTCTCGCTCTCTCTCAAAAACAAAAAACATTTTAAATAAATTACTAAAGTTACGTATGCACATGGTTTCCAGAAAGCCTAATAGTACTGGCGCCCGGCCTCGCAGTGCGGAGAGGCAGGCGTGTGTCTCTCACTAGGCAGAGACACTCAGAAACCTGTGGCCTGTGATAAAAGACTGCAGGTGACGATCTGGGGGTGGGGACCAGGGCACCAAAAGCATCTGCTCAATGACCTAGTTTCTTAGCACCCAGAGAGAACTTAGCATCCTGCAGTACTTCTTTTCAGCTTCTTTCTCTGGTTACATAGATGTATGCTCTTTTATGAAAATGGAAACACACTGGGGCGCCTGGGTGGCTTAGTCGGTTAAGCGTCCGACTTTCGCTTTGGTCATGATCTCACGGTTCGTGGGTTCGAGCCCCACGTCGGGCTCTGTGCTGACTGCCAGCTCTGAGCCTGGAGCCTGTTTCAGTCTGTGACTCCCTCTCTCTCTGACCCTCCCCTGCTCACGCTGTCTCTCTCTCTCTCTCTCTCCTAGAAATAAATAAAAATATTTTTAAAAAATTCTAAAAAAAAAAAAAAGAAAATGGAAACACACTGTGCACATCACTTGTTTTCCAATAAATGTGCCAATGTTCTTACATGACCTCCTTAGTCGTAGTGATGAGGAGTGTAGCTCAGGGGCCTTACTGTCTTCTTCAGATGCCGGCTCCACCACTTACCACCAAGGATTGGAGCCCCTCATTTGGGATCCTCATCTATAAAATGGAAGTAATAATTGCCCTTCCTCATAGGCTGGTGGGGAGGGTGAAATACGCCATTACAAGCCTTACAAGTTCTTAGAAATTTACTTGGCACAAGGTGAATACTCAATCAATGTTACCCTCACTGATTTTCTACATGATTTTGAATCCTGTATAGCACTTCATTGTGTGGATGTGCTCAAATGTACCTCGTCATCTCCTTCTGGTGACTCACTTTATAAATAGTTTCGACACAATAATCCAGACTCAGTTAAGGGGCACCTGGGTGGCTCAGTAGGTTAAGCGACGGAGTCTTGATTTCAGCTCCGGTCATGATCTCACAGTTGTGAGATCAAGCCCTGAGTCGGGCCCTGAGCTGGACATGGAGCCGGCTTGTGATTCTCTCCCCCTCTGTCTCTGCCCCTCCCCCACTCAGCATGCTCGCTCTCTCTCTCTCCCCCCCCCCCCAAAAAAAAAGACAGAGAGACTCAGTTAACATTATTACAGCTAATTCTTTGGACACGTAACCAATGATTTTTTTAGAATATATTGTTAGAAGTATAAGTACTGGTTCAAAAAGGATAGGCATTTTTAAAGATTCTATATATGTAATTTCCCTCCAGAAATGCACCATTTTATATCCAACTAGACCTTGAGCGCATTCTGGTTTCTGTACTGGATTACCAGCAACGGAAATGTTTTTTTAAAACCATTCTTTGCAACTTGATGGGCCATTCTCAAATCTTTTTTTTTTTTTTTTAGTGTCATTTATTAAGCCTCTTTTCCCCTCATTGCATTGAAATACTTTAATTTCAGATGGCAAAATTTGTGCATTTTCAGTCCTGTTTCTGACATTTTTATTGTGTTACAGATTTATACATTTCTGCTAGCACCACCTCTCAGAACCTCCAAAATTCTAAAAGAATTTTTAAAAACTGTGCTTAGTCGAGTTTAGTTTGGGGAAAAGTTGATATTGTCGTGATATTTAATGCTCCCATTCAGGAAAAAGGTATGTCTATCTGTGCAACAAGGACATTTTTTTTTAATGTTTACTTTTGAGAGAGAGAGAGCACGAGCAGGGGAGAGGCAGAGAGAGGATCAGAGGCAGGCTCCTCACTGTCAGCACAGAGCCTTGTGGGGCTCGAACACACTAACCACGAGATCATGACCTGAGCCGAACTTGGACACTTAACCGACTAAGCCACACAGACGCCCCCTAACAAGGACTTTTAAGGTAATGATATTCATTCTAGAAATAGAATTTTGAGGAGCTCAATTTGTTTTCAAAATCTAAAATTAATCTCACTTCTGCATTTTCAAATTCATTGCAATTTAGGGAGGAAATTTCTGCCCATCTTGCCATTTGTTTGACCAATCTAAAGCATTTCACAATTTCCACTAATTTTTATCATTTCTCATCGACTTTTATTTTTCACTGCTTATTTTCTCTTCTACACATCTCTTAGTTCTTCATCCTAAAAAATAGCCTTTCTCTTTTAGCTATAAAATGTCATCCAAAAATAAACATCCATTTGAATGCATTTGATTCGATTCAATATGAGTGAACATTCAGCAAATACTGAGTATTTGCCAAGTAGAGTAACGTCACATTAATATGCTACTTAATAACATAATGTGATACTCTTTCAAATGGAGCATCCAAATTATTGAAAAATAATGAGCATCAGAGTTCTTGATTGTGGCTTAATAATCAAGTTTTCCACGTAGAATTCCTTGCAGCAGCCTGGCTCTTTTTGGTTTCTTTTAACCTCGGCCTCAACACAAATTGCACTTGATTGGCTCGATGGTCTATTCCTTTGTTAGAAGAGCTGTAAAGACGTGTTCTTTCCATAGACAGCCTACTAGTGCCCCGGGCCTCCTTCTGCCTGTTTTGCTACCTCCTTCGAAGCTTCTCAGCCCCTCTGGGCCTGACTTCCTGCCCTGCCCTTCCTCAAGCTTCTTGCTGTCCCCTGGGCCATTCACTGTGGCACACTGTGAAAGAGCAAAAAATTGGAATCACCTGAAGCCTATCAATTTGGGAATTTTCAAGTAAAATTTTAATCTACTCTGCAACTGACTAGCAGTGCGATCTTGAGCAAGTACTTAACCTTGCTGTAACTTTGTTTCCTTGATAAAATGGGGCTGCCAGTAATACCTACTCCATGAGATTGTTGATGAAATGGGTTCATTTTTATGAAGCACCAGAAGTGTACTTTATGTACAGTAAGCAGTATATGCAGTATATGCTTATTAAATGGGAAGGAAAAAAAGAAAAATAATTGTGAAATACTAAACAATGGCAAAAAAAAAATCCGGATTCTCTCTCTACATATAGAATACATATATATGTATATGTATGTAACATATTATTTAGTAAAACTATTTATATAATATATAAATCTATACAAAACATTGTTAGCTAAATTATGACACAGAATAATATACATATTACGATCACATATGTATACACACATGCACATTATAAATGTATGTACCCCACACACAGAGGAAATTCTGTAGAGAAACACATCCCAACTTTGGGCTATGATAACTAATTTCTGGAAGGAGAATTTTTATCTTTAAGTCTGTACACTTCTATGCTACTTGAATTTTTAAGTAATATTACATTAATATAGTATTTGTATAAATGAAAATTATATTAAGAGAAAAAATAGGCAAATGGCATGAACAGACAATTTACAAAAGAAGAAATACAAAAAGCTTCCAGGCATATGAAAGGATGGTCAAGATCAGTCAAATATAAGTTGAAACAAAGAGATACCCATCTTTTGTCTGTCAAATTGGCAAAAAATAAAAATGCTTTATAACCTCCAAGATTAAGGATTTACTTGTTCATAAAATGTTGATGGAATTTAAAGAGGGGAAATTGTATATATGACTGTGTGTGTGTTTGTGCGTGTGTGTAAAATGACCAGATGATACAAGTTTATTCTTCTGACTCTATCCTACAAAAATTATAGCAAAAATACATAAAGATGAGCAGGTAGAATATTTACTTAAACATGATTTTTAAAGGAAAATTGCTTAAATTTCCACATTAGGAGAAGGGATGGATTAGGGAATACATTACAGGCCATTTAAAAAATAAGGTTTGGGGGCACCTGGTTGGCTCAGTTGGTAGAGCGTGCAACTCTTGATCTCGAGGTTGCGAGTTTGAGCCTCATGTTGGGTGTAGAGATCACTTAAAAATAAAATCTTAAAAAAAAATTAAGGGGGCGCCTGGGTGGCTCAGCTGGTTAAGCGTCCAACTCTTGATTTCAGCTCAGGTCATGATCTCATGGTTCATGAATTTGAGCTCCACATAGGGCTCTGTGCAGACAGTACGGAGCCTGCTTGGGATTTTCTCTCTTCCTCTCTCTGCCCCTCCCCAGCTTGTACTTGCGCTCTCTCTTTCTCTCAAAATAAATAAATAAAAGCTTTAAAAAAGAAAAAAACTTTTAAAAAAGTATATACGCATTAAGCTGAAAAATCCATACTATAAAGAAAAACAAGGGGCGCCTGGGTGGCTCAGTCAGTTAAGCGTCCGACTTCAGCTCAGGTCATGATTTCGCAGTTTGTGGGTTTGTGTCCCGCATTGGGCTCTGTGCTGACAGCTCAGAGCCTGGAGCCTGTTTCAGATTCTGTGTCACCCTCGCTCTCTGCCCCACCCCCACTAATGCTCTGTTTCTCTCTGTCTCAATAGTAAATAAAAACACCCAAAAATTAAAAATAAAGAAAAAAGAAAAAGAAAAGAAAAATATTTAGGCTTACAGAACAATATTTATGGTAAGATCCCATTTTGTGAAAATAATGACAAGAGCAGAAAATCCTATTGCAGTGTAAATACGCTCACAAAGCCTGGGAAAATGATGTCACCAAGTCTACACATGGACTGAGTGATGACCAAGGCAGGGGGTGGGCGCAGGAGAAATGATGTTTCCATTACACAAGTGTGCATGGCTTAGACTGGCTTCTGGGAGCTGCTGCTGCTCCTGAACTTTAAAAGTTGTAGGGTTTTTGGGACACCTGGGTGGCTCAGTCCGTTAAGCATCCAACTTCGGTTCAGGTCATGATCTCACGGTTTGTGGGTTCAAGTCCTGCATCAGGCTCTGTGCTGACAGCTCAGAGCCTGGAGCCTGTTTCAGATTCCATGTCTGACCCTCCCCTGTTCATCCTGTCTCTCTCTCTCTCTCTCTCAGAAATAAATAAAAAAATATTAAAAAAATTTTTTTTAAGTTGTAGGGATTTTTTTAAATCGTCATTTTAATTAACAAATCTATGTGCAACTATAGTTTTAGAAACAATACCATTAAAAAACAAATGTGGGGGAGGAGTATGGGAACCTCAATTTTGTTGTGAACCTAACGTGCTCTCAAAATAGTCTATTTTTTAGGGGCACCTGAGAGGTTCAGTTGGTTAAGCAGAGGAATTCAGCTCAGGTCATGATCTCACGGTTTGTGGGTTTGAGCCCCGCATTAGGCTCTATGCTGAGAGCTCAGAGCCTGGAGCCTGCTTTGGATTCTGTGTCTCCCTCTGCCCCTCCCCCACTCCTGCTTTGTCTCTCTCTCTCTCTCTCTCTCTCTAAGATTAAATAAATATTTTTAAAACATTTAATAAATAAAATAAATAAATAAAAATAAAAAATAGTCTATTTTTTAAAGTCAAATGCCCAAGAAGTTGTGTTAAAAGTTTTCCTAGCTTTGTGTTGTGATGTGAATTACACATTTCCAAACAGACAAACTCCTATCAAGAAATAAATTGCATAAGAGGTAGTATTTTCAGATAAAATCTTATGCTGCATTTTTTCCTACATTCAAAATTTTACATCAAGCTAAGAGATTCTTAAGGGAAAAGTATAAGGGTGAAACATACTCTTATCATATGATCCTACAATAACTCTCATTAGCATTTACCCATAGGAGGTGAAGATTTATGTTTACAGAAAAACCTACACGTGACAGTTTACAGCAGCCGTGTTCATGATTGCCAAAACTTGGAAGCAGCCAAGAGGCCCTTTAATAGATGAATGGAAAATGAATGTGGTCCATCCAAAGAATGGAATACTATAGAGCCTTAGAGAGAAATGAGCTATTAAGCACAAAAAGACATATAGAATGTATGCGTACCAAATGCGTACCACTGAACGAAGACAATCTGAAAAGGCCACATATTGTATGGTCCCAACTATAGGACTTTCTGGAAAAGGCAAAAACTATGGAGATGGTGAGAAGATCACTGGTCGGGGAGCCTGGGTGGCTCAGTCGGTTGGGCATCTGGCTTCCACTAAGGTCATGATCTCACTGTGGGCTCGAGCCTTGCATTGGACTCTACTTCTTCAGGTCCTCTGTCTCCCTCTCTCTGCCCCTAACCCACTCATGCTCTCGCTCTCTCAAAAATAAACATACCAAAAAAAAAAAAAAAAAGATCAGCGTTTGCCAGAGGTTGAGCGGGAGGGAGGGATGAACAGGCAGAACACAGGGGGTTTTGGGGACAGTGAAATTATTCTCTATGATACTACATGGTGGATCCATGTCATCATGCGTTTATCAAAACCCACAGCATGTGCGCCACAACAGCAAGCCCTATCGACTTCAGTTAATAATCCTGTATCGGTATGCATTCATTGATTCTAACAAACTAGCACACCAGTGCAAGATGTTAATAACAAGGGAAAGAGGGATGGCTGAGAGCATATCCAAAACTTGTCTATAAACCTCCAGCTACTTTTAGAAGTCCATTGGAGCACCTGGGTGGCTCAGTCAGTTAAGCGTCAATTTCAGTTCCGCTCATGATCTCACGGTTTGCGGGTTTGAGCCCCGCGTCGGGCTCTGTGCTGACAGCTCAGAGCCCGGAGCCTGCTTCGGATTCTGTCTCCCTCTCTCTGCCCCTCCCCCACTCATATTCTGTCTCTCAAAAGTAAACATTAAAAAAATTTTTTAAGTCTATTAACTTAAAAAAAAAAAAGTGTAACCATTGAGGTTTATGCTTCCCACCGATGTCCTGACTGGAGAGCCAGAGGCGGAGGCCAGTGATTTACCACCTCAGCTGCTACCTGGGTTCGGAGGCGTGTTCCGATACTGGATGAATGAAGAAGGAAGCATGCAAATGGCAAACAGATTTAGCCGGTTTCTCTGCAGGAACAGAAAGCCCATCAAGAAATTAAAATCAGTCTCCTCTCTGCTCCGTAAGATCCCCTCCGCCTCACCAGCCCCGACGACACCCGGACGTCAAGTCCCTCATCTGGTCCGACTGGCCTGGGCTCCGACCGGTCCTGGGCACGGCAGGTGGCTGTTGCTCAATGCGTGTCCCCCTTTGGACCCCCTCGTGCCCAGAGGACGCGGAGTGACTTCAGCTTCGGCCGGCTTCTTCCGGTTCCCTTACCTGGACTTCTGAATTTTAGATGCAGTTCCCACAAGCACGTAAGCTCACGAGAGCAAGGGAATGGTTCTTTCACTGTTTTGTTCTCTAAGAACCCTCGCACCTGGAAAAATGCTCCATTCATTAAAAAAAAAAAAAAAAAAGTGTGGGAAATATTAATGGAAGAATTGAAACAAAGGAAAAACACATACACGTATTTTTTCTAACTGTTCCCTTTTGGAAAAGGCTCTCTTTTTCTCTAAGATTCTGTCCTTCTTACTTTTTTGGTGTTAAAATGGCTATTCTCAAGTAACAGCAGTCACCTTTGCGGGAAAGACATTTCCCCTGCCCTGTCTTCCTTTGTACCTTGTCGTATTACCTATTCAGAAATAAATACAAACTTAAAGTAAAATAACTGAAATCCGCCCCCCTCACAAAAAAATAGTTGAAGTCCTTGCTGTTAGAATGGTAATTTTTTAAATGTCCATATTTGGCAAAATAAAAAATACTTTAATTGCAATATTATATTAATGTCCTAAATTTATTTAATTTGGCTTTTTCAAATTAAAAGCAAATGCCCCAGATCCCTGAGTACGACTTGGCACCCAAATATTTGAGGAATGACTGAACAACTCTGGTCTAAAATGCTTGCGGTCAGTGTACAGACTTGACAACAGTAAACGTGGCCGTCGTGACACTGTTAAGGGCTTTTGTCAACTGTCACTGTACGCTGACAACAGATTCCTGCCTGCTTCCTCCACCGCCAGTCGGCTCCTTCTTACACACACCTGCACGGGTGGGGGCCGTTCTGCTCAGGGAGGGAGGGGGCCCTCTGCTCGGTCCTGCTGTCTATGGCGGAAGACTGCAGGCGACACTGAGTCAGAACCGCTTGGGATTTGCTCCAAACCCGGGTTCCAGGGCCTCGCGATCAAAATCGGAGCGGCGGGCAGCCTGGAGTCTGGTTGGAAAGACGCCCCGTGAGCCCCTCCTGCTGCTCTGCCCTCTCCCCCCTGACTCCGACCTCCTCCGAAGGCCACGTCTTCCTCATCTCAGGATCCCCAGGTCTAGCAGAACGTGGCCTCATTTGGCAATGACATCTTTGCAGGTGAGGTCACACTGGAGTTGCGGGGTGGGGGGGGGTGGCGGGGGCTGATCCACTGACGAGGCGGCCCCCAGGGGGGGCCCATTGCGCCCACCGAGGCGAGGCAGAGCCTGGAGGGGCAGGTGCAAGCCCAGCAGGAGCCACAGAAGCTGGGAGAGGCCGGGGAGGGCTGTCCCCAGAGACGCAGGGGGCGCGTGGCCCTGCCTGTACCTGAGTTTCAGACTCCCGGCCTCCAGATCCAGAGGAGGTCCTCGCCGTGAAGCCAGCCAGTCTGCGAACTCGGTCACCGCAGCCCTAGGAAGTGAATACAGATCCTAAATGTAATACTTCCCCACCGAGTGACAAGTGCGCGCCCCCCCCCGCCCCCCCAGTGCTTTGTTTTGTTTTTACCACGAAGGTGATGCTATAATTTGAACTACTTGTCTTGGTCAAGCTCTGGAGGTAAGTACTCCTTTTTGATCTACCACCCCCCCCAATCTTTCTGGTTTCTGGAAATCTCTCCTAAAATATACAAGGGGGTACAGTACACAAGGGGGTAAAATACGCAATATGCAAGGGGCTTTCCACCTCGCCAGCTGTGGCGCTCTCGGGTTATCTTCATTCGGGGGTGCCCCACAGTCAGGTTCCTCACCTCTGGGCTGCCCCTGGCCCCCTGAAGACCGTGTAAAGACCTCGATCTGGATTCCAGAGGTCCAGGTCCAGCCCGGGCTTCTGCGTGTCCGACATGATCCTTGGTCACACAGCTGTTGCTTGGAGAAGTAAGACCTTGGGCTCACGGCGCATCCAGGTCCCGGGTGTGAATCAGGGGATAGAATCCCGCCAGCTCTGGGACACACGCTCAAACTCAAACAGTGCGAGGCGGGAAAGGGGGCCGATGTCCCTTCTCGGGGTTATTTATTTTTATTGCCCAGGTCTTGTCTTTTGGATTCTAATTCCCTGGTGAAGACATGGTTCAAATGCCTCGCACAGAATCAGAGAGATTTTGTTGTCAGCTCCACAGCCACCTGTTGCCAGGGCCTCTGATTTTCCTCTCTGCGACTGTAAAGCTCTTCGTAAGTCCAGATGCCCTAAACATTTAAAGATGCCATAACTGGGGTGCCTGGGTGTCTCAGTCGGTTAAGCACCTGACTCTTGGTTTCGGCTTAGGTCATGATCTCACGATTTCAGGAGTTCGAGCCCCGTGTTGGACTCTGTGCTGACAATGCAGAGCCTGCCTGGGATTCTCTCTCTCCCCCATTCTCTGTTCCTCCCCAGCTCACGCTGTCTCTCTCAAAATAAATAAGTAAAAAATAAATAAATAAAAAGATGCTATAATAATAACAGTAATAGATTAAGGACCACTTTTAAAGGAAACCTACATCTTTTCGCTCATCAAATATCTAATTATTAAACCGGAGAAATTTATTTTGGGATAGTTTAGCCACCTTCTAGGATGACAGGGAGGGGATAAAATATATTTTATGTGAACATTTGACAGTGTGAGAAATAAATTTCATCAGGCTGAGAAGAGCCTTACCGATATATCAGAAGCATGCACTTCAAATAAGCTTCTGTTCCTTCTGGGGACACAGCATTAAATTTAATTGGAACAGCATCCTTCCATCAAAATGAGAAGGGCCGGACGGGGGTAGCTTCTTGTACAGGTAACTCTCGCCCTCTGCACAAGCCATGGATTGTATTTCTTCAGTGGGTTTTATTACTGTGAAGAAAACCTTTTTATTTCTGCCACATGATTTGACACTAAAAATTATTAAAAAGAACTTAACAAACCAAAGCCATGACAAAAAACCAATGTGTTGTGTAGGGATCATTTTTATGCTTGGGACCAACTTTATTATTTTTGGAACTATTACAAGACTTCTGTTAAACATGTTGAATGTTAAGAGGAAACAGACTCTTGGCAAATGTGGAAAACCAATTATAGAAAACATCTCTGCTAGAGCTAGAAAGACACGGGGAAGGGACAGAGGCGAACCTGGTCCTTCCCTACTCTGACCGCCGAAAACACACAGTCGAGTTGCCTTGAAAAGAATATGACCGTTACATCATTGTCGTTGTTTTTGTATTTACAGGCAAAAAAGAACAGTAAAAATGATACTTCTGTTATGCAGCAGAGTACAGTGTAGAATTACTTCCCTTAAGGCAAATCTGACGTAAGGAAAGTAGAATTTCCAAAATAAATATCCTAAAAACTGATTGTTATAAACACAACATGAAAAGCGTCAGCACTAATAACGAAAGCAAATTGCCTTAAATTGTAAACGCTTGAATTAGAATTATTAATTTACTCAAGTTTTGAGAGCATTACCTGTTTATACTGCGTAGTAAAAGCATGCCATCGTGTAAATGTCAATTAAAGGGTATAATTTTATCTACATAAATATTGACAAGATGGAAATGAGTGAAGCTTCAACTTTGAATTGATTCCATTTTGAAAACCTAGACAGCTGATCTGGAAAAGGAACCCACAGAAGAAAGGAAGCATTTTCCATTCGTATTCACCTACTCTCTCGTGTTCTCGCGCGTGCTGGGCGCTGTGCTAAGTCCCTCCCTGTGCAGATGAATAAGACATGACCTCCGACCTCAAGGAACTTCCGGTTTGAGGGCCAAGCCCTTGTAAGTGTAGTAACAGAGGCAGCCCCCGTGGGAAGAACCAAGGAAGTCTTCAGACAGTAATTCTGGCAGAAAGAACAGCATACCCCAGGGTCAAAGTGTGTGTGTGGGGGGGGTGGGGGTGTGTGTGAAATAGCTGGTTGTGTGAGAGGAAAAACATGCAGAAGGGAACGACCACAGATGAATCTGGAGGGGTGGGTAGGGCGAGACCATGGGTGTCTGAGGCAGGCACCATCAAAGGAGGAAAGGAAAGGCACATTCACTTGGACTTTGGCAAAGACTCTTCAGCAGTGTGGGCAGAGAGAAAGGAATCAGCGAGGTAAGGCTTCCAGGGACCGCAGCCCCGGGGCGCCATCACCACCCCAGACGGAGGCGTTAAAGAAAGAAGATGGCGCAAGCCAGAAACTGGTTGTGTGCTGGAGCCCAGGAAGAGAGGGCAGCCACCTCTTAAGTGTGAAGAAGTACTTCTAAGAAGGGGCGCCTGGGGGGCTCAGTCGGTTAAGCGTCTGACTTTGGTTCCCGTCATGATCTCACGGTTCGTGGGTTTGAGCCCCGCGTCGGGCTCTGTGCTGACAGCTCAGAGCCTGGAGCTCCTTCGGATTCTGTGTGTCCCTCTCTCTCTGCCTTTCTCCTGCTTGCACTCTGTCTCTGTCTCTCAAAAATGAATAAACGTTAAAAAAAAAAAAAAGGTATTGCTACGTAGGTAAATAAGTAGGTGCTTCCCATTAGATTTAAAATAGTTTTACGCATTTGTAAGATGCTTAAATATTTGGATTTGAACACTATCAGATGGTAAGAGCTTAGTTGTGGGACATTGTAAAAGTGCAGTGATAAAAAGACAACCACTAGCTAATGAGGCCAGTCTTCCGTCAGGTCTGCAGAGCCACCTTCCCTGACCCAGGGAGGCACCTTAGGCATTAAGACTCTGAATTGCAGGTATGCTTGTCACCCCTGATGGCAGTGGGACACGGGGGATAGGGCTGGCCCCAGGCTGCTCTTTCACCCCCCCCCCACCCCCCGCCAGCGTTTTGCTGGGTGCTGGCTGCGGGCGGGTGGGGGCGGAGGCCTGCTGAACACAATCCTTGCATCCCTCTCAGTCCCTGGAACCTCAAATCCTAACGCTGATCCTTAATCACAAAAGTTAAACAGACTTAGCCAACTCAATTTTCAGTGATAATGAGCATCAGAAATCACATGGATTAGTGAGTCGAAAATGATCCCCTTCAGAATAATTTTATTTCTAATTTCTTAACCTTCCTGATGCAGGCGCTGGGAACAAGCAGTGACAGGGACCGATTTGAGGCTGACTGCCCTGTCCCCCTGTCTCTGGTAGAGCTACAGATTGAGCACTACACTCACTACTACCTGTGGAGCCAGGCCTAAAGAGGCCAAGGTAAACGGAAGGGGCAGAGACCCTTGACCCTGGATCCTCATTAAGGATGTGCCACTTTTCAGCCAAAGATGCAGACTGAAGAAGAAAGGGGAGAGAAAGAAAAGTCTTAAAGATAAGGCCCTTCCTCTCAGTTTTATGCTACTGAGTCCCCAAATACCTGCCATGCATCCTTGATTCCTCGGCTCTTCTCCGTCTTCTGAAGAACTGACTTGTCAGCATTGAGCCAAAAACTGAATGACTGAGTACCCGGTACATTTTCTGGGACCGACACCATTACATGCAGCAAACACGCTGGCAGGGATTATAGGGGTTCTAAGCCATGCGCCTGAAAGAAGACAAAGAACGAAGAGAAAGAGAAAACACAGAAAAGCAGAGGGTGAGAAGACTTTCCCATGTGCTACTGTCCATGTCCAAGTCTGTTTATGTTATTTATTTTTAATGTTTATTTCTGAGAGACAGAGACAGAGTGCAAGCAGGGGAGGGGACAGAGAGGGAGACACAGAATCCGAAGCAGGCTCCAGGCTCTGAGCTGTCAGCACAGAGCCCGACGTGGGGCTCAAACCCACAACATGAGATCATGACCTGAGCTGAAGTCGGACGCTTAACCGACTGAGCCACCCAGGAGCCCCCAAGTCTGTTTAAAAGAACAGAGATGCAAATCTAGTGGGGGATGGGGGGGCGGGGGTCTCTCTTCAAGATGACTGGCATGCCTGACTTTCTGCAGCAAACCACACCCAGATGGCACTGTTGGTTCCAGGGTCACCTGAAATATAAATGGATGAAAGGGCTAAAATACTTAAAAGCATGACTGTTGAAAAAATTCTGATCAAAACTGGATTAATGGTCATGTCCATAGAAATAACCAAGTCCGTTTGGTGAGTGGTTGAGGGCACACAGCCACACGCATGGCTTTGAGCAGAGTCGGACAGGATTCTAGGCCCGGTTCCCAGCTCTGCCCCCAAATGTCTGACTTTGGGCAAGCTACCTAACCTGCTGCATCTTTAAAATGGGAACAATAATATAGCTGCTCCCTAGGGTTTCCATGAGGATCTTTGAAGATACTGGAAACAGTGTTTGACGTATACCAAGTGTTCTTTAATATTAAGACTCTACATAGGTTAGGCTATAGTTATGTATAGAACACCAAAGCAAAAGTCTCAAGGAAAAGACTTGCTGAAAAAGTCTCAAAGTTGGCTAGTCATTTCATATTTTGTAGACTGTATTATATAACCTGCTGCTTTTGTTTGTTATAAACAGCTTATTTCACTCAGCTTAATCCCTAAATTTAATCATTTATTCAATAACTTTTAAGTAAATTCAGTTTAATTATAGAGATCAACAATTAAAAAAATTTTTTTTACCTGTTTATTTTTTGAAACAGAGACAGTATGGGAGCAGGGGAGGGGCAGAGAGTGAGAGAGGGAGACGCAGAATCCGAGGCAGCCTCCAGGCTTTGAGCTGTCAGCGCAGAGCCCGAGGCGGGGCTCAAACTCACAAAACTGCGAGACCATGACCTGAGCTGAAGTCAGCCACTTAACCGACTGCGCCACCCAGGTGCCCCGAGAAATCAACAATTTAAATGCTAGAAGTTTAAATAATCAAAACTAAATGTGTATCACTCACAGACGTCCACGCACATCCACATGAAAATGTGTTTCACTTCTGGGGACACCTAGAATATTTTTGCTGATGATTTCTGCTGTTTTATTCCTATTTTGTGGAGGGTGAGGTAGAGGAGCCGGAAACAATTGCCACTGAGGAAGCTGCAACAATGTTTACAATTTTTCATTGTGTCTGTTCTCTTTTTCCCTTTTCCATACCACAAAACAACAATGCACACACACACACACACACACACACACACACACACACAACGCCATATTAAATTAGTGTAATTTTGAGGAAAGTCTGTAAAATAAATTTATTTAACATCGAATCTGGTTTAGTGGAAATCCCTCTAATAAGAAATGAGGTCATGTCTCCTGCAATGAATCATGTCCATTAAATTCATCCCGTTTTCTGGATGTTTTCCTTCCTTCATTTGTTTGTCATTTCCAAGTCTCTAATTCCTGTTGACTGTTCAATTAAATGAAATCACTGATTTTTTTTTTTTAATTTTAAAGAGGGCATTAAGCTGAGGCTACAAAATATAACCTGTATTGGTGATATATGGAAGTGTTGAATGACTATATTGTATACCTGAAACTAATATAACACTATATATTAAGTAACTGGAATTAAAAACTTAAAAAAATTAAATAGATTTTTAAACACACACATGCATAATCTGTATTAACACAAATCTGCTCTTAACTCTACAATAATTTGTCCTATTCAGCTTTTTAAAAAGGAATACAATTCAGTTATATTTCAGAATTCTCCAAACATTTTCCATTTGTGCATCTCTTAATTCATGTGTGTCTTTTTTTCCCCTTTGCCATCTTTCTACTCCTTTGATACTGGCAACAAAATAAGAAAGACGGTTATTCTTGATTATAATATTCCATTACCTAGAAAACTTCTTCGGGATGAAAAGCAAACCCTGCTCTTCCCACTGACTAATAACTGATTCCTCTCCATACATTTCTCTACCGCCCTCATTTTCCTTTACTCAGAATTACACACGGAAAGGCTACAGCTCCACTTAAATAACTCCCACATATATTCAAGGACGCTCTGAGAACTAAAATCTCCGGGGCTCTTTAAAAGAGCTCATCTATTACAAGACCTTGCGATGTGATCCAACACATTGGATATATGAGGATTTTAAGTCCAGACTCCGAATCAGAGTTATGTTAACAATGGAAACAAACTTGGAAAGCTACAAGTGTAGCGTGTCTCTTACAAGTGTGTAGACTGAGACCCAGAGAGGCTGTGCTATCCTGAACAAGGCTGTTTCATATACATATGCATGAATCTATAGCTTAACACTCATAAAGGATATTCAGATGAATTTTCATAGATCCGAATTAAAAGGGCCTTGAAGACGGAACTAATCCGTTTGTAGGCCAGTTGGCCCTTTTCAGCTACCTAAATATTTCTCATCTTCACGGAAACCCTTGTATCAAACACAACGATTTTATGTCCTTGTTGAGAACGATGTTTGTATTTTGCAACAGCACCTTTTGCCATTCTCAGAATCCTTGATCTCACAGAAGTTCGGTCTTCCCGCCGCGGTGTGGCCGCTCCCGGCGGGGGCACCCTGAGGACCCGGGCCTCACCGCGCACCCACCGCGGTCGGGGCGAGGGCGGCGGGCAGGGACGGCGGCTGCCACCAGACAATGTCCTGCATTCACGGCGGCCTCCGCCAATCACAGGCCGGCGCCTCCCGGCCCCGCGCGGCGCCGCCGGCCGCGGCTCGGGCCCGAGCGGAGCCGGCCTCCGGGCGGCCATCTGCGGCCATCCCGGGGCAGGGCGTGCCGCGCTGCAGGCGCGCCCCGCCCGGAGGAGGGGGCCCGGGGCGCGGGCGCCGCGCCGTCCCCGCGGGACCCGGGTCGCGCACGGAGGGCAGGACGCACCGCCCCCTCGGCGCGAACGCGGCGCTGTCCCTTTAAGAGGAGCCTCCTCCCGGGGCCGAGCGCAGCTTCGGCCGCCCCGCCGCGGGGGGCAGCGACATCCGGGCTACCGGGCTGGCGACGACGACGGCCCCTCGGGCAGCTCCCAGTCCCTGCGGGACGCCCGCCTGGCCGCGAGCGGGGAGCGCCGCCGGGGCGAGCCGGGGGGGGGGGGGGGGCCTTCGGGGCCACGTGAATCCCCAGCCCCAGTGCGCCGCGCCCCCGCCCGCCCCCGCCTCGCAGCCGCGGGGCCCGGACGCCGAGGCCGGCACGCGGGTCACGGACGCTTCGCCCGCGGGGCCGCGCCGCGCGCGCGCGCCCGCTTGGGGCCCGCCCCGCCTCCTGCGCGTGCACGGGGGCGGGGCGCCGGGGAGCCAGCCAATCAGCGCCGGCCGTGCAGGGACCGCCTCCGAAGCCCCGGCTGGGGGTCGGCGCGGGGGGTGGGGGGGAGAGCTTCGTAGGGGGCGCGGCGCCGCGGGGCGGCGGGGTGAAGCGGGAGGGCGGGCGCGGCCGGGAGCGGGCCGTGCCGCCGTCCGGCCCCGCGTCCGGAGCCCCGAGGACGTGAGCGGGACGAGCGCGGCGGGGAGGGCCGCGGGCGGCGCGTGAGAACCGGCGCGGGCGGGGAGGGGGAGGCGCCGGGAGCAGGTGGTGCGGCCGGAGGGGGAGGGGCGGGGCGGGGCGGGGGGCGGCTGGGCGCGTCCCCCTGGGGAGGGCGCGGGACGGAGGTGCCCCGCTAGCGAGCGCGGGGCCGGGATCGCTCGGGTGTATCTACGCCGCTCGGAGAACTTGCACAAGTTGCGCGGCTTACGGGCGCAGGCTCTGACGCTTTCCTCTTTCCGATTTATTTTCTACGTGTTTTCGTGCCCGGCGGGGTTTATTAAAATTGAAAGCTGACCACTCAACCTCTGATGAGGATTGGGAGGAAAAGAACAAAAGGCATTTAAACAGAAAAATGCACGTGTGTGATCCTCTCTACGGAAGACTTGAGAGAGACTATGTGTCAGCCGTCGGACGTGAATTGCTTTTCAGGGCGGTTACTTTTAGGGTGGAGACGGGAGGTCACGACCCCCCGGCAGGTGACCCTGAACAAGCCCTACCCCAAAGTCTCCTTTTTTTCTCCCCTGAAAAAATCGGAGCGGTGACCTCGCCTGCGGGTGCCGCGGCGGGTTCGGGGAGGAAAGGAGGATCCGAGCGATTGTCGGGGTGCAGGGGTGGGGGCCCCGGGGGCGTCCCGGGGCGCCGTGTCCTCTGCGCGCTCGGGAGGGTGTCCGGCCCCGCGCAGAGGCCCTGGCGCGCCGAACTGGGGGCCGCAGAACCTTTTACGGCCTCTGTAACCTGAAGGAGCCCCGCACCTTTCGTGCAGACTCCCCGCGTCTCCCAGCCTAGCCACCGCTCTCCGCGGCCTTAGGCCCCCCGTCCCGCCCCCGTCCCGCAGGCATCAAGCCCCAGGACCCGTTGGGCTTGCGTACTTCTGGGGGTCCGCTATCGCTCCTGCCGCGCCGTGGCCTCCTCCGTGCAGCCCACCAGCGCCTTCCACCTGGAGAGTTGTCGTCTCGGCTCGCGACCCTTCGGCCTGGCCTTGCTCCTCCCCCATGTCGACCCCGCCGCCGGGGAGACGCTTCGCTGTAAAGGGAGTCCGGTCGTGCTCTTCTCGTTAACGTCTCTCAGGGGGTCTCCGTTGCCTGCGGAGCGAGTCCGGTCTCCTTCACTTCGCCCTGGAAGGCCCCCCGTTTCCTTCCCCGTCTGCGGGGTCTTTACCCCCGCCCCCGCCCCAGTCCCAGCCTCCCTGAACTGCTTCCCGTCCGCCAAGGGGACCGTCCTGTCCAGCTTCTGCGAGGCTCCCGCTCTCCGTCCTTCTTAGGGGGGCTTCACTCCCTGCCCCCACCTCCTAACCCCCCAGTGGGGTGCTGGCTCCTCCCTGCCCCCGAGGTGTGCCCACGACCGCGTCCTGCGGCGCCGCCTTCCCTCACCCCTGTTACCAGTCCCCGCAAATGCGGTGCTGGCGGCGCCGGGCGCAGCTCGGCAGCCCTGGAAGTGAGCGCGGTCAGCAGGGGCCGAAGGCCAGGAGCCTGGGGGCCTGCTGGTGCACTTGACTTCACACTGCGGTAGGGACCCGCTGGTGCGCTTGACTTCACACTGCGGTAGGGACCCGCTGGTGCCCTTGACTTTACACTGCGGTAGGGACCCGCTGGTGCACTTGACTTTACACTGCAGTAGGGACCCGCTGGTGCACTTGACTTTACACTGCTGTAGGGACCTACTTGTGCGCTTGACTTTACACTGCTGTAGGACCTGCTGGTGCGCTTGACTTTACACTGCTGTAGGACCTGCTGGTGCGCTTGACTTTACACTGCTGTAGGGACCTACTTGTGCGCTTGACTTTACACTGCTGTAGGACCTGCTGGTGCGCTTGACTTTACACTGCTGTAGGACCTGCTGGTGCGCTTGACTTTACACTGCTGTAGGGACCTACTTGTGCGCTTGACTTTACACTGCTGTAGGACCTGCTGGTGCGCTTGACTTTACACTGCTGTAGGACCTGCTGGTGCGCTTGACTTTACACTGCTGTAGGGACCTACTTGTGCGCTTGACTTTACACTGCTGTAGGACCTGCTGGTGCGCTTGACTTTACACTGCTGTAGGACCTGCTGGTGCGCTTGACTTTACACTGCTGTAGGGACCTACTTGTGCGCTTGACTTTACACTGCTGTAGGACCTGCTGGTGCGCTTGACTTTACACTGCTGTAGGACCTGCTGGTGCGCTTGACTTTACACTGCTGTAGGGACCTACTTGTGCGCTTGACTTTACACTGCTGTAGGACCTGCTGGTGCGCTTGACTTTACACTGCTGTAGGACCTGCTGGTGCGCTTGACTTTACACTGCTGTAGGGACCTACTTGTGCGCTTGACTTTACACTGCTGTAGGACCTGCTGGTGCGCTTGACTTTACACTGCTGTAGGGACCTGCTGGTGCGCTTGACTTTACACTGCTGTAGGACCTGCTGGTGCGCTTGACTTTACACTGCTGTAGGACCTCCTGGTGCACCTGACTTTACACTGCTGTAGGGACCTGCTGGTGCGCTTGACTTTACACTGCGGTAGGGACCTGCTGGTGCACTTGACAACACTGCTGTAGGACCTGCTGGTGCGCTTGACTTTACACTGCGGTAGGGACCTGCTGGTGCACTTGACAACACTGCTGTAGGACCTGCTGGTGCGCTTGACTTTACACTGCTGTAGGACCTGCTGGTGCACTTGACTTTACACTGCTGTAGGACCTGCTGGTGAGCTTGACTACACTGCTGTAGGACCTGCTGGTGCACTTGACTTTACACTGCTGTAGGGACCTACTTGTGCGCTTGACTTTACACTGTTGTAGGGACCTGCTGGTGCACTTGACTTTACACTGCTGTAGGGACCTGTTGGTGCACTTGACTTTACACTGCTGTAGGGACCTGCTGGTGCACTTGACTTTACACTGCGGTAGGGACCTGGTGGTGTACTTGACTTTACACTGCCGTGCGTTTCAGCCTGGAATGCCTCCTCTCCTAACCGCCAGCTTCTCTGTAAGAGTTAACATTTCTAACAAATGAAACAGTAAATTTGACTTAAACCGTTCTGATGTTTGTGTCACAACTGACTGTAAATCTCTTTCAGCAGCAATCGTGTGTGTGGTTTGTGATGCGAGGTTCTGGAACAGTCGTTGACTGTTCAGTGCAAACAGGCAGAAAGGTTCATGTCGAGCCCAGACTCCACAACTTCCAAGCTGAGCTGAAGCTATTGCCCCAATAATGAGAGTGGAAGGAAAGAGAATTATGGTGAGAGTTCTGATCTTTGATTATTATTATTAATTTTTAGGACAGCAGTTACCAACATGTTAAGATATTGCCCTGATACTGACTCTTAAACAATCCTGTACTCTTCATAGTTTTCTTTTCTTCACTGGATGTCATTGAAACAGACTGAAATTCTCATTTTCCTTGTGCTCATTCAGTTGGCAGTGCTACATATGCACATTTCGATCTGTAGTATCTGCGACACACTTTCAATAAAGTCAAACAAGAATTCATTGTTGAGAGATGTAATATTTCGAGGGGAGGATAAGGGAATAAATCTTAACTACTGCAAATTGTTTCCCTTCAGCCTTGCTCTGAAGGAGAGCCTTGTTGGCTTTCTCATTACTGTACAACTAGTCTGTTGACTTTGTTACACTTTGGTGGAAGGGAGTATAATTTAGTAAGAAATTTAAAAAAAAATTTTAAGTAAGTTTCTTTAGAAGAAGAAGGCAAAAATCAATGAAGTTATATAAAGGTAAAAGCAAGTCATGTATTTAAAATATTTGAGAAAAAGACCCACGCATTATCATTACTTACCGTTTCTGTAGAAAAGTCTATCCCCAGTACATACCCTATCTGTTTACAGGACAAACCAAATGATCATTATAAATGATTGATAAGGGAAAGATAAGTCCTGGAGAAAGGGTTTCTCTTGGGTATTGTAGGCTTGGATAATTTTAAGTGTAGCAAACATTTTAGGCACTGATTTGGCAAAAGTCCTGTTAAGTACACTTTACTGACATTTTAGCTGCGGTCTTCAGTTTTAAACCTTTTAAAAAAATCTTATTTCCAAACTTTATGGAGTGGTAAATGTGTATGGTGAAACCTTTCTTTTAAAAAAAATAGTTCATTTTAAGAGTGTATCTGCAATGAAATACATTGCAGCCTAGTTTAAGCATGGCAAACCTGATTAGGTGATCACTTGAATGAAAAATACATTTTCTTTTAAATGTTTTATTTATTTCTAGGAGAGAGAGAGAGAGACAGCATGAGCAGGGGAGGGTCAGAGAGAGAGGGAGACACAGAATTGGAAACAGGCTCCAGGCTCTGAGCTGGCAGTCAGCACAGAGCCCGACGCGGGGCTCGAACCCATGAACCTTGAGATCATGACCTGAGCGAAAGTCGGACGCTTAACCGACTGAGCCACCCAGGCGCCCCTGAAAAATACATTTAAAATGAGATGTAAGATTGCCATTTGCTACATTTGTTGGTTTTAGCAGAGATTTCAAGTTAACTGAGCACTGAAAATAAACTGCCCGTCTAGAGGAGATTGCAGACAGCAATGATCAGCACGTAACACAGTGGGAAAAGGTTAGGATTTGGGATTTAAAGACTCAGAATCCCAAATCAGCTAGTTTTATGCCTTCTGCAAGTTATGTCTGGGAGTTAATTTCCACAGTATAAATTAGCAACTATTTACTATTTTGGCTGGCTCACACTGCTAATGTGAGAAGGATCAAATGGGAATAATATATACCACCAGCTGTAAAACACCGGACAAATAGTAGTTAGCCTTACTGTCCTGTACATTTGCCTTGGGCTTGGAGACCTATGATCTTCATAGAAATCACGCACACACACACACACACACACACACACACACACAGAATATGAAAAAAATCTAAGAAGGAAGTAAAATTGTGTTTTCATAAACTCCAGTTCCCTAAGTAGGGACTGATGTATCCTTGCATTTATTCATGCGTAATAGCTGGTATTAGAGGCAACTGGAGCACTCTGTATAAAAAATCATCATTGTAGGAAGTTTGTTTTGAGAGCGAGCAGGGGAGGGACAGAGAGAGAGAGAGAGAGAGAGAATCTTAAGCAGGCTCCTGCTGTCAGCTCACAGCTGGAGCTGGAAGTGGGACTTGATCCCAGGACCCCTGAGATCCTGACCTGAGCCAAGATCAAGACTCGGATACTTAAACGACTGAGCCACCCAGGCGCCTCATTGTAGTTAGTTTAAGAGGATTCTGGTACGGTCTAGATTTTGTTAGGCTCTACATATTATACAAGAGCAAGGTGCTGTGTGTGTGTATGAGAGAAACTAATAAAAATGGATAAATAAAAATAAGGCAGATATTTAGTGATGTATATACATTATTCAATGCTCTCTGTCAAAGATTAAAAGAGGAAGGGGCGCCTGGGGGGCTCAGTCAGGTAAGCACCTGTCTTTGGCTCAGGTCATGATCTCAGGGTTCCTGGGTTCAAGACCCACATGGGGCTCTGTGCTATCAGCAAAAAAAAGGGACCCACTCTGGATCCTCTGTCCCCTCTCCCTCCCCCACCCCCCGCTCATACGTACGTATACACACACACACACACTCTCTCTCTCTCTCTCTTTCCCCCTCTCTATCAAAAATAAACATTTTAAAAAAGATTGAAAGGAATATGCTCTTACATGACAGTAAGAGCTGTTACTGTTGAGCCATGATAAATCTGAAGGATGCAAGAGGAACAAAAGTCCTTCCCTTACTGCCGGCTCCTTTATGCACGTCTGACATGTTTGGCCAGTGGTTAATCATCCTCCCAGGTTTGACTGAGAACTTACTATGTGCAGGAGGCAGCAGTGCGCCCTGTATGGATGGTAAAATAAATACAAGGTGCCTGGAGTTATGAGGAAGAGAAAAAAGCAAAACCCTAATGCACCTGTGCGTGGGCCTCCATTCTTTCGATGGAAGGGGAGCTGGGTGGGCACCTCTCCAGCCAGCTCTTCTCTGGAGCCTTGTAACCTCACCAGCAAGCAGAGGGGGTGACCCCTGCCTGAATACAATAGCCTCGCTCTCTCCCATTATACCATTACGGTCCCATTCTCTTGGCTCCTAAAGGGCTTCGATGTCCTAAAGGTGCCCCTTAACATAGAAATGTTAACCCTAGATGGCACTTGGAGCTAACACATAAATAACAACTGGTTTACTTGGTCAGCAGAGATGGTTTTGGTCCTGCTGAGATGGAGAATGTGAATAAGAAGGATAAATAAGAGGCTGTGAACAGCAAAGGTAGAAAGAAAGAAAAATCAAAGACCCCTTGAGGTGGGATCGAAAACAGCTCTGAGAGTTTCTCCGGGGAACAGCCTCTGAGGCTCAGTGTCTGTGCTGGGGTGGCATCGTGTCGTGGGACTCCAGCCTCCGTCCCCGGGCTGCAGGGACCCGTTCATCTGCCCCACCTATATTCCTTGTCTCTCAAGGAATTTGGCTGAACTCGGGCTAGCTTGGGGGTAAACCCGGTACTAGAAGAAAAAGCAGTCTGAAGGTCAGAAGACTCGAGTTCTTTTTGACTTTGAGCCATTCAGACCTTCCAGAGACTACAATTTCCACATTTTTCTGTAAACGGAGAGAGTGGATTATGTTCCTATTCTGGTCTGGTTTCTCCCTTTTCCTGCTAACTTCTCCCCCAGTACTCTTTACTCAAAAGGTGAAGCGCCCCAAATGTCCATAGATGAGTGGATACACAGCATGTGGCACACACACGTACAATGGAATATTGCACAACCTTAAAGAGGAAGGCAATTCTGACCCGTGCTGCAATACGGATGAGCCTTGAAGGCATTATGCTAAGTGAAATAAGCCAGACACAAGAGGAAATATTGTATCATTTTCCTTCTATGAGGTGCTTAGAGAAGTCAAGTTCACAGACAAAACAGAAAGTAGAACAGAGGTTCCCAGGCACAGAAGCAGAGAGGGAATGGGGTGCCATTGTTTAATTGGTACAGATTTTCAGTTTGGGAAGATGAAAAGGTTCTGGAGAGGGATGGTGGTGAGAGTTGCACGGCAATGAGAATATCATTAACTGAACTGAACTGTACACTTAAAATGGTTACAATGGTACATTTCATATGATGTATATTTTACCACAAAAAATATCTTAAGGTTTCTTTTTTTTTCTTTTTTAATGTCTATTTGTTTTTGAGCGAGAGGGGGTGTGAGCAGGGAAGGGGCAGACAGAGAGAGAGGGGAACAGAGGATCTGAAGCAGGCCTTACACCGAGAGCAGGGAGCCCAATGCATGGCTCCAACTCACAAGCCAGGAGATCATGACCTGAGCCGAAGTCAAAGTCGGACACTCAACTGAATGAGCCACCCGGGTGCCTCAGCATTTATTTTTATTCTTATTCTTAAGGAATCTCTACACCCTACGTGGGGCTCGAACTCATAACCCTAAAGTCAAGAGTGACATGCTGCACTGACTGGGCCAGCCAGGCGCCTCTACCACAAAAATATATTTTACGCAAATAATACTTGGAAGCCCACAGGAGGAACCCTGGCTGAAGACCTGTTTTGTGCCATCTAAGGTGTCCAGTGCCTCGCCCCCAACCTGTCCGTGTGGCAGTTTGAGTTTGACCCGCCGTCAGTCTCTCCCTGCGTGAGGGGGCGCCCTCGCTAGCCCTCTGCAAGGCACGCCCCTCACCCTCCAACACGCACACTCCTGGACCTGGACGGGGTGTGCTCCCTGCGTTCCCCCAGCGCCTCTCAAGCAAAGCTCTGCCTCCGGCGCTCGGCCACCACTCCACAGCCGCCACCCCACCCCTGAGCCGTGTTCTTCCATGTCACGTGGGACATTGCCTGGAACCACCCAACTCTTGAAGGGCATCCACGTGCGGCCCACGCAGGAGGCACCCACAGCCTCCATCGTTCCCCGTGGCTCTGATCGTATTCCACCTGCTCTTCAACCTCGTGGGGACCCCAGGCCCTCGGCCTCTCCCCCGGCACCGCTCCGTCCTTCGGGGGTGTCACACAGATGTGTGCACTGGGGCCACGACACACTGGCTTACGGGCTGCAAGCCCCACCGAGCCCAAAGTGAAGTCTACCAGTCCTTTTTCTACCAGGGCATGAATGACTTCCTCTTATGCCCTTGAAGCCTCATTCCGCGTCACTTTCGGCCTCTGCTAATGTCGCCCACAGAGCGCTGCCTGGCCTGTCCCAGCCGAGCCCCGCAGGAAAGAACCTCACCTGACATTGCCTCCTTGCAGCCCTCAGAAAGTGCGACACGTCCTCAGCTCCCAGTTTATGCACCAGCAGCCCCCACTGCCTGGCAAGGCGTCTCTTTCCTCTTCTTCGTCTGACACGCTGCTATTTGTTCTTCACGTCCAGCTGGCCTCATGTCTGAGAAGGCATTTCTGGGCCCTACTGCAGGCCGTGGGAGGGGGCGCACCCACAGCACCCTCTGCCTACGCCCACTATTGGCATCAGATCGCAGTTTCCCCAGAGGTGCAGTTCACGGGGCTGTGACTTATTTATCATGGCATCCTCAGAGTCCCATAGCGGGCTCAACACAAGAAAAGCTGTTGAAAATTGGTCACTGAATATACCTTTAAGAACACATGGTTATAGATTTGGTTTAATAGATGATCATTTGGCTTACGCTTTTACTTCTGTGATCGTGTTATATTCTTATAAATATCAAACCATTACCTTTTACGTTAGGTTTTTTTAAACCAACATATAGTTCCTTTTATTTATTTATTTTTAAATGTTTCTTTTTGAGAGAGAGAGACCGAGCATGAGCAGGGGAGGGGCAGAGAGAGAGGGAGACACAGAATCGGAAGCAGCTCCAGGCTCTGAGCTGTCAGTACGGAGCCCGCCATGGGACTCAAACCCACAAACTGCGAGACCATGACCTGAGCTGAAGTTGGACACTTAACTGACTGAGCCACCCAGGCGCCACCCACAACTAGTTAATTTTAAAACTTTGTACATCGATTAGAATCCACTTTGGCTGCACATAACAGAAAATCTTCAGATAATATTAGCATAAACAAAATAGAACTTTCATCCCAGTTCTGTACAAGAAGTCAAGCAGAGACGGTGTTGGGCTGCTGTGTGTCTCACTTCAAATCTTCAGACATCGATTGTCTTTCACTTAGGCCATCCAGAGGCTGTGCCGCTTATCTCTGTGGTCCGAGGTGGAGGCTAGACTCAAATTCTGGGCAGCAGAGTGGACGAAGGAATAAAGAAAAGGTGAAGGGCGTGTACCAAGTGTCTTTCTCAAAGTTCTTCAAGAACTTGGATGGAAGTTCTTGGATGGAAGTTCTTGGACTGGAAGCTCACATCCAATATTTTTCTCTACATACATAGCTGCAAGGGAGGCTGAGATACACAGGCTTTATTTTACGCAGCCATGTGCCCGGCTGAAAGTTCTCTCGGTATGGACAATTCTCTCAAGTTTGGAAAGCTTGAGTTTGAAAAGTTTGTAATATGTCAACATCAGAATCCAGATGAATGTAGATTCGAAGTGTATTCTTCCCAAATCTTAATCTCCTTAGTCAAAAGGTCACGACAGTTAAACTCAGGAGTTTTTACAGCAAGCAAGTCATTACATTTCCAGGGTTTTCCCTACAACCTGGTGATGGAAGAAACCAGCGCTATCAGTTCGTCCTTCAGATGAGGCTGAGAGATGAGGTGATGGGGGTGGGGGGTGGGAGTGGAGGGTGTAAGGAGCGTGGAGGGCTCGGCAACAATAGAGAACGGGTGGCATCTTTTATCACTTCTAGTATGACCTTGAATCTCACGGGCTGGATTTGCTTTGTGCTGGGTGTCCCCCTGGGCTCTCCGCGGGGTGTGGGGGGGGTCCTGGCCCTTCCTTCATCGGGCACCTGCAGGTCCACCCTGGGAAGCTGAGGTCTCTATTCCACCATGGGCCACCTTGGATGCTGCTTCAGTACCTGTGCCAGCGGCCGCCCTGCCCCCCTCGCCCCGTGGAGGAATCCTCAAAGGCCACAGAGCAATCTCTGCGCCAGAACGGGGTGCGCGGGCTGCCTGCTCGGGCGTCTGACGGTGCCCGGGACCCCCGGTCTGCTCTCTCCCCCCACCAGGCTGGCCATCCTTGTCATCCACAGCCCCTCACCCAGACTCCAAGTGCTCAGCTGGTCTCTCTTCCACTGTCACGGCCATGCTTCTGTGCTCCTCTCCTGCCTGCCCGACGCTTTGTCCCCACTCACGGTCCCTTCTGGTGTTCTGAAACCTCCCGTGGCTGCCTCCGGTCTTTCTTCTCCACACCTCACTCACTGCGAGGCAGTGGCCCTGAAGAGCCTCACCCAAGGGCTAGCCCATCGCCTCGCTTCCTTAGCTGAGGACACTGCCCCCGGCTCACACCTGCTGGGGCCCCTTCCTCTCTTCCCACACACTTGCCAGCGCTCCCTCACTTTGAGAAAGGGTCCCCTTGTCTTTCTGCTCTACCCCTTTCCTTTCTTTCATGGCCAGACGGGGAAATCTGCAGAATCCACCCCACCTTGCTCCCCCAGCGCTCCGGCTCACGTTCCCCGCCATCAGGCTGTGCCTGTCCCATCTCGAGGAAACTATGACGTTGACCCCGTCAGCGGCCTCCAGACTACCTAATCGGAGGAAGGCATCAGAGTCCTTGACTGTAACCGGGTAGTATTGTCATTGCCCTTTCATCAAAGCTTTCTCTCGCCTTCTGTCTTGCTGCATATCCTGGCTCTTCGCTTGCCTGTTATGACCGATCAGTAATAAAACCACAGCGCCCGGAGCAAATACTTAATGAGCGTGCATTTTGTGTCAGGCAGAATAGAAGGTGCTTTATACACATTGTTTCATTTAACATTTTTTTAGTGTATATATATATATATATTTTTTTTTTCATAGAGAGGGAGAGACAGAGCATGTGCAGAGGAGGGTCAGAGAGAGAGAGAGAGGGAGACACAGAATCTGAAACAGGCTCCAGGCTCTGAGCTGTCAGCGCAGAGCCCGACGCGGGGCTTGAACTCACAAACCGCAATATCATGACCTCAGCTGAAGTCAGACTCTTAACCACCGACTGAGCCACCCTGATGCCATGGAACATTTTAAATGTATGCAAAGGCAGAAATAATTGTGTGATGATGCTCTGCTCCCCTCAGGTTTTATCACCCAGGCCCGACAATCACCCATTTATGGCCACTCCTATTTCATTCCACATCCAACTCCCACAGGACTCTTTTGAAGCGACTTTCAGAAATTATATTAGTTCATTTGTAAACATCCCAGTATATTTTTAAATTATAAGGACACTTTTTTAAAAAAAAGTCTTAATGTCAAATATATTAATATGTCTAAAAATATCCAGTCAGATCAAATTTCCTCAATCGTCTCATAAATAAATTTTTTGAAGAATCACTTTGTTCAGATCAGGATCCAAATAAAGTCCACAAGTTGCACTTGGTTGATGTGGCTCTTTAAATCTCTCTGGGGGCTCCTGGGCGGCTCGGTCGGTTAAGCATCCGACTTCGGCTCAGGTCATGATCTCACAGTTCATGAGTTCGACCACCGAATCAGGCTCTCTTCTTCTCTTCTTCTCTCCCTCCCCCTCCCCCATGGTTCTCTCTCAAATTCACGAACCCCAAAGTCATAACCTGAGCCAAGGTCAGATGCTTAACTAACTGAGCCACCCAGGAGCCCCTATGTATTATTTTCGAGACAGGGAGCACACGTGCTTGAGTGGGGGGTGGGCAGAGAGAGGGGGACAGAGAATCTGAAGCGGTCTTGAACATACGAGGCTCAAACCCACCAACCCTGAGGGGCGCCTGGGTGGCTTAGTTGGTTAAGCGTCTGACTTTCGCTGAGGTCATGATCTCCCAGTTCGTGGGTTCGGGCCCCGCGTCGGGCTCTGTGCTGACTGCCAGCTCAGAGCCTGGAGCCTGTTTCAGTCTGTGACTCCCTCTCTCTCTGACCCTCCCCTGCTCACGCTGTCTCTCTCTCTCTCTCACCTAGAAATAAATAAAAAACATTAAAAAAATTTTTTAAAAAAGTTTAAAACAAAAACAAAAAACCCACCAACCCTGAGATCACAACCTGAGCCCACTTCGGATGCTTAACTGACTGAGCCCCAGGGACCCCTTAAATTTTTACTCTTTAAATTCTCTTTCCCTCTTTTGTCCCCCTTGCACTATATATCTGTAGAAAACACCAGCTCAATTGTCCTGTGCCATGTCCTACATTCTAAACTTTGCCAATCACAACCCCATGGTGTTGTTTAACACATTCGTCCCTCCACGCAGCCACATTTCCAGTAAACTGCAGTCAGATCTAGAGGTGTGCTCTGATTCAAGTTGATTTAGGGGCAAGAATCTCATTTATTTACATAGTTTCTAAGACTGTATTCAGGTCCATTCTTTCTTTTATCGTCAGCTAACTGCTGAATCGTTTCACTGGGATAATCTGCCATCATCTAGAAATCAAAACATCTAAAAACAAATGTATCTTCCTCCCCACACACACTATCCGTCTTGATACCTTGTCTGTTTCTGCAGTTTGCGGTCTTTTTAAATCACTCGGGTTTCAGGACCCTGAGCCATCCTTTACGTTTCCTTAGCTCTCATATTCAGTCATGACCACCTGCCAGGTCCTTCCCTCTAGAATGTGAGCAGCCTTTCCCTTTGATTCTCACACCTATTGCCCTCCTACAGCCTTCAGAAATATTACAATACCCTTCCCCTTCCCATGTCTTTTTCTCTTCAATTCCGCTCTGTAAACTGCCCCTGGATTAACCCCCTACACATCATGTGCTCCTCACCAGGTACTTCCCCGTTACAAACCTTCAATGGCTACCTATCACTTCGGAGGAAAGTCTAAACTCCTGGGATCTCTCCAATACAATGTGGTCCCAACCTGCCCCACAGTGCATCTTGCTTAGCGTTAGATGTTTTTCTATAAGACATGAAAACCGAGTGACTTGAAAACGTGTGGACCAATGTCATACCCGACATCTTCCTCCAGTGCTGAAAAGCAGAGAGTCAAATGAACAATTATCCAAGCGCTGTAATAAGGCAGAGCTCTCCGAGGATGATTCCAGATTTGTCTCAAGGGACACCTGTGGTCCCACGCTAGAAAGGGCAAATTGCCTGTCACTCTGGCAAAGCACTGCTCGCTAGCTTTCTCGGCTTACCAAGTAGGATGTTCACACTTTTACCTTTTGGTCTGGTCTTAAAACATGTGATTGGCCGCCGACCAGCAATACAGAATGCCAGCCACTTAGGCTCTGTCTTCCTGTGACCTGTACTCTGGCTTTTAATTACAAGCCAGACACTCCCTGCCCCCAAAAAACAAAGAATCCCAGCGGAGAGAGGGATATTCAGGGGAAATTCTCTAGAAGACACGGTATTCATCTACTCTCCCAAGACCTTTGTTAAGGTAGACCAGTGAGCTGCATCTTGGATGACCTTCAACCAAGATGCTCCTGATCATCATCCTGGCTTACACTGGTCCTGCTCAGGGCTGTGTCTGCCTGTCCCCTACGTGAATTGTCATGCGACGCTTTCTCAGAAAATTTCACAGAAAGAACTAACTGGTACTCAATAAGGTGCTGTACAATCCTTCTCGTCCTAGCGAGAACTACGTAGTTATGCTTTTCCTTTTCACTCTGGCCATCAGGAGGCTCAGATTGCAAAGCTCAAGAAGTAGTTACTTCTCTTGCTTAAACGTTTTATATTTTCCCCTGGGCCCTGATCTCGGTTTCTATTTCTACTTTAATAATTGTGTGCTGCTCTTTGTCTTAGGAAAGTCTTTAAATGCATTGTGGAATGAGCCAGTGTATACCTTAAGTAAATAAAATACGGCCACATTCCTCCACCCAGGCAAAGGTCAAGTGATTTACTTCATGGACTCTAAGTTTGCTTATTGTGCGCCTTCTCATTGGAATGCTGCCTCCCACCCCTACTCCAACACCCCTCCTCCCTTTGCCCAAAGCCTGCCCATCCTGCACATCCCAGCTCGAAAGCCTGCCCCTCTTCCGAGAAACACCCTTACTGCCCCAGCCTGGAGCACGCCTTCCTTCCTCTGTGATCCTTTCATGTTGTTTAGATGCTATTCATTTAGCACTTCCCACACAGCGTCTTTTATTGCTAGTTTTATAAAAATTTTTAAAAAGTTTTCAAAGTAATACGTGCACACACTCAAAAATTTAGACGGTGCCAGGGAGGTTGCACAGGAAAAAGGTGTTCTGGCTTCCACAACTGCCCGAGAGGCAACCGTCACTGCCGGTTCCTTGTGCTATCATTCCAGACGTATCAATGCGTTTACACACACGTACACGATACACATAAACGTACATATGTATAGGCATATATACGTTGTACATATGTGCATATGTGCTTATAAATTCTTTGGTCCCTTTTCCCCTCAACTGTGGACATACCATATACATTCTTCTGCGTCTGGACCTTCCTCCCCCATATAACAGCATAGCTTGGAGATTACAGCACATCAGCACAAAAATATATACCTGGTTCTAATACCCTTGTAGCGTCTATTGTAAAAACAAACCATCTTTACATGGTGTAACATAGTTATACCATCGTGGTCCATATCTCTGTCATTAAAGTGTACTCTTTCTGAGGGGTGCCCGGGAGGCTCAGTCGGTTGAGCATCTGACTTCAGCTCAGGCCAGGGTCTTGTGGTTTGTGAGTTTGAGCCCCACGTGGGCTCGCTGCTGTCAGCGCCCCCCTCGCGCTGCCCCTCCCCCCTCTCAAAAATAAATAAAACATTTAAAAGAGAACGTACTCTTTCTGAGGGCAATGGAGGTAGTATGTCAACACTTAATCTATTCACAATAATATCCATAAACCCCATAAGAAAAGGCTAATAAATAACTGATCACGATTTCTATCAGTCAATAGCCAAAGTAGCAAGTAATTCTATTTCATAAAAATATTTTAGGAATAATTTGAGAAGGTCTTTTTGAAAATATTTTATTTTTTATTTTTGAGAGTGGGGAAGGACAGCGAAAGAGGGAGACAGCAGAGAGCCCGGTGTGGCCCAGAAGATCATGACCCGCGCTGAAGTCTGACGCCTAACTGACTGACCCAGGCGCCCCCAATCTGAGAACGTCTTAAAGCATTATCCAATCAACGATATCAGTCCTTTGACGGAAAATTTCCACGTTGTGGGGATACTTTTGCTATTATCCACAGCCTGTTTGAAAAAGGCTTGACCTTGAGGCATACTGAGTTTTTGCGCACGAAGGGAAGGGCTGGGGGTGCCGGGTCCTGTGGAGGGGGGTTCCAGGGAAGGCAGTGGGTCCAGCCACGCTTCCTTGTCCACAAGCAGGAGCAAGGAGTCTGCAAAAGCAGGAGAGGCACTCCGCGCAGAGAGCACAGGGGCAGCCGGCCTCCTCTCTGCCTACAGGAGGCAAGGCCTCACCACGGGGCGGGCAAAGCCATGGGGAAGCTGGCATGAGCCCGTATCAGGGAGGGAGGACTTACAAAGGGCCAGGGCCCTGGTTGGATGAGGCCTGGTCTTTAAAAAGATGAGGCCAGGCCCATGTTGGGAGCAGGGCTATTCACAGGAGCTCCAAGGTGGAAAAGTCCACGTTTCCATGAACAGATGAATGGAGAAAGGAAATGTGGCACATCCTCTCTCTAACCCTCTCCGGCTCCTGCTCTGCCCCTCTCTCGTGCAAATAAACATTAAGAAAAGGAAAAAAAAAAAAAAGAAAAAGAAAATTGGGGCATCTGGGTGCCTCGGCTGGTTGAGCATCTGACTTTGGCTCAGGTCATGATCTCACGGTTCGTGGGTTCGAGCCCCGCATTGGGTTCTGTGCTGACAGCTCAGAGCCTGGAACCTGCTTCCGATTCTGTGTCTCCCTCTCCCTGTGACCCTGTTCTGCTCACGCTTTGTGTCTCTCTCTCTCTCATATAAATAAACATTAAAAAAAAAGAAAGAAAAAAGAAAATGTGGCACATACTATAACGGAACATGATTCGGTCTTAAAAAGGAGGGAAATTCTGACACGTGCTACGACACGGATGAAGTCTGAAATTACTGTGCTAAGTAAGCATAAGCCAAATATAAAAGAACAAACATATGATTCTGCTTTCACGGAGTACCTAGAGTTGGTAAACTGACAGAAAGGAGAATAGAGAGGGCCAGGGACTGGGGGAAGGGCAGAATAGGGAGTTAATGTTTAACGGGTACAGACTTTCCATTTGGTGGGATAAAAAAGTTCTGGAGACAGATAGTAGTAAGAGTTGCACAATGTTGTGGATGAACTTAATGCCACTGTCTTGGACACTGAAAACTGGTTAAAGAAGTATTTTTATATAGTGTATATTTAATCACAATCGAAAAAAAAAAAAAAAGCATGAGGGGGGCACCTGGGTGGCTCAGTAGGTTAAGCATCCGACTTCGGCTCAGGTCATAATCTCGTGGTTGATGAGTTCGAGCCCCGCGTGTCGGGCTCTGTGCTGACAGCTCAGAGCCTGGAGCCTGTTTCCGATTCTGTGTCTTCCTCTCTCTGTCTGCCCCTCCGCTGCTCACGCTCTGCCTCTCTCTCAAAAATAAATAAGCATTCACAAATGTTTTTTGAAAAACATGAACAAGGGAAACATACACTATAGAACGTGGCATTGTTTCCCCGAACTCAGTCATACTTGACTACTGGAGTCGCCTGCTTCAGTCTGTGCGTCTCTGAGCCCACACGTATTATAGTTTACCCTTGATGAGTCAGGCTGGGTAATAATACATCTTCGTCTCCTGAGGGAGGTAATAAACGAATAGGCTGCTGGAGAGACATGGTGAACTGATAGCCCGGTTGACCTAGGAGTGACTCAATGGCCGTGGCTTGTGGGGCCCCCACCACAAAGCTGTGAGGACGGGCACAGGGCCCGAACAGTGTGCACCTGTGTGTCCCACCGCCGTCTGCGTCATTGACCCACGAAGCTGTCCCCCGTGAACTGAAGTTAGGGTGGCCCATATGCCCGAGAAACGCCAGAGGGGAGCTGAGCAAACGGGTCGACGTGAGTTCTTACTTACTAGCTGTCTAAAGGAAAAGCCCCGGGATAGCAGCTCAATCATCTTATAAGCACATTGTAAACATATTGAAAGGTAATTACTGTGGGGGAAGTTAACTATGTCAAAGTACAAATCAAGATAAAACTAGGAGGTTTTCTCCTTTTCGACTCAAGTACACAAAATATTTTTTAAAGTTGATTTATTTATTAATTTTGAGAGAGACAGAGCGAGCGAGTGAGCGAGAACATGTGGAGGAGGGGCAGAGAGAGAGAGGAGAGAGAGACTCCCAAGCAGGCTCCACACTGTCAGTGCAGAACCCAACGGGGGGGGGTGGGGGGCTCCATCCCACGAATAGTGAGATCACGACTGGAGCTGAAATCAAAGAGCCGGTCGCTTAACCAACTGAGCCACCCAGGTGCCCCCAGAGTGCTTTTAAAAAATCAGTTTTGCCTTTCTGTTTCCAGGCATGCCAGCACCTTGAATGCAACACTCATTCTCTGAGTGTCCCTGGCCTCTGACGTCCCAGACACTGTCCTAGGTGCTGGTACCGAGCCAGCCGCTTCCAAAGCAGAGTGCTGTGCGGGCTGTGTGTGTGCCCGTGACCGCGGCAGCTCACTATGGACTGGTTTAGGCAGAGCCTAGTTAGTGTTTCTACTCAGGAGAAGGGCTTAGCCACCATTGGTTGCACAATTCTCGAGTCCATCTTATCCAGAGCCGGAGCTAAAGGCAAGTTGTTACGAAAATCAGGGCACAGACATGTGTGTCAAACGTGACTTTCCCCCCTTTAAAGAAGCAGAGGAAAGCACAAACGACTGGATGTAAAGGAGTTCAGCTCAAGGCAAGTAGTCTTACGGCTGTTATTAGATTGCTGTTTTGGGGGAAAAAACCCTGTGGAAGAGTTTCAAGGGCCAGAGTATGGATCCCAACTTTGTCTTTAATAGCAGGGCAACCCCTCAAGTGTAGGTTGCTCACCTGTACAAGAGGGTTGTAGGTCCATGGTCCACAAAACCCAACTCTGCTCTTCTGTCTACTGTGTATATTTGGGCCAAGGAAGAAGAGGCCTGGAGTCCTGAGTGCTGGCAATAGTTATTGGCAAACGTCTAACCCAGAGTTAAATGTAGGGGTATCATGAGATCTGACACATAAGATATGGGAATTAGGTGACCTTAAATTATGACCTGTTCCCATTTTACGTATCAAAGTACAGCTTTGAGTTTGACATAGTTTAGCCTAGAATCGTGCGAGAGCTTGCAGTGATAATACCATGTCCCACTGACGCTGACGCTACTGACATCACCAGAGCAAAAACAACACTGAAGGTGTGGCCTGGTTAACACTGGAATCCAGGGAAATGGGCCACCCAGCCACCCAGGGTCTTAATGAAACATGGAATCCAGGGAAGTGGGCCACCCAGCCACCCAGGGTCTTAATGAAACAGAAGAGGAGACATACTTAATTTTTTTCAGACTTAATATGTTGTTGCGAACATATCTATTTCCACAAAAAGGATTTGAGATGGCCACATATCCCTATCTATCATATTTATATAAAAGTCATGTCCTATATTGAAATAAAGGACCCGTGATTGTGGCTACTTCATGGCTCGAGGTCATGACTCAAGCTGATCTGCCATAGCCCTGGGTCCTTCTGGACCCCCACAGAAAAGACTGATCCCCCCCCCCGGGGGGGAGCTGGTGATTCACCATCTGTACTTCTTTTCTCCAGGGGAGAACACCGCTTAAGAAAGTTGCAAATGGGGTGGCTCCCTCGGTTACGTGTCCAGCTTTTGATTTTGGCTCAGCTCATGATCTCATGGTTTGTGAGATCAAGCCCCGGATCGGATTCCGCGCTGACACCGCAGAGCCTGTTTGGGATTCTCTCCCTCCCTCTCTCTCTGCCCCTTCCCAGCTCATGTTCTTTCTTTCAAAAAAAAAAAAAAAAACATTAAAAAAAAAAAAGAAGAGGAAGAAGTTGCATCACAAGTTAGTGCTGCCACCGTCTCAGCCCCGGGCTCAGTGAGAGTCTTTTTACTTTTCTTTTTGCAGCTTCTTTCTTCCCTGCTGGGGCTATTCCAAAACGTGAACTCTTTTCTCAAATCTCTTCACCATCCATGAACATTTCGATCTACGTAGAGGATTGGTCATGAAGTCAATAAGAAAAACGGAAGCTACTATAAATGACTTTGCTTAACTTTCTGTCACCTCTCCCTACCCCAACCTGTAAACTTATTGCCCTTACCCCCTACCTTTGCTGGGTTTTCTGTCTTTCCTGCCATCCACCCAGGACTTGAGAGCACCCTCACCCCTGCACGCCTCCCTTTCTTGCGTGGTTGCTCCTTCCCCTCCCGCTCCTGTGTCCTGCTCCATGGGGACGCTTATCATCCTGATGTCTGTTGTTGCTGTTCTGCTCTGTTTTGGTTTTTTGAAAGCCTACTACCTGATCTCCTCTGGCTACTACCGCATTTCTGATTTCATAACCACACCAACAGTCTGAAGTCTGCGCTAACAGTGAAGTCCTCACTTCCCGTGAGCTTTCTCACCCTTCTCCAATCTAGAGTCTGCCCTCAGCATTAGAAAAATGAAAAGGTTAACAATGACTGAATCCAGTGAACACTATTCATTCTTTTACTTGCCCTCTCTGTGACATTTGTCATGCTTGCCTCTTTTCTTCTAGAAACTCTCTCTCTTGAGGTCTTATTTTTTCTTTCTTTTTTTAATTTTTAAAATTTTTTTTAATGTTTTGTTTATTTCTGAGAGAGAGAGAGACAGCATGAGCAGGGGAGGGTCAGAGAGAGAGATTCAGAATCTGAAACAGGCTCCAGGCTCTAAGCTGGCTGGCAGCACAGAGCCCGATGCGGGGCTTGAACCCACGAACCGTGAGATCATGACCTGAGCTTAAGTCGGAAGCTCAACCGACTGAGTCACCCGGGCACCCCTTATTTTCCTTTCAAATTGACTTTCGTGAGTTTTCTTTATTTTTTATTTTTTTTAATGTTTTGTTTATTTCTGAGAGAGAGAGAGAGAGATAGCATGAGCAGGGGAGGGTCAGAGAGAGAGGGAGATATAGAATCTGAAACAGGCTCCAGGCTCTGAGCTGTTAGCACAGAGCCCGATGCGGGGCTTAAACCCACGAACCGTGAGATCATGACCTGAGCTGAAGTCGGACTCTTAAGCAACTGAGCCCTGACTTTTGTGAGTTTTCTTCAATGGTTTTTTTTTTTTTCATTTTTAAAGTTTATTTATTCATTTTGTGAGGGAAAGAGCATGAGTGAGAGAGGGGCAGAGAGAGAGAGAGAAAAAGAGAGAGAGAGAATCCCAATCAGGCTCCACACTGTCAGCACAGAACCCCATGGGGGCTCGAACCCACAAACAATGAGATCATGACCTGAGCCGAAACCTAGAGACAGACACATAACCAACTGAGCCATCTAGGTGCCCCATGTTGGCTTCTTTTTTAATGTCTCCCTTTATTATTTTTTTCTGCCTGTCTCCTAACATGTGCTTTTTACACGGATGAGTAATGTTCCCCGGTGAATTACTCCTCAGGGCAGGCATGCAATTTCCCACTTTCCTACTCCCGTCACATTGCTTCTGGGCTTGGCCATGTGACTTGCTTTGGCCAGTGGAACGTCAGTAGGCATGAAGTCAGCCTAGGCTTTATAGGTGCTTCTGTTTGGGGCTTGCCTTCTTGGAATATTCCTCAGAGGCTGTTGTGTCATCTGGATGACTAAGATAAAGACCAAGTGGAGAGAAGGGGAGAGACAGGGAGAGAGGGAGAGACAGAGAGATATCTACCCCAGGTTTTTCAACTGAGCCCAGCTCCCAGCCAACCCACCAGATGAATAATAAATTTTTGTCTGAAGCCATTACTTTTCGGGGTGGTTTCATACACGGTAATAAATAACCGAGAAAACATGGTGTTTTAAAGATTCCTATCGTCAGCCTGCTTTTGTCTCGTTGTAGGTCTGTCCAAACAAAGCCATCCATGCCAACAGATTTAAGTACCATTCATACCTCGTGATTCTCACACCTACACTTCCAGACCAGGTTAGTCTTCTACATTCTCATCTCTTACTTAATGAGCATTCCCACTTGATTATTCCACAGATCACTCTCAAATTCCCACACCAAAGCCCTGTGTTCTACACGCTGCCCCTGCCCCTTATTCTTTATCTTGGTTAATGACGCCACTAGTTACCAGTCACTCAAGGAAGAAGCTTAGAAGTGAATATTCACCCCTGCTTTTCGTTTACTTACCAATAACCAGTCATTCACCAAATCTTATCAAATATGTCACCTACCTATCTCTCACATTTATTCTTTTACTTCCATCACCTCGGATGCTGCCTTGGTCAAAGGCTTTGTCATGTTGTACTCTGACCATCAGTGATGTCTACTCATTGTCTCCCTGCTCTGTGGATTGGCTCACACAGCCAGTGTATCCATGTTTGTCTTGATCGTTTTCCTGTTGGAAATCTTTTAGTGGCTCCTCGCCACCTATAGAATAAGATGAAGATTTCTGAACATGCTGCAAAACCCTTCCCAATCTGGCTCTACCTATATTTCCAACCTCATCTCCTGTCCTTTCCCTGTTTATGCTGTACTTGAGCCAAATTACTTGCAGTGCTGATACTAGCCATCTGCCCAATGGATGTCCCGGACAGTTTTCCTGCCTGGTGTACCTCCCCACCCTACCATCTGCAGAGTCCTTGAAGACTCCGTTTAAATGTCACATCCTCTGTAAAGCCTCCCCTGCTTATTTGGGCAGAAACAAAATTAATCGTCCCTTCTTCTGAGCTACCACCGTACCTAGTAATGCCACTATGGTACGTATTTTAATTGTAATGACATGCTTAAGTGTGTGTCATGCCTAATAGATTCAGAGAGCTCCTTTAGGGCAGGACTTTGCTTTATTTTTGTTTTTGTAGGACCCAGCAGTGTTGCGAGGCACAGGAAATGCTTGATAACTGTTGAATAAGACTCTATATTTTTCCGCCCTAAATGTTCATAAAATAATCTCATTATGATTGGCTAAGTCACCCCTATGGATTTCCATTTGTTAGTCCAGAAGTAGAGACAACAAGAGACTGTAGGCATTGCTCCCTATTACTTAGGATAAGTTCGGGGGTAAGTTCAGTGAGCTGGTAATTGAGGGGAGAAGAGACGAAATGGCTCTTCCCAGCTCGGCGGCAGCGCCACATTGGAACCACTTCCTTCACACTTCCCGTCAGTGCTCCTTCCATTGAGAGCACTGCCTTCCTCCACCACAGGGCGGAGTGGTTCTTCAGTTCTGCCTTGTCTTCCCAATGGGATGACAGACCATGTGACGAGTGTGTAGGCTACAGAGAAGGTGGTAATTGCTTCTATATCTTCCCCATTCTTGTCTCATGGGGCCTGCCTTGTTTCCTTCCTGCTTCAGGTCTAGTTTTCCATGTTCTGCACCTTATCACAGGGATCTTTCTAAGATCTTTCTAAGATCTGACTCGTTACTCTCTTGCTGAATTCATCAGTTACCCCAAAACCTTGGGGTTGATGTCTAGAGCTCTCCTTGGCCCTATCTACATCTCCAGTCTAATTTACCACCTCCTCACCATTTATATAAGTATATGCATTTTCTAAGCACCTTCTCTCTTTTTTTTTAAGTTCATTTATTTATTTTGAGAGAGAGAGCATAAGTGGGGGAAGGGCAGAGAGAGGGAGAGAGAGAGAGAGAGAGAGAGGATCCCAAGCAGGCTCCACACTGTCAGCATGGAGCCCGATGTAGGGCTCAAACTCACAAACCATAAGATCATGACTTGAGCTGCAGTCAAGGGTCAGACACTCCGCCTACTGAGCCACCCAGGTGCCCCTTCCGAGTATATTCTATATGGGAGGCTCTACATCAACTAGGAATGAATGCTAAAAGAGAAGCCATGTTCATTGCCCCCACATAGCCCATAACCTAACAACAAAATAGGATAGCACTGAATTATAATTCAGCGTAAACCAGTATTGATGCAGATAGGCACTTTTGGGAGAACAAAAGAAGGGTAGCCAACCCACCCAGGGAGGGGCATTGGCTCACCTTCCACGTTCCACTCAGTACGGAATCACTAGCAGTAACAAGTGCTCACCGGGCTTTAAAACCACCGGACCACTTTGTTGTCTGTGGGGACTGCCTCGCACCCTCCTTATTTAAATGAACTCCGGTGCTTACTAGAGACCCAGGTCAAGCCTCCCGTCTTCTAGGAAGCATGCTTTGCTGTCTCAGGTAGCAAAAATCACCTCTTTCTTTATGCTGCCATGAACCATGAGCTGCTTGAGGACGGGAAGCTAGCCATGTCCCCCAGTGCTAATGGCCTGGCACACATCAGGCACTCAATAAATGTTTGCTGAAAGAAAGTAGGCATTGGACAAAATGTTTGCTAAACCTTTGCTAAACATGCTATCTTTGCAAGCCAACAGTGGCCTAATTGTTGCCCATGTGGCTTTCTTTTCACCTGACATCTTGACCTTGGCAGTGACTAGCGAAAGCTCATTGCAAGTCGTTTCATTATGAGTAGAACGTGGAGGCGGAGCTTACATATCCAAGTGCATTCTTTCTCTTATGAAAAAATTACAGAGGAAGGTTAATGCTGTCATTCCAGTGATGCAGGAAATGCTTTTTAGACTTTTCTTTTTGGTGCTTCCTTCAGCATTTACAGCTTATTAGGGAATATTATTTAATATTACATTAAGTGTATATACCTTTATTTCTCTCTGTATTTTCAATGGCAGCAAATCTTCATCATGTAAAGGCAAAATATATTGTTTGGAGTTTCCCAAAATCATTTGCTTGCAAATTTGATAAATGATGAAGTAGAATAGTACAGTCTTAGAGGAGAAAAAGAGATGTGGTCCTAACGAGAGTTGTTTTCTGTGACTTGCAAATTGGTTCCAAATGCATTTTCAAAAGATGAGTTACAAAAATGCATCAAAATAGGTCTTCAACACTGGAGTTAGTGTAGTATCTGTAATGTTTAAAAGTTTATAATGTTTGGAAGAACAGAGAAGGCTCTAGGTTTAAATATGAGGAGTTCTTGGGGCGCCTGGGTGGCTCGCTTGGGCATCCGAATTGGGCTCAGGTCATGATCTCACGGTTCCCGAGTTCAAGTCCCATGTCGGGCTCTGTGCTGACAGTGCAGAGCCTGGAGCCTGCTTCTGATTCTGTGTCTCCTTCTCTCTCTGCCCCTCCCTGGTGTGTGCATGCGTGTGCTCTCTCTCAAATATAAACATTAAAACATTGAAAAAATAAATATGAGGTGTTACTAAAGTTTGGGTCACTTTCAGTGTGTGTGTGTGTGTGTGTGTGTGTGTGTGTGTGTGTGTTTTAACTAGGTTTATAAGCCAATGTGGGGCTTGAACCCATGACCCTGAAATCAAGAGCAGTATGCTCAGGGTTCCTGGCCGGCTCAGATGGTAGAGCAGGATGTGACTCTTGATATCAGGGTTTGGAGTTTGAGCCCCGTGTTAGGCATAGTGATTACTTTAAAAAATAACATCTTTCAGGGGAAAAAAATGTATGCTCTACCAACTAAGCCAGCCAGGCACCCCTCGGCTACTTGGGATGTGTAAATTATCCGCCCCCCACCCGACCCTCTCCCCCTGGCCTCATATTACACATTGATACATTATGGGCTATGTTCCCAAACAGAGAAAACTATTTGTCTAAACAGTAATGTAGCATTAGTGTGAGTTCTTGGAAGACTTTTCATTCATTTCAAGGAGCTGAGAAAACCTTTTTGTAGCAGGTTAAGTTGTATTTGGTATTTTTCTCAACTGCCTTCTGCTGCTGGCGCCTAGTCCATACTTCCATGTCCCCTTCCCAGGTCCTTGGTACCTTTCTATTACCTTCCAGCTGCAAGGGACAGGGGCCTGCCCTGTCCCCCAAGGGCTCAGACTCCAAAATTACCATTTTCTCTAACTACTAAATCAAAACTACCAGCCCTTTGGACTGTAAACTTCAGGAAGGAGGCATTTTGGTTTTTGTTCACTACTGCGGCTCCAGTGTCCGGAACAATGCCTTAACCTCTCAGGCACTCCAAGTTGAATGAATAAATGTATCTCTAAATTCGTTAGTTTCAGTTAGGTGTTGGGAGGAAAATGACCCATTGAACTAATTTACAATCATCTGTGAACGACCAGGAGTCCCTCATCTCTCCCTAAGGTATTTGCATACTTAAAGGGAAAGCTTGTGAATTCAAATTATTCTCATTGGGAAAACTTCAATAGTGAAGCAAATGGAGGGAGACCGATCCAGGCTACCTACGGGTAGTGGGGATGGGCGAGAGTAAGGACTTCAGTAGGCCAGAGCTGCCCAGAGTCTGACCCTGAGGCCGCCTGCTTTTCCAGGCCCCTCAAGCTCTGTACCGTGCAGCTTCTAAAAGCTTGGAGTCGTCTCCATCATGGTTGTCAGAACTGTGGTTGGGATCAGAAGGGAGAATAAGTCAGGGAGGGGCAGTTCGACTGCTTTGTTGCTACTTTGCTCTTTGGCTGTCCTATTTTACCATTTCTCAGGTTTCAAGAAAAGTGTCTTACCTGTCTAGTTAAATATACAAAGGCGCAAGGGGACCTCCTCATAGTCACTTAATACTATTTGTTGATTGAAGGTTACCTAATGTACTTTCACTATATGCAGATGCCACCCCTCCCCACCCCCCATAATTATCCTTGAAACATACACACACTTGACAATGGGCTGGGGTATACTGTAAAGGATAGGAAACAGTTCCTTTTATGTCACTTTTATGTCCTCTGATATAGCAAGGTACTCATTCCTTTGTAGACATTGTATCCTGTCTTTAAGCTTTCTGTCTCCCATACATATTCACCAAACGTCCCCCACATGCTTTGAGAGATATTAACTTAATGAAAATGTAAACCTAATTTCAGAATTCTGATTTTTGGCTTATGATCTGGGGCTATAAAACAGGCAGAAGTTGATTTTAATGTTTTCCGATCTGTTAATGTCAGAATTTTCTGTAGTGTCCATCTTTTTTTCCGCTGTTTGTCTGTAAATCCCTTGAATGAAACATTTACCTCGGTTAAAACACTACTCAAATAAATGACAGAGCCAAAACCAATGCTTTCCGATAAATGACCGTATAATGTAACAAATCTTTAGACAATAATTACTAATATTAGAAAAATGTTTTAGTGGTTAATTCTAGTACAATCAAATTTAGTTCTTGAATAGTTCTAGTTGTTACATAGCAAAATGGTTTTGATGAATCTTTTGTTCAAATAGAAATGTTGTGATTAGTTTCAGCACTACAGGTGGTGAATGAGGAGAAAGTATATTTGGCACAGTTTTGCAATTTTCTCAGTTTATTCTGGAGTCCAATAGTAGCATTCTGCTGTACTCTGTATTTATTTTAGGAGTATCTTTGGAGGATATGGGTTCCTTCCTTGATTAAAAAATAAATGTAATCTTTAGCCTAATAAAATCATCTTTAGGAGTACAATTTGTTGAGAATTTCAAAGAATTCTAATTGCTCTGCAATTTGCACACAGAAAGTGCTTGGTAAATATCTGTGGATTTATCTCCTAAAAGGCAAATTAGTAAAAGCAGATTTCCTCTAGGTTTACTCTTCATTTTGTACCGGGAGGAGAAAAGAAGAGGTGGAGACATTTAAGGTTAGGAGATCGTATAAAAGTGCCATTTTTTTTTTTTTTTTTTTTTTGGCCAAAGAACGATGAAAACCTTCTAGCCCTGACACGTCTAATAATGGGCACAGAACCTATTTCTTTGTTTCATAACCAGTGCGCTCTCTCTCCGTTTTTTGGCATGGCAACACACTCAGCAAAATCAACGCCACCTAGTTAAAGTTCTGGCTGTGGCCGCGGACGCGGCTGTGCTGTCACCGGGGCGGGAAGGGACAGCCGCGTGAGGGCGGGACGCGCCGGGAGGAAGCGCCGTGTCCCTGCCAAGGCACCTCGTGTGGGAAAATAATTCCAAGTTGAAGGCTAATTACAGAGGGGACGTCCCGCCCCGCAGCCGCGGCCGTGCGCGCAGCGCCGGACCCCTCGCCGCGGCCCGAGCCCCGCGCGGGCTGCCGGCCGCCGCTTCCCGCCCCGGGACGGTGCCGCGCGGGGAGACGTGGCGGCGGCTCCGGCCCGCGCCCGGGGGGCTGCGCGGCGGCGGCGGCGCACCGGCCGGCGGGGAGAGCCGCCCGCAGCGCCGGCGCCCGCCCGGGGACGGGAAGTGGCGCCCGGCCCGCCCCGCGCGGCCCGCCGCCCCGCAGCCCGGCGCCGCCCCCTTTCTCTCGGCCGCTCCCTCGGCCTCCGCCACCCCGGCCGAATTCTTGCATAAATTATGCCAGGCGCGCCTGACGTCAGGTGGCGGCGCGCGGGCGCGGCGCTGAGCGAGCCGGCGGCGGGCGCGCGCGGCCCCGCGGCCGCGGGCGCGCGCGGCGTGCCGGGCGCGCGCAGGCGCTGGCGTGCTGGGGCCGCGGCGGCGGCGGCGGCGGCGGCGGCGGCGGCAGCGGTGGCGGCGGCGGCGGCGGCAGCGGTGGCGGCGGCGGCGGCGGCGGCGGCGGCGCGGGGGCTGAGCCGTGGTAGTGCGGACGCGCTCGTGCTCGGGAACTATCGGATTAAACTTGAATCGAGTGAAATTACACAAAGGAGCGCCGCTGCAGACGCGGCCCGGGGACCCGGAGACCCTGAAACTCGCCAGAGCCCCGCTCGCCCGCGGCCAACTCCGCGCCCGTGGACGAGCCCCCCGGCCGCGGCCGCCGAGCCCACTCCGGAGCCCGCTCCGCGCTCCGCGGCCCCCTCGTTCCGGGCGGCGGAGGAGCCCGACCCACCGACCCGGTGAGCGCGAGAGTTCGCCGGGCGCCTCCGGGAGGGGCGGCGGCGGCAGGAAATCGCTCCGGGCCGGGGCCGGGGCCGCGCGAGGAGTTGGGAGCGGGGAGTTGGGCGTGTGCGGGGCGCGGGGCGCGCGGGCGGGGGCCGGGGCGCAGCGCCGCCCGTGCCGGGGCCCCGAACCCGCGCCCCGAGCGCCGCCCGGCGCCCCAACTTTTGCCTGCGTCCGCGGGGCCGGCGGCGGCGGGGGCGCGCGGTCCGGCGCAGGGTCACTTCCTCGCATGTAAATGGCTTTTTGTTGTGCTGCCGGCGCGGGGGGGGGCCGGGGGCCGGAGGGAGCGTGTCTGCGCGCGGGGAGCGCGAGCGCGGTCCTCCCGCCGGCGCCGAGCACGAGTTGCCGGCTCCGTTCGGAAGAAAAAGGAAGGAGGAAAAGTTGGGCTCCAACTCCGGCGCGAGCGGGCGGTGGGCGCGCGGGCGCGGGGCGGCTGAGCGGCGGCGGCCCGGGGGCGGCGGCGGCGCCCCCCGCCCCGCCCCCGCCCCCCGCGCCGGACCGACCACGCCGCGCTCGCCGGGAGCGGCGGCCGCACCGGCGCGAACAAAGTGCGTCCCTCCCGCGCGGGGACGGCCGCCGGGCGAGGTGGGTCGGCGGCGCGGAAAGTGCGCGGGGCGCCGCGTGGGGCGGGGGGCGGCGCGAACACGCGGCGCCGGGGGGCGTCGGGACCCCCGCCGCTGCCGGCCGCGGGCGCCGAGTTGCGAGCCCGCAGCCGGGGGCGCCCGGGGCTCCCCGGGCTCCCGAGTGTGCGCGAGGGCGAGAAGAAAGGGAGCGGGGCCGGGGCGAGCGCGGGGCGGCGCGGCGAAGCGGGGACCCCACCTTGCCGGGCTGGCCGGGCCGGCGGCGGCGGCGGCGGCGGCTGCATAATAGCGACTTTATCCCCCCCCCACCCCCACCCCCAGGGCAACTCGGCTTCCCCAACCCCGACCCCGCCGGGGGTCAGCGCCGGGGAGGGGGGGGTTCACCAGGTGGCCCCCGCGGCGGCCCGGGCGCGCGCTGCCCCCGCACGGATCCGCGGTTCCGAGCGTGAACGGCCGAGGCGGCCGGAGGCCAAGCGGTCAGCGGGGACAGGAAGGAGGGCGGCGGGGGACGCGTTGTTTGTTTGGTTCGCACCGGGGACTGGGCTCCCCGGGGGTGCAGGGGCGCGGGCGCCCGGCGGGCTGCGGTGCAGGGCAGCCGCGTCCGCCCGAGCGCCGCTCGGGGGGGTGGGGAGGGCGGCGGATCCCGGGCGGGGGGGGCTTGGGGGGGGGGTCGGGAGGCTCCGGGGAAGGAGCCGCCGGCCCCGAGCAGCCATCATTCCCGAGCCGCCTTTCTCCGGATGGCTCTGCCTCGAGGAGCCCCGCGCCGTGGGAGCGCACCCCAAACTCCCGGCCGGCCGCCCGCTTTGTGAGCGCCCCCGGAGAGCGGGCGGCGCGGGGAGTGCTCCCGCCCCGGGTCGGACGGTTTTCCCGGAGGTCACTTTTAGAGACTGTTCACGCCTCGATTTTAAACTAGTTTTTCCCCCCTCTTCTGAACAGACAATGGACAAAAGAAAAGTAGCAACCCACATGGAGAGTTTCCTTTTGAATTGCTAGAATTAGATACACTATCCAGCTCTCCACTCGCTAAGTATACTTTTTAGTTTCCCATTGTACATTATCTAGCAATCGATTTAAATAACTTATCTTGAAATAGGGCCATCCTCAGGGCCTGATTTCTGGCGTACGGTAAATATTTTAATTTGTTTTTCAGGGATTTGTGTGAAGGCCCAGATTTTTTATTTTCTAAAAATATTAATTTAAGCCGTCTTTGCAGCGGGCAATGCCTTTCAGAGACGTGGAGTGGGTTTCCCCCCAATTCTCTCCCAATAAGGAGACGGGGGAGTACTCACTATCCATAATAATCAGAGAAGGGGAAAAAATTGTTCTCTTTATTTCCTTACAGATCCATTCTAACGATGACAAACAGATCTTAGTGGCTACGACCTTAACAGCATGGGAACCTGATTTATCCCAGTTATAATTCTATTTAGATTGTAGTGATGTGTTGAGTACTAGGTAATTCTTATTTCAGAAATAACTTGAGCAGTGATTTTATGAAGTTGAATCCGTCTCCCAGCCCCCAGAGTACATCTGTCGCGGAGTGTTTTTGTCTTGCTGTTGTACAACAGAAGCCCTCCAGTCTTTACCCTAAAATGGCAGCTTTCATTTGACTGGGGCCCATTCATTGACAATGATAATAAAGAGGCTGAAAGCTAGATGCTTGGGGCACCGAGCAGTACTCGGTTTGCCTTTCTAGGTAATAATAAGTAGGAGACATTTTATGTCTTCCAGATCTGCTCACGAAAAGTTTATTTTCCCTGGAAAATCTGGACTGGAGAAGAAAAGTTACAAAGTAAACAGAATTTGGAAATGGTTAGGGACTCGCTGTAGATTTTAGGAACTAAATTTTCTGATGTTGCCAAATAGTGGGAATATGGCCTTCTCCTGTTTTCGATGTCCTGATGTGGGAATAGTGGATTCTTAGGAGGCTTGTAACAGGTGAATTTCCTCACCGTGACACTTATGAATTATTTTCTGGCACTGTGTATTTTATCATTTATATTCTCTTGGTATATTCTATTTTTCTCTCTCTCTCTCCGTGCAAGCCAGTAAATTGAAGCCTGAGGAATTCTTTTCTGGGTTTTTCAAGGTTCAAATGGATTTTTAGGCAGGAAAGGAATAATAGTATAAACTGGTAGGTGAATTCCTAACTCTAGTTATATTGGTTTAATCACAGGAGTATTTTTAATTTAACTTTAAAAATTGCTTTCTTTCCTGTGTCCTGACATGGAAGTCAGGAGAGAGAAATGGTACAGGATGTGTACATGGGATGGTGATGGTTTGAAACTCAAACATTATTTTCCTGTTTTGAGGAGAAAATTAATGCCTTTTTTCTAAGTTTAAATATAGACGTCAAGTTCAAAATAATACATTCAGTTACTTAGTTTTAGAATAGAACTTTCGCAGATTCACCTGTGCTTGGTTTAGTTTTCCATCAGTTCAACTTACAGGACTATTTCCAAAACTTTTTTCACGAGAGTCTTCTATTGAGTTAAAATGAATACCACAGGGAGTACCTTGATAATAACATATCAAAGGAGTGTTACAACGTTTTTTCTCCTACTGACAGTCCAGTCCATATATATATGTGTGTGTGTGTATATATGTATATATATTTCATATATGTGTGTGTATATATATATTCCATATATATGTATATATAGTGTGGTTTTTAAACCATTAGGTCAATTTAAGAAAAGGAGTATTTTTATCCACGAGAGAGAATACACTCCGAATGTTTCAGTATATGAGCTGTGTGCCCCATAGAGCAATCCAAGTGCCAAGTTTAGAGTAGTTGTTTCAGACCGAGGCTTACAGCATTTTATTCCCTGTGCTTGAGAAAGTTTGCTTGCCATAAAGTCACCATCCATGTATTTATTCTTGATTCAGTAATCATTGGTACCTTTCACTGTGTAAATAACACATAAGAGGCAGAGCTTTCCCTCAGAGAGTTTACCGTCTAGTAGGAGAGCGCTCTTTAGGTGATCAAATACTCACATTTAACTTTAAAGATTAACTTTGGAGGGAGCCGTTATCTTTCATCCTTTATTATCCATATATGGCCTTTCTGATTTGATAGCAGACACCGTGGCCATCTTATCTATAAATAAGGCATTGCAAGAATAAAAATGCTTACTCAGGGTTGAGCAAAACGTGTGACTACAAAAAGTGGCCCTTAAAACTTCAGCTTTGTAATAAAGCGAGTCGCTTTCAGTGTTCAGCTGGGTTTCTGGATGTAAACATACAGGCACTTACGTAGATCTAGGTCACATAAGCTAAGTAGATTCAGTAGAAAGAAGATTGAGAAGGAACATTTGGGGTGATGTGGAGATGGTGTCTGGAACACGTGGGCCCTGGGTGTCTCTTCATTGTCTTGTCCATTCGTATGGACACGTTCGTGTATCTTTTTGAGAAGCTGTGTGTTCACGTCACTGGAAACTCAGAATTTAGTAGTGCTGTGTATCTTTCCAGGTGTCTAAAGCCATTATAGCTTTACTGGTTTGGGAGATAAAATTTTCTTTTTTTTTTTTTTCCTAGAAAACTTCATTATTTTGTATTACTTATGAAAGAAAAACCTTTGATACTCACAGGGGATGGAGGGTGTTAAGGTATAAAAGATTTGGGAGTAAATGATCACTTAATTTTTCTTTAAAAATATGAAGATGTAATGTATTTCAATCTGGGTATTATTCAGGTTGGGTTGCAGTTATGGCAGAATTCCACAGCTGATCATGGTGGTAGTTAGGAGCTGGGAAGGCAATTAAAAGATGCTACGATTGCTCTTCTATACTTTACTTTCATCAATATATTAAAATTCATAAGCAGAACCACACTTGCGTGATGAAAATAAATCGAAGTAGGACGTGTCCATGATATTGTCAAATAGAAATTCATCTTACAATCATCAGTGACTCTTTGGATACTTAGAGTGTGAGGGCCTTGGAGAGCTGGTCTACCTTTCTCATTTTACACATCGAGACACTAAAGCCCAGAGAGATTGATTAAATGAGCTGCATCTCTCTGGTCGCCCAGTTTCTGCGCAGCCGCGGCGGCCATGGCCATCCTCATGTGCCTAGCTTGGTGCTGGTGTAGGGGAGGCACTTGGTCTGTCTTTGTTGGGTGACTGAGCTGCTCTGGGAGGGCCTGGCTCTCCCTCTGACGTTCTGATCAAGAAGTACCTTTGCCTTAAGAATTTAACGTAGCTCTTAAAGGTGTTCTTAAGCTAATAATAATTTATTTGTCTCTACTGTGTAATGGTTTGGAGGGGTTTTGTTTTTGTTTTTGTTTTTGTTTTGTTTTGGAAAACTGTGATTATCCATCTAGAAAAATGTAGAGATAATTCCAAGATTTGATTACTGTTCTCATTTTAGAAGCTTGTATTCATTACCATAACTAGATTCCTGTACCTTTCAACTAATTTTAGGTGACTGCAAGCATGATTGTTTTCTCCGCGAAGTATTTCTAGAGGGTTCTGTTAAAAAATAATGTAGACTAGGAATGCAGAAGCATAACTTGGTAGTAAGAAGCTGATTGGTCCTTGGGCTTGTATGCTATGCCGGTGTGGAATCGGTGACACTTTCTTTGGTGGCCTTTTTAGCCACCAAATTGCTGTAGCTGTCAGGTTTGGCTCTAGTAGTAAATGCCTCTGGTCTATGGTTAGTTTTCCTCAGTTGTCTGTTTTCTTTTTCATCAATTCAAGTATTTTTGGGTACCTGCCACCTGCCAGGTGCTGTGTTAGGAATACAGTGGTACCGGGAGAAGACGAGGTAGACCCAGAGGAAGCATGAATAAAGCAACGGCACTGTCCTCGGTGCTATGCAGTGGATGTTGGGAGGAGTGAGAGTGACTTGGGATTCATCTAGCTGTGTGGGGGGTCACTCTTAGGAAGTGGCTTCAGCGCTGGCATCTAAACGGTGATAGAAGAGGAGGGTAGCATCAGCTAACCTAGAGGCCGGTGGTGTGTCTGGGGTGTACAGAGAGCAGCTAGCTGGACTAGAGAGACAGGCAGAGGCCAGCTTGGCTGGGGCTTATAGGATATGGAATTTGGGATTTACAAAAATGAAAGAGCCACTGATGGGTGTCAAGCAATGTTTACCATGAGCAGACTTATGTTTTGTGCAAGACTGCTTTGGGGATGGGGCAGAGGAGGGACTGGGCTAGGGGCAGCCTCCAGCCTGCTGCCGTCGTGGGCCATGCGATGGGAAAATCATAATGGTTTGGACAACTTGGTGGCCGTGGGTATGGAGAAAATCGGACTGGTCTGAAAAACACTTCTTCGGAGGCTTGGTGAACAGGACTTGAGGATAGATTTGCTGTTAGGGAGGAGGTAGGTGTCAGGGAATGTACATTTCCAGCATACGCCCTGCTTGGCTAGCTGACTGGCTGGTGATGCTGTTTACTGAGGCAGGGAGCACCTGATGTGGGGGGGCAGCTTTGAGGGGGACATTTATCAGTTCTTACAGCATGTGACTGAGGTAGCAGATACTGGACCCCGATGCCCTTGCTCAGTATTGTTTCCATTGCCGGTGGCATTCCAAAACTTTCCCCAAATAATCTGCCAGCTTTCTCACAAGATGGTGTGTGGTGAGCCCACCAAGGAGTGCTGGTGAGGGTCAATGCGTGGGAGGAGGGGACAGGAACCTTTGTTATTTGCACTTTGTCATATGGTACTTTGTTTGCTCCTTGCCTAGTACATAGCACGTTGTATGAATTTGCTCAGCCTAGACTGAGAATGGAACCCTATGGTAAGCAGACGTGGCCACATTTTGTTTGTCTGCATCTCCGTGTTGTGGTGATGGGTGTCTAGTTATGCACTGAAACAAGGTCCTTGGGTTCCCAGCTGATAGCTGGTGGCTCCTCACTGTGCTCGGTTGTATTTTAGGAGCCAGTCCTACGCGGGTGTGGTAGAAACGAATACAGTACTTAAATAATTGTGCAGAAAATACCCTCCAAGGTCAGAATACTTACCTGTTTTTTAGTGGAGTATGCATAAACTTTCATACGTAAATTATCTTAGAAGCCACTTTGTTTAATTTTTATAAAAAGTGGATTATACCGCATGGCCGGTAGCAAATGAGAGATGCTAACCTGACAAATGCAGAAAAGCTTCTAATGAGATAAATTGTGAAAATCCTGAACGTTTATCTTGAAACCGCCTTTTAGGGAAATGTTTGTATTTTTGTATTTGTTAGTTTATATACGTAATGCTGTTACCCGTTTATTTTTGTTACAAGTCAGACTTTTAAAGATCTCTTTCCTGGGACTCGTTGCCTTTGGGTGGGGGTCTGTTTCAAAGGTCTTTTCATTTACGCTGCCCTCCTAGGCTTTGCTGATGGGCCACCGTGAATGGCGCTGTCTGCCCGAGTCCTTCCTGTCTCCTTCAGGAGGGGCAAGGTGGTGTGGCTTTGCAGGCTAATTTAGGGACTTAGATTGGTCGTAGGGACGTGCCTCATCTGAGGGTTTTGCCGCTAGCTGTTGTGAGCTATTATTTGGATGAATTTACAATCGAGGAGTAGTATGTTCCCACGTGGGTTAGTAGGAACGCTTGGCGTGCTGACTCTCCCTGCTGCCGACCGTGTCTCCCACCCTTTAACTTATGATACTGTTTCTTCAACTTGATTGTTTTTCAAAAGTTTTTCAAAAACATTTTAAAATATATTTTCTTCTTGGGTCTCATTAACAGTGAGTTCTTATAGTTTAAGAAATCATTGCCTTCTCAGACGCTAGATGGAAGGCTGCAGGCTGGCTCCTGTGATGTGGGCTTTAGTGGAAGAATAGAGGATGTTTCTGTGCCCACCTGACTGCGCAGCGGCCAGCGAGGTGGCAGGTTTGAGTTTTCCACCACGTATCTTGTATATTGGGGGCGGGAGGGGAGCGTCAGGGACAAGCCGCTGTCAACACTGGGTCCATTGAGACCTGGATTGAGACTCAGTGTAGGGAGGACAGGGGATTAGACATCTGTGTTACTTTTGACACATCACGTCTCCCTGGTACCTCCACTCAGAAGATTCTTACCGGAAGTTGCGGTAGGTCTGATAAAGGACACATGACACCTCAGGAATTAATTTTTCCCCCTCGTTCTGTGGCAAGTGGGGGGGGGGGACTACTTTCATTTTTTTTAAGAGTCCACTTTGTTCTCTTTATATTCTTCTGCAAGATACCCATAACAGAATCCATTCTGTTGATGTTTAAAACATAATCAGCGAATGTCTGTAATTTTAACACATCTAAAAACTATCATGTTTAATGTGACGCTAAGAGGCAAATACTGAGAAGTCCCTTGTAGAGTCCTAAGGGTGCTTTTGTTTCCGAGGCAGTTCCTGCCATTGCACTAAGTGAATCATAAAATCAATTTGAACACAGGTGTACTATCAAAAATGCACCTTGGCTGGTGATGTATTTTAAAGCGTATGGGTCTAGAAATGACTTTATTTATGGATGGGGTTAACATATTGAAACCGTTAGCCTACATCCTCAAGGTGAACTTTTTTTTTTTTTTTTGAAACATCTCTATTGCAGTATTTTATATTCTTGTACACTTGACCTTGTTTGTGCTTGGAATTTTGCTTTGGCCAATTGCAAGTGTATTGATTTTGTCAGAAAAATCATGCAGACTCATCTTGAGACTTTATAAATCTTGATTAGATTAAAAACTTAATTTTTTCCTATTAGGCTTGTATTAGGGTAATCAGCTAAAATGATGGAGAAACAACAGAACAGCATTAAAAGTAACAGTAATAACCATAGCTACTAACCACCAGTTATTTGTTGAGCATTTCCAGTCAAGTAGGTGTTATGCTGAGTGTTTTAATGGATTGTTTCATTTACCTATCAGAACCTAGGAAATTAGTAGAATTATTATCTCCATTTTGTGGATGTGGGGACCTGGGTTGAGAGGTAAAATCGTCCAGGGCCTTACAGCCCTAGCAGGTGACGGAGGAGGACTTTGAATCCAGACTGGCCAGTAGCCAGACCCTGAATGTGTGACCATCTTGCCCGTTGCGTCCTCAGCCAGGTCTGCGACTGTCAGTTCTGTCTTTATAGACAAAGGTCTATTGAGAACACCAGCGGCACCCTGAAATCCTAGACCAGACCCCATTGCTGTGTCCAGTCCAGGTTATTTCTGTCCGCACTTCCTCTTTTTGGCCTGCTGTATTTGTGGGGTCCTGTGTCTTGCCACCTAAAATGACCAAGTCCCAAGCTTTTCATTCTTCATGCCCTTCCCCTTCCATGGAGGTGAGAACAATTATTTTTATGGACGTTTTATTCTGTGGTGGCCGAGAACTTGAATTGTGACGTCGGACAGATCAAGGAGTGAATCATAAAGACGGAAATAATAAGACTACCAGCTACCCAGCATTATGGTGGAAGATTACGGGAGATACTTTGCCCAAAGCGCTTGATCTAGTATATGGCATGTGTATTGAATAATTATAATTAGCACATTCTTCATCATTGAACTTATTAAACCACGTATCTTGATTTGTTTTTTTAATTTAAAAAGCCGCAGATCCTCGAATTATTACTAGAAAGGAATAGTGGGCTGCATTAGCGATTGGCTATACCATTTTCACTTTTCCTCAGGAGTAGATATAAAATTCTATGTGCCCTTGTCCTGGCGTATAACTAGATGTTATTTAGCTAACTTCTGGTTGGTTACTCAGAGGCGGTTGAGATCTGCCAGGTATAAAAATGACAAACGTGTGGGAGTGGTTCTTCCTTCGAGCTGTAACCTGAATGCTGGCTGTCTTGCTAGTCACCCAGTCAATCCTTCTTTTCCCCTGAACCTGCACTTCTCCAAAAATGCCGGTGACGTTATCCTAGACAGGCAGTGGTGTGGGCATATTTGGTCAGTTCCGGGATAGCAGAACTTTCCAGTTCAGACAGGAAAGCTCCAGTGTGTTCTCGGATCTGTAGCGTTTGGTCCTCAAGTTGCTGAACGTTGGATTCAGTTGTGCCCTCCCCAAATTATTTTCATTGCCTAAGGAAGAGATGAGATGAGATCTAAAATGAGGGGGCGCCTGGGTGGCTCAGTCGGTTGAGTGTCTGACTTCAGCTCGGGTCATGATCTCACGGTTTGTGGGTTCGAGCCCCACATCGGGCTCTGTGCTGATGGCTCAGAGCCTGGAGCCTGCTTCGGATTCTGTGTCTCCCTCTCCCTCTGACCCTCCCCTGCTCACGCTGTCTCTCTCTCAGAAATAAATAAAATGTTAAAAAAAAAAATAGATTTGGAGCCAAGGTCCAGAGTGTGAGTAGCAACTAGAAAGTGAGAAGGGTCCCTTCCTCTGGAAGGGTAAGGGTGTGGGGTGGCTTCCTTGGAATTCCACTGCCATCCAGACTGGCATGACAATGGAAGAGAGGGAGCTTAGGCCACTTTCATTTTGTTCCATTTTATTTTCACTTAAAAGTGACTTTAGGAGCAAAATAAAATTGTTGGGCAAAATGCAAACAGTTGATAAGTATGGATCCATGGGAGTTCCTTGTACTGTTCTTCCATCTTTACGGCAAGTTTAAGGAATTGTAGCAAACTCAGAAGTTTCTTAAATAACAGTGACTGACTCTAAGGGCTTGATCTCAGTAGCTAACATTTACAGAGCATGGACTTCTTGTGAGCTCGCATTTTGCTAAACTACTTATTTACATGAACTATTTTCCCTGAATCCTGAAGCAGGATAAACCAAAATGCTGATGTAGGAACAATAATTGCCATTTTATAGGTGACGGAATGGAGTTTTAGAGATTCATTTAATAAATTTGCCCCCAATCACAGCTGTTATGGGCAGACTTCAGACTCAGATCAGGACAGGCTCATTTAATAGCCTGGCGTTAACCTCTCTGCAGAAGTTGCTTTGGATGGTCCCATTAAGATGATGCAGGCCTTAGAAGGGCAGGAACGCTTGTCAAGATCTTACAGGCCTGTGCTTTGGAGGGTTCTCTCCTGGACAGAAACTGAGAGGCAGAAAAGTATCTATTAACGAATTATAGTTATGAAGGTTGTTTCCTCAGATGTTGTATCTCTCGAATTGCGAATGGTTTCGACCTAAGAGACGCATGCTCATTGCAGAACGCACTGGTGTTCTGGCCCCACGGTCCTTCATCAGTCCAGGACTTCGCTAGCATCGGTGTTCAGCTGGCCACACCCCTGCCTTTCCTCCACGTCTCTTGCCAGTGTTTATCCACCACGTACAACACTTTCCATCTTTTTCTCCTTACGTAGGACTTGAGTTGCTCAGGAAAGGAGCTGGGATGCTACTTAGGCTCCCAGTCATGTGTTCTTCCCCGTTACCCGAGCTTGGGTGAACGTGCCTCTGCTGTGTAAGGTGTTTCTGCGAACACAGGAGACAGCACACCGGCTTCTGCGGCCGCATGTTGTGTGACTTAAATAGGTATAAAATGCAGATGTGTAAATCAGTAGACTTGTATGTTGGGGGGGAGGGGGGTGGGTTTCTTTCTAGGGGATACAAGAAAAGGTAAGGTCCTAAATCGTATGACCTCTTTTCTCTGTAGAAATATTCTATGGTGATGTGTCCCGATTTTCCCTATTTTACAGGCTTTTCCCCCCTTCAGACTGTTGACTAGCTTGAATACACTGAGCTTCTAGTTAAGACTTCAGCTTTGCTTTTGTGTGTGTGCGTGTGCAATTAAAGTTTTAATTTTTGACTTAATTGTGTTAAGCTTCAGAGCTAGGTTTATCCCTGAAATGAGCATTTTAAGTTTTCCGTTTCCCCTCTCGTTAAAACCCAGAAGCAAACATCTGCGCTGGTGTTTTAAGGGGCTTTGTGGCTGGGGTGGGGCTGGGAGCCGTTGCGTGTAGCTGCTGGGGCAGGGCGACCTCACTTGCCGCCACTACGTCCGCAAGGACACAGTACCGTCACCGAGTAGGGTCCTTTCCCCGCGCGGCTGAGCTCACTGCTGGTGGCACTGCCGTCACTGAACGGCCGGCTGGCAGGCCGCACCCCTGCGCTGCAGCTGGAGAGGGTGTCGTGGCGGCGGTTGGCCATCTTGGCGTGGTGACTGCAGGGCGACGTGCTGTGAACCGAGCTGCCCGGAGGCCTGGGCTTTTGCGAGCAGGACGGCTGGCGCTGAGGAACGACTGTCCTCCTCTGCCGCTCAGGCTTGTCACAACTTCGGGAAATGGGTCACATCACTGGTACTTTATGGGTCACTGCCACAGTACGAACGGCAGCAGCAGCAACGTCTTCCTTGGGCAAAGCTGGAGAATGACTCTTCATTACCTTTACCTTCTCTAAAAACAGCTGCTGGGGCCAGCTATCGATCTAGTAAGAGATTTGACTTGTTTTACCTCCTGACACCAGGCTAGAGGTGAGAAAATGGGTCTTTTGATTCAAAGCACTACGGTGTTAATACGTATCTGTGTGCGCTTTATGTGTGTATTTTTTACTCTGCCAGTATTTTGCTTTGTAAAAGGAACCCCACCTTTCCCTCTTCTCATGTTTTGAGACAGTTGCATAGAGAATGCTCAGCCATCATTTTGGGGGCAGAAAGCAGCTTTTAAACAATGTTTTGATCTTCTCCTTTCCACCTTCTACCTCATCAGGGTTCAGAAGGTTGCCTTGCAGAAATAATGTGTCCATTGGTCTTGAAGGAAGAATGGAGTGGTGAGCTGGGCTGAGGTAGCTTTTTCATCTGTTTTCTCTGAGGGACTGTGAAATGAGTCCATTTAGAAGACTTTCAGGATTTTATGCAGTTATTTTAAAAGTTGAGGTGATGCGGTACTTGGATGGCTCAGTTGGTTGAGCATCAACTCTTGATTTCTGCTCAGGTTATAACCCCAGTATTGTGGGATTGAGCCCATGTCTTAATGTCAGTGTGGAGCCTACTTAAGATTCTCTCTCTCTCCCTCTGCTCCTCTTCCCGTCTCATGCGTGCTCTCTCTCTCCCTAAAATAAAGAAAAGGTGGGGTGGGGCGCCTGGGCGGATCAGTCAGTTGAGCGTCTGACTTCAGCTCAGGTCATGATCTTGCAGCTTGTGGGTTCTTTTCCCGTGTGGGACTCTGTGCTGACAGCTCAGAGCCTGGAATCTGTTTCAGACACTGTGTCTCCCTCTCTTTCTGCCCCTCCTCTGCTCGTGCTCTGTCTCTCTCTGTCTCAAAACTAAATAAACATTAAAAAAAAAAAGGGAGCAAGAAGTTTACAACATAGTAAGATTAGAGTAACTAGTATTAAAGTGGATATTTATCAGTCTTTAGAATTAACACAGTCACCTGGGATACTTGCTAAAAATGCGGATCCCTCCACTCCCACCCTACCGAATTAGGATCTCTGTGGGCCATCCATCTAAAATCTGATTTCTCATGGATTCTAAAAAGCCACACCTTTGTGTAAATGTTAGTTACACAGTGGGCATACCTGGGATTTCAGTGTAAAGCAGTTTAGGAAAAAGGAAACTCAATTCATATATTCTTACAATATTTTTTTCAACATTGCAAGTACTGTTACTCTCATATGTAAATGAGTCAAATGTGGCTGCTCGGCGGCATACCAGTTAATAGGAGAGGTGAAGATGGACAGACAGCTTAAGAGTTTAAAAATCTAGTCCACTTTAAAGGCGGTGTGAAAAGGGACAGAGGATAGCTTGTTTTGTATTCATTTGTTACATTTTATTCTCGTTCCTGGCACAGAATAATTAAAAACTTGTAGTTTTTATTTATTAACTACTAGATGTGTAGTTCTAGTTTATATGGCGGACGTACAGAAAACGAGTAGGGTAACATGCAGCAGTACTATTTTGGGACAGCCCATTTCAAGCCAGTGTCACTTCCAAGGGCACGTAATAACTTTAAAATGAGAGTCATCTCAAAACAGTAATTTGGCGAGTGGGTTAGTGCCGTCTTTGAAGACTTGTTAGCATAATTGTCTGTAAGAGACAGGATGTTTGTGAGGGTGAAAGGAGGCGTCCACACGGAGGCTTTTTCTCCTCTCTCCTCCCTTCCTTTCTGAGTTAGCCCTCACGAGCCCCCCTGCCCTCTTAACATTCGTCTCCCTGGACCTCGTCTCTGCTCACCATTGGGTCCTGGACCTTGCCTCTGATGCCCTCACGGCTCCTCCTTCCTCCTTCCTCTTCCTCTTCTCCCTTCCCCCTGTGGACAGTGTTTTGATCTGAGCCTGCTCTAGGGTCTAGTTGGGGCCCACAGTGTCAGCTCTTGTTTCCATGGGATTAACTCCTAAATCTGCATCTTTGTTTCCAGCATCTCTTCCGTGCTTCTGTCCTTAACATCCCCAACCTGTCTAAAATCCTGTCTTCCTGACACCTCCTCCTTCCTGCCAGAGCATGACAAAAGCCCGAGACGCCAAACCCAGCTCTTGCTCTTGAACTTGGGTTGCACACCTCAAGCCTGCACCGATATCATCGGTCCCCGGCTCCCCGGATCCTGGCCGCCTTGGTCTGTTGCAGGCTCCCTGTCTTTGGAGGGGGCTCTCTCCTGTGTCCTGGCATCCTCACTCCTTCCACTACACTGCGCTCCCCCTGACACCCGCTTGCCTGTTAGAACGCGGTCCGTGGCCTGCTGGACCATTGCCATCGTTGTTACTTGCACTGGAGGAGAGCAGAGGAGTAACCAGTGTCTGGGGGAGGCCTCCCCCCCACCCCCCAGCTTCCTGCCCTTCCTCATTGCCTGGGCAGCCGCTGCCTGCCTCCCACCACCGTCACTGGGGCTTTCGGAGCCTGCTCTGGGGCACAGCTGCCTGCACAGCGTGGGGGCTGCCTCCACGAGAGAGACCTCTGCACACAGCTGGGCATGCTGGGTTTCATGTTGAGGCTCCGCCTCTGGCAGTGTGAAGCTACCCTGTGCCCAAGGCCTTGCTGGCCTTCTCGGTGACAGGTGGCACCCCTTGCTTGGCGGCCTCCCAGTTTATTCAGAGTGTGTGTGGGGAAGAGGAGGCGAGGCTTGTTTTGGCCTCCTGTCCTGGCGTCTGAGGCAGATGCACTTTTCCATGGTGGTACTGTTTCGATTAGGTACCTGAGGTGCACCGCGGGTTCCCTGGGGCTTTGGTAGGTGAGCACAGACAGGAATGTCCGGGTCCCAGTATGGGGTTGGATGGAGAGCTGTTAAACTAGTGACTGAAATCCTTTTGGGAGGGAATCCCTTGCTGAAATGGGCGTGGCCCAAGTGACTACTGGAGTGGGTGATGGTAGCCCTAGGAGGGACCATTTGGTGACACAGGAATTGGGGCGGACGTCTGACTTACAAGCTCACAGCAGTACATCAGGCTCTTAGGAATGGGGTTACAGAAAACTAGGCCTATTGGAATCCATGTCAGAGCGAGCCTTTATGTAAAGGGGCGTAACCACATCAGTGCTGGGAAACACTTTTATTTTTGAGAGAGTGAGTGAGTGAGCCAGAGCGTGCAAGGGAGGGGCAGAGAGTGAGGGAGACAGAGGATCTGAAGCGGGCTTGGTGCTCACAGCCGTGAGCCTGATGTGGGGCTTGAACTTGGGAACTGTGAGATCATGACCTGAGCTGAAATCGGATGCTCAGCCAACTGAGCCGCTCAGGCATCCCCTAGGAAGGGCTTAAATGAATGCAAAGTCATGGCCAGTTAACGACAGAGAAAAATTCAATAGTGTTTTCAGATTTACGTCTCTGAAGAGTAAACGGCAATTTCTCTGAGGTTTCTGGAAATGTGGGTATGCCTGGTGAAAGCTGTTGTTTCATTAACTCCCTCCAGAGATAGTAGAATTATGAGGATGCCGATCTCCGGAGTACCCTTGCTGACTTTTTGGTATGACTTTCATGTTTGTGGAGGTGCCCACGTACAGTTGTAACTGTGCTACTTTCCGTGAGAGACACTGAAGCGGTTATCCCTAGCTAGGAAGTGCAGGTTGACCCGCACGCGACACTGCAGAACAGGACAGCAAAGTGTGTAATTAAGTGCTGAAAAGGTGTGATGCCGTCAGCGGGGTAGCGCCCGGAGCGGCCAGTGCCGGGCCCCGGGCCGGGCCGGGCCGGGCTGTGGAGGGGAGACCAGGAGGTCTAACCCGCGCGGACCCTCCGTAGGCTGAAGGAGCTGAGAAGCAGTGTGAACAGACTCGGGACTCCGCCGCGAGGCTCCTGGCGGCAAACCGCTGGCGGAGCGGCCTGGGGCCGGCACAGGGGCCTCGTCCCCAGTGTCCTCCCTGGGAGAAGGAGCTGGGGGCGAGGGCCAGCTGAGCGTGGCCGCGAGCGGCTGTCCAGCTCAGGGCCGGTCACAGCCGGCCGGGGGGGAAAGGGTCAGACGAGAAGGGCGTGGGCTGTGCTGAAACTGGAAGTTCAGAGTGTTAGAGCCTGACTTCATTACGGGACGGAATGGAGTTGAAAGGTTAGTTTGGCAACATGTGATGGATTGCAGTTGGGGAGGGTGGGGAGGGGCTGGAGGCGGAAAGTCAGAGAGGTTGGAGCGCCAGCAGCGCCAGGGCCCCGGGGGGGGGGGGGGGGGGGGGGGGGGGGAGGATGGAGAGGAGGCGCGAAGACGGGGGTGTGGGGGCCGCGAGGGGCCGGCTCTGGAGCTGAGAAACGAGGTTGGGGATTCTGAGCTTCCGTTAGATCCGGAAAGAGGAGCATTTGAGGAGGGTAGGATGTATCAAAAGACAAAATGGGTAACATAGAAAGGTTCCAAAGTCTATCTAGCTACTTAACGGATGAAGTTGTACAACTTACAAGTCAAGAAATGGCAAAATATTAAACCTTTTTTTTGGTTTGTTTTATGAAAGAAAAAGATCTTATAAAGATGAACTTAGAGTTATTTTCACATATAGCTTGACTTTAGTTTTGTAAATGCTTTTTACAGCATGGGCACATTCAGGATAGTGACAGAATTCCAGAGGATATTAATATTACTCTTTCAGAATCAAAACAGCACAATGATAATTTGGTTGGGAGTCTGTAAGAAGGCCATACAAATATGGTTACTACAAACTGAAGTTCACAGTTTAGTTCAGTTTTCTTTTTTCCTATTTTTTTTTTTCTAAGGAGGCTCCAAGCCCAGCATGGAGCCCAAAGCAGGGCTTGAAATCACGTCTCTGAGATCAAGATTTCAGCTCATGTTGACCTGAGCTAATATCAGGAGTCGGATGCTTAGCCAACTTAGCCACCCAGGTGCCCCTTCTTTTCGTTTTTTAAAGTACAGTTTATGCCCAATGTGGGACTTGAGCTCACGACCCAGAGGTCAAGAGCTCTACCAACTGAGCCACCCAGGCACCCCTCAACTGTCTTTTAAATGTGTGTGTTTCAACATTAGGGAGAACCGTTTCATGTTTTATAATTCATCTACTTTGTGTGTGTGTATAGATCCATTAAAAAGACTCAGCAGCATATTCTATGAGAGAATACAGCAGAGAAACAGTTGCAGCCCACTGGAAAAGTAGTAAAGGATGTCAGTAGGCAATGCAGAGAAAGAAAATGTGATTGCCAGTGAATATGAAAATTTTCAAATTGTGGAGTGAGTAATGAAAGAAATGCAAATTAAAATGAGATACTCTTTTCTTCTGAATCAAACTAGTAAAAATAAAAAAAAATCTATTCATTTATTCATTCATTTATTTAAAGTGTAAGTTGGGGAAGAGCAGAGGGAGAGAGAATCTTAAGCAGGCACCACGTTCAGTGTGGAGCCTGATGTCGGGCTTGATCTCACAACCATGAGATCATGACCTGATTGGAAATCAAGAGTTGGATGCTCAACTGACTGAGCTACTGAGGTGCCCCTAAAATATGTTCTTGATGCTGCTGGAATATTAGTGAAACTTGCATGCTCAGCGCTGGCTGAAGTTCAGTAAGCACAAGCATTTTGGAATGAAACTGGAGATTGTATGTATCAAGACCTTTCTAAATGGCCATTGATGTTGTATCAGCCGTGTATCCTAAGGAAAAATCTGCAATCCAATCAGCTGTTACAAATAAGAAGTCACAGCACTTTTTTCTGAGTGAAAAATTACAAATGGTCAAATTGTGTTATATTCATGTTGGGATATTATGCAAGCATTACAGATCATGTTTTTTAAAAATAAAAAGCTTGTAAGAGTAGAGTACAAAATAATATTAACTGTGGTTCCAATTTTATACAAATTATAAGCACAGGATAAGACTGGGGAAAAATGAGTGGTTTTAGGGATTAGCAGTGACACTTAGTTAAAGACTCCAATCCCATAGTTAAATAGATCTGGTTTGAATCTCTGTCCAACCACTTATTGGCTGTGCGACTTTTGGACGAGGGACTTATTAGCACACTGACCATAAGCAAATTTTCTTTTAACTTCTCGAAGACTCAGTTTCTTAAGCTGTAGCAAGAGGATGCTAACAGCTCGTAGACTTACTTAGATTAATGTAACAGTGCATTTGCATTTAAATACTTCACACAGCGCTCATTGTGTTAGGATTCATTAAATGTCAGTTATTTGGATTGCAGGTGTTTTTATTTTAGTTTTTATATTTTTAAAAATTTGAACTGAAAGATTAAAAAATGTCTATTTATTTTGAGAGAATGAGAGAGAATGTGCTAGAGCAAGTGGGGGTCGGGGCAGAGAGAGGAGAGAGTCCCAAGCAGGCCTCCGCCACTAGCAGCGCAGGCAGGGCCCGACACAGGGCTCCATCTGTTAGACCGTGAGATCATGACCTGAGCTGAAAGCAAGAGTCTGACGCCTGACCAACTGAGCCACCCAGGTGCCCTGAACTGAAAGATATTTTTACAATCAGGAGAAACCACTGCCAAGAAACTATGTGGTACCTTATGTGGGAAGAAGGACTCTGAAAAATTTTCAGTGTTTTGTCCTATAGCCAGGGAAATTTTCTGGGGGAAAAAACATCACCTTAGTTAGTTATATTTTTGAAACAAATATTTCCAACTTTTGCCTCTCAGGGTTTTTCTTCTTTGTAGATCACTTAGCAGTAATTGGCTCATTTTTTCTCTCCCGAAGAAATTTTGTTCTGCACTAGGTTGAATTTAAAGAACCTTCCCCACCCCATCCTTTTAAAGTTTTCTAAAGTCAAAGAAAACAAGAATCAACTAAAAAAAATTCCTGTAGATGAGATCTGAATTTGGTTAATATTAACTGCACATTTAGCACTCAAATTTCAGACATATTTAGTGCTAGCTTCTGTACGTCTCACCTAATTGTTTAAATATGTGAGCATGATTTTGATATTGGGAGGTGGAGGAGAAAGCCCTTGAGGTTTTCGAGCTTGAGTTAAAAGGCTTATTGTGTCTTGGAGCAAGTTGATGTAAGCTAGTAGGAAGACTTTAGCATCTGGAACTCTTTCACCTTGGAATTGTGTCTTTCTCATAGAAGAAACACATTTGGGCTACATGCAGCCGGGAGAAACTTTCAGGCTGTACTTTCCTCACAGGAGGGTAACGGCTTTGCACTTAGAGTAAAAGCTTCAAAGCTTTTGTCTCCTTGAAGTTAGGCTGCCCTGGCCTTTATCTCCCACGTTCCTTGCTGTACCTTCTGTGACACACGGAGGAGGGTAAGAAAAGGAAGAACACAGACAAGTAGTTAACATTGCCCCCCCTAAGTTAATTATGAGTAATGAGTTGATGCTAATATAAAACTTGAAAACCATAGAACCCAGAATACGTGCAATTATGATTTGCTGTTGTATTTTGTCGAATCTAAGATGGTTGCAAGACCTATTTTTGCTGTACTGAGATGTGGAAAAAAGTATGTCTTAGAATTAATGAAATACAGTAATGAGGGAAAAAAAATCAACAACTTTTCAGTTTGCAGGTACTTGTGTTTTTCTGTTTTGTTTACCGAATAAAAAGGGAAATCACCTGAATGCATCTGAAATCAGACCCTAAGCCTCTGATCTTTAGCAAAAAGGTTTCACAGTGGCATGTCACTGTAGTCACACCTGGGGCCACCTCTGACCCGCCTTGCTCCATACGTTGAGAACGGCACATAGAGTGCGGCGTAGATGGACTCATGAATCAGGTATTTCAGCATGACCCTGTTTGGCTACCGGACCTAATGTAAGCAGACAGTGGGCAACTCTTTGTAGAGTTAATCTGCCAGACTGCTGTCAACACATTGGGTACCATAAAACAGTGTCACCAAGACTATTCCACAAGGCTGATGCCAAAATCTATTAAAACTCACAGTAAAACAAGAAACGTACTGTTAACCACTAAAAGCCTGACCTGACAAACAATCAGGTATTTGAGTGTGGATTCCGAGCTTAGTACTAGGCTAGTGCCCACGCCTCCATGTGCAAAAGGAGTAAAATGAATGGTTCTTATTCCTAAGGATTTTAAAATCTAATTACTCAGTGATAAAATGCAAGGAAGGATCACCCCCGCCCCCTTTAATATGTTTGTATCTAGGGTAATCGGAGAGGATTTTGCACCAGGCAGTGTGAGGCCCGTATACGAAGGATTCAGGTTTAACAGTAGACTTCTCCCAGCCCACATGGGCCTATTCTTTTTTTTTAAATTTTTTTTTCAGTGTTTTTATTTATTTCTAGGAGAGAGAGATAGCGTGAGCAGGGGAGGGCCAGAGAGAGAGAGGGAGACACAGAATCTGAAACAGGCTCCAGGCTCTGAGCTGGCAGTCAGCACAGAGCCCGATGCGGGGCTCGAACCCGCGAACCGCGAGATCGTGACCCAAGCGAAAGTCGGATGCTTAACCGACTAAGCCACACAGGCGCCCCTCACATGGGCCTATTCTAATGAAATCAGCGCTACCACCTCCACTAGCCAGAAGAAAGAAAAACTTCAGACAGAATGACAGCAATTTAATATTCTGTTTTATTTAAATGCTTATTCACCTTGAGAGCGCATGCACGCTTGCAAGTCGGGGGAGAGGTGGAGAGAGAGGGAGAGACTCTCGAGCGGGCCCTGTGCTGTCCGCTCAGCACAGAGCCCAGCGTGGGGCTCAGTCCCATGAACCACAAGATCACGACCGGAGCCGAAGTCAAGAGTTGGGCGCTTAACTGACCGAGCCACCCGGGTGCCCTAAAAGGTTAACAACTTAAAGATACAACTTAAATGCACAATTAGACATCAGAGAGGTAGCATGGCATAAAGGTTCAAACCGAGAACTCCGGAGTCAGACGGCTGGCTTTGAAACTCAGTTCCAGCACGTAACTACCCTTTGGAACTTGAGGAAGTTAATTAACCTCCGTGCTTCAGTTTCCTCACTTGTAAGATGGGGTTAATAATAGTGCCTTCTTCCATGCTTGGCACATACCAGTCATTCATTCAAATGAGCATTTACTCATATTGTTATGGCTTGCTGTGTTTCTTTATAAGGAGAATGTGAAAGTGAAGGGGGTAAAGATTTGACAGCCCTGGTATCTATTTGCATGTCCGCAGGTTTCAAATAAAGATGGTAGATAATGCCGTTCTGGCCTCACAGTGAGCATTAACGCAACTGGAGAACGGTTAGCTATTAAAATCTTTAAAAGTAAAGGTTGAAAGTGTGACTGTGGCAATTACCTGTAGATATTTTGCTAGTAGTATCTTGGTCAGGGTTTTCTGGATGTCTCCCTGCGTCATGTGGTTAAAGAAGGAGTGGTTTTACTTTTTTTTTTTTTAATGTTTATTTTTGAAAGAGACAGAGTGCAAGCCGGGGAGGGGCAGAGAGAGGGAGACAGAATGCGAGGCAGGCCCCAGGCTCTGAGCCGGCAGCACAGAGCCCGCTGCTGCCCATGAACCCATGAACCGTGCGATCCTGACCTGAGCCAACGTCAGACGCTTAACCAGCTGAGCCACCCGGGTGCCCAGGAGTGGTTATAAGATGGCAGTGTGATTTAGGTTGTAGCCAAGTGTAGAAACTGTGCTGTGCACAGAGTGGCAGGGGCATCTCTGTTTTATCCTATAGATTCCTGTATCTTAAGTGACATAACCAAGTATTTGAATGCCACTGAAAAATTATGTGACCATTGAGAAGGACTGAAATGATTTCAAAATTGCCAAGTACTGGGGGTGCCTGGGTGGGTGGCTTAATTGGTTAAGCGTCCGACTCTTGGTTTCGGTTTAGGTCATGGTTCTCACGGCCGGTCATGGGATTGAGCTCCGCTCAGCTCAGAGCCTGCTTGGGATTCTCTCTCTCCCTTCCTCTCTGCCCTTCCCCTGCTCATGCATGCTTATTCTCTCTCTCTCAAATAATTAAAAAAATTGCCAAATACTGGTATTTTAACTGTTGTTTCTAGCTATCTGGAGCAAGCCAGGGCTATGTGATGAGTCCTGTTTTATTACATTTTGGTGATGAGTTCTATTTTATTAGGTTTTACTCTTCTTTCTTTCTTTCTTTCTTTCTTTCTTTCTTTCTTTCTTTCTTTCTTTCTCTCTCTCTCTCTCTCTCTCTCTCTTTCTCCTTCCTTCCTTCCTTCCTTCCTTCCTTCCTTCCTTCCTTCCTTCCTTCCTTCCTTCCTCCCTTCCGCCTAGGTTAACCTGTTCTGCATAGCCAGCCCCTCATTGCTGAGGAACATGCCCCAACTCCTGTGCTTCCTTCCCGAGAGCCTGTCCTGCTGGGTGGGGGGGGGGGGGGCATAGAAAGCCAGAAGAAGACAGAGGGAAGGACTGTAAGGAGCTTACAGTCGAGTTCACGCTCATCTCTTCAAGCTTGTGCCCCACTGACTGGCAGCATCGCCTGCCACACTCCAGCCTCTCAGCCGCGCTGTGGCTCAGGTCAAGTGGGGTTTGTTTCTCTTCTTGGCCCTCTTTTGTTTGTTTTTGTTTCATAGCTAGAGGTTGTTTCTATGGAAATATTTTAGATTCTAAACAGTCAAATTTCAAAAGATCGTCAGGGACAACGCGAACTTCCGAATTGATACTGGGCGATTGCGTGCCCCAGGCTCTTTCCAGCCATAACTGGCAGCTTTTCACCTTCACAGACTTGGTCTAGGGCATTTCTAAATGCTTATTACTATCTTAGCGTAAGTGTAACAGCCGGTGGCTGTTCTGTAATGGGTGCACGCTATCCAGCAGGTCTTTTTATTAGTTGCTCTGCTGAGACTGGATTTTGACCTGATGAAAGCCAAGCAAAGGTCTATGTGGATCTCAACCCAAGCAACTGAAGACAGCACTAAACCCAAGGAATCAGGCCCACAGAATCGGGGGTTTACTGTCTTTGGGCTCATAGGATGAGATGATGGTACATCAGGTGACTAGTTGTGGAAACTTAAATACTGCAGCCTCAGTGCTGGCTGGGTAGCCATTTAAGCCAGTCGAAAGGTCTAGAAATACGAAGTGTGTTTTCAGATGCTATGTCTGCTGTCGCTAGCCATCGGAGGCAGTATAACCTCACAGTTCAGAGCCCGGGTTCTGGAGTTGGAACCTGGTTCTAATTTAGACGCTTCGCGGTACCACGTGACCTTGGGAAAGCTACTTAAATCCTCCCGGCTCAGGCTCTGAAGAGAGACCAGTGCCTGGCGCACACCCTCTAAGCGGAACCTCGGGCATGACGACCAGGGGCGTTGGGGTTGCAGCTCAGAAGGCGATACTTCCAGAAACGGTGGGCTGGTGGCACAGATTAGAACAATATGTTCATTTGAATTTTGAGCTGAGGGAGATTTGTGAATAACGTGTGTTTGGGCTAGAAAATAATGTGATGGAAAATGAGCACACACACGTACACACACTTAAACTTGGGGTGATTCAGAATATCCCTACGATAGGAGCAGATACGTAGCTGCGGTCTGACCAGATCAGCAGGCTAGGCTAAGTGAAACACAAGTCGTATTAACACACCTTTATAAGCCGCCTCGATGGCTTAGTCACCACGTACGTGAGAGTGCTTGTGTCAGTGTCCGGAGGACTCCGTAAAGCACTCCGCAAATGGTAGTCCCGGTGGAAGAGACGCCTCCCGGCTCAGAGAGCCAGGCTTTTCAGTCACGTGGCCTCATTAATCTGTCGGAGGCCAGCAGCCTGTGTCTATTTGCGGACTGTCCCGTTCATGTTTCTGAACACACACATCCCTTAAAGTGAAGTGGATTACTTTTCCTCCTCCTGTTTTGTACGCGATTACATTTGAATATTTGTTTGGGAATAGATGAATTCACTAGTAATGGAGAGGGTGCTTCTCACCCAAAGATGTGCGCCGTCCATACAGTATGGACTACTGTATTGTGTCGTACACACTTCTTTCTTTCGTGTAGCTGTCTACTGTATAATGGGAGTGGGCTTTTTTTTAAAGATTTTTTAATGTTTATTTATTTTTGAAAAGGAGACAGAATGCAAGTGGGGGAGGGGCAGGGAAGGAGGGGGACACAGAATCTGAAGCAGGTTCCAGGCCCTGAGCTGTCGGCACAGAGCCCCGTGCAGGGCTGGTACTCGTGAACTAAGAGATCATGAGCTGAGCCGAAGTCAGATGTTCAACTGATTGAGCCACCCAGGTGCCTCTGGAGTGTTTCTTAATATGGTTTCCTCTTGGAATAACTTTTTATCAGATACTTAAAATTTTTTTCTAAGATTTTATTTTTTCAAGTAATTTGTACACCTAACATGGGGCTTGAACTCACAGCCCTGAGAACAAGTCACATGCTCCACCGACTGAGCCAGCCAGGCACTCCAGATAATTAAAATTTTTAAAGAATGAATTTTATTTGGAAAGCCGGTTTTGGGTGAGAAGCAAACCCTGCTCATTTGAAAGGTATCTGGTTTAGCAGCAGCTCCAAATGAACTTCCGGGATAGTTTTAACCTTCGTGGGTATGTTTAAAACCTTCTCCACAACTCTTTTGTGGGGGGGGCACCCATCACCACTGTGGCTTGTTTGATTTCTCTGTAAAGGATGTTTACCTTGCTGGAGGGTTGTTTTCTGCCTCTTGTGCAAATCCCGGAGCTCCTGGTGTAGGTCTGCACAGGCGACCACGGGGAGTGAGGCCTGGGCGCTCTCCCCTGCAGTGCTCCTTCTCAGGCAGGCAGGGAAAGAAAAACCAGCTCCTTCCTCACCAGTGTTGTGAGTTGGGGAGTTACTTGATTGCTTTGATTTCATTTTCCTCGTCTGCAAAATAGCGGTAGATGACGCTTCAGGGGCAGTCGAGGGGATTACATGGGGGGGGGGTGTGGGGTGTGTAAAGCACCCTGCACACTGCTTGGGCTAGCGTGCACACATCCTAATGTCGGTTACTTGGCCCTTTTGCTTCAATGGTAATTTTCTACATGCGGTGGGAAAATACTGGATTTTCTTCTTAAAAATATTACCCTTGTTTTTAGACTAGTTATCCCTCCTGATTCCTATGTAGGTAAATATAGTTACTGCGTCTGTATCACACCTCGCCTCTTGTAGCTCTTATTTTTGCTTCCTCTTGGAATGGACAGTCAAGTCCATTCCAACTTCATAGAACTGGAATCTATTTAGTCCTCTAAGTACATGTTTCTATTAAGATCTAGCAACAAGCTTGTGAGACGGTGGAGACTGTGGTTTTAGTTGTGAACTTAAAAATAAAGTCTCTTCTACTCCGTTTCCTGTCCAAGCATTTCCATTGCTGGTGAGTGGAGAGCGACGAGGAATTAGCTTCTGCTTTGAGATACTAGAGTCTCCGAGTGAATCTCAATGATTTAGTTCACTTGGCCAGGCAGTGTGAGAGGGGCTCCTCGAGGGCGGTGTGGACAGACCGGGGCCATTGCTGCACCGTCTTCCACGGTGAATGTGCACACGTCTTGCATAAAATGCCTTTGGCCAGGTGACTGGGGATGGTGTCGAAATGGAGGGACTAGGGGAGAACGTGTTAGAATCTCATCGCTTTCTCTTCCCCTCATTGGTCAAGGAAACAGAAGAAAGCAAAACAAGAGACGGAGGCTGTTTGTACTTTCATTTTCCTGTTAGAATACTTAGATTTTAGTGGCTCTTGTGGGTAGGTTGTTTAAAACTCCTATTTGGCTTAAACTCTGTCAATGGACATTATCTCCCCCCCCGCCCCCCCCAGGAGAAGGAGATTCCCGGCGCTTCTGTAACTGGAACAACTCCAGTTCTCTTCTCCTTTAGCGGCATCGGACGGACCAGTCCTGTCCCGCTCCCGGCTTGGAGTGTAAACCACGTGCCGCGCTGATCCCGCCTCCCGCCGTCCTGGGGCCGCCTGGGGCCGCCTCCCCGGATCGCGCCTGCCAGACCGGGCTCCTCTCTGCTTTCCGCCAGTTACTGAGCCCGAGCCGCTGTTCTGCCTCCTCTCTGAAGCCGCTCAGGACCCCTTCCCGCGGCACACTTCATTCTGCCAAGTTAGTCTTGATTTAAGCACGTCTCAGCTCCCGCATCTACAGCGTCAGATGTTCCCTGACGCTTTCAGGACCCTCCCTCCCGTTGTGTCTCCCCAGCTCTTGCTCCCCTCCCGTCCCCTCCCCTCCCCTCCCCCGTGACCCACCCTCATACCCTTTTCACCTCCATGCTCCCTCCTGCTCTTTTTGTTTTTTTAAACGTGGTAAACCTACTCACAGAAAAACATCTCCCTTGCGTTTCCTCAGTGCACATGTACTTCATCATGTACCTTATCTTGCCCTCCCTAAGGTATTGGCTATAGAATTAGTTGTTTCATGCTTATTTGTTGATCCAAAAAGTAATTATGAATGCGGGCCGGGGTGCCTGGCTGGCTCAGTCAGGGGAGCATGCGACACTTGATCTCCGGGTTGTGAGTTCAAGCCCACGTTGGCTGTAGAGATCACTTAAACATTTTTTTAAAAATCTTTAAAAAATGAATGTCTGTGGGCTGGGCACCATGCTGAGTGTAGGATACAGAGGTGAGTAGAAACATACGAGATACCCAAGGCTAGTGAGATAGATGGATATTAACCAGGTGACCGCACAAACGTGTGCAAGTGCAGCTGTTAACAATTGCTTCAGAAGGGGAGGGGAAGCTACGGAGTGGGTAACGGGCATTGGCTCAGGTGTGGGAGGGCTGAGTTACGGGGGCGTCAGCCTGAGCCGAGCCTGTCCCTCTGTGGGCTCGGTGGGCTGACTGGGGAGCACTTGGTCTGTGCCGTAGGGGCAGTGGGGAGCAGGTGCGGGGCTTGGGCTGTGCGGGGGGGGGGGGGGGGGGGGGGGGGGGGGGGGGGGGGGCGGGGGCGGCGGGGAAGCCTGGCCCTGCCTAGGGAGAGCTGACAGTGATCTGATCTAGTGTGGTGGGTGAGGGGACCCGGACAGAGGGGACTTAGCAGGCAGAGTCAGTGCGGTCTGAGGTGGATTGGATGTCGGGAGGCATAGGAGAAAGAAGGTATCCGGGTGACTTTGGGTCTCTGGTTTGCTGAAACGGCTTGCGGGGGGACTGTGCTCATGGGGCCAGCCCCACCCCATAGGGCGCCTGTGCAGACTCATGAGCGATGCCCTTTCTCTAGGGTAGATGGCTTGGCTGGTGGTGTGTGGCCTGGATTTTCATGCCTGCTTGCTTCCCCCTGCCCCTGGGGTAGTGAAGGGACCGTCCGGTCACCCAGCTGACTGTAGCAGCCCCGGCCAGTCACCAACATTTAGGTTCGCCAGCTTTTTCTTCCCCCGCCTCCAAACCAGGTGAGATTGGTCTGCTTTTTCTCATTCTCCTCCTCCTCCTCCTCCTCTGTGTAATGGCAGAGACTTAAGTATGTAGAGGCGAGTGGGAAGGACCCACTGGAGAGATGGATGCGTAGGATTCTGTAGGAGAGCAGAGGATAGTTGATAGAATAAGATTTTTGAGAGAGAGGGAGGGAGGGAGGGAGGAGGGATAGATGCGGCTGCTCGATGGCTGGGGCAGGGCCGTGCTGGGCAGCGTATTCAGCCTTCAGAGGGCTTCTGTTTTCCCTGCACGGTAGGAAGTGGGGTTACTTGTTTATGCCTTGCCCCTTTGAGCAGAGTATAAATTCAGTGAGGACAAAATGGTGTCTATGTATAAATATGTTTGTTTCTTTCATAGCACTAGGTTCATAGATATTAAATTGTTGGGTTTTGTTGAAAACTTGGACTCATTGAAGGTTTAGACTTGCTGCTTGGTTAAATATGAAATTACGTGTGAAAGGCAACTCAGTGTTTTATCAAGTTTGCAAAAAATGGAAAATGTAAACATGTGCCACGCACCATTATTCCTAATTACTTTCTGAATATTACTAATTTAATTTATGATTACGTATCTATAAGTAAACCCCATAGGGTAAAAAATGGCAGGATTCTTGCTAATAGTTTGATGCTTAGACTGTAGAGAAATGCACACCCTCCCCTCTTTGAAATCTTGATACCAAGTACACATGCAGGAGAGAAAACAGGGAGAAAAGCTACACGGAGTAATCGTTCTTTGCTCCCACCCGCGTGCCCCGGCCAACATCACATGATAAAGGAAGTCACATCTGTACCGTGTTTTATTGCTCACCAGGCACTTCAACACACACTGGCCCCATTATCCATGTGACATTTTATAGAAAAAGAAACTTAGGACTTACACAGAGCCACATGCGTAGTAGGTGGGTGAGATGTACCTGATTCCAGTCCTCAGGACTCCGGAACAGAGTCCAGTCTTTCTACCCCGGCGTCCTGAAAGCGTGAGTTACATTTTCTTGGTGGCGCCTGGCTGCGCAGCCCCACGTATGCTGGGGCGTCTCACACACACGGCCCGCCTTATGCAGTGGTGATTGTGCATTTGATCTGATTGCCGCGGGGTGCTGTGGCACGTTTTCTTTCTTTCTTAATTTTTAAAGTTTATTTTGGGAGACAATGTGTGCGTACACAGGTGGGGAAGGAGCAGAGAGAGTCCCAAGCAGGCCGTGTGCTGTCGGCACAGAACCCGCGAGATCATAACCTGAGCCGAAATCAAGATGATGCCTAACCAACTGACCTCAGGCACCCCACAAGTTTCCTGAATAACATTTCATTTGTTTCCTAATCATGCTTGTGCAAAATTATTTAAAGTGGTTAAAATTTGAATTTGGATTCGGTGGTTGAACCATTATAAATGGCTTAATAAGTTGGCAGCACACAGGAAACAGGAATAATTTAACATGGCAATACTTACAGTATTTGGGTTTTTTTTGCTTATGTATTTATTTTTAGTATTTAATATTTTTAAACACGTGGTAAAATAGTGAATTTATGATACCAGGAATTTTTTTTGTGTGTGTGCTTGGATAGAATTTCACATATAATTAAATAGAAAACTGCTACATGGAAAGTATGTTAAAGCAACGTCTGGACATTGTAGGGAACGAAAAGCCTAGGAGGACACTAGACCACTTGTTACATAATTGCATGTCATGGAATTTCTTGTTGCTAGAGGGTCTTGCACTAATTATTTGAAGAGTCATAATGAAAAGTGAGAATTGGTGTGGTAAAGACATAAAAAGATAAATTGGAGAGTAACATATTTATCTTCAAATTATGAGGACAAAAGTATAGTAATTTAGCTATGATTTCATGATTTAAGAAGTTTAAACCTGTCGTTTAAAATATTTTGCCATTTAAAAATGTCAGTGTGCTGAAAGTTGTTAAAATTGTTTGCTAATCTACAAAGATCTTTGAAAATACCTGTTAGTACCAGGATTTTGCATAGGGGCTCTGGAGCTGTGATAGAAAGTCAGATAATTAATAAAAAACCACTTTTAATGCTAATATCATCTTGGAACTTGTGTAGTCCTACATCTTCAGAGACTGAAATATGCGATTATTGGCAAAACTAGATTTATTGATCGTTATTTCAATTAAACTATTGTGAGTCGGTGCATCTAGGAGTCTTTTCCTGACTGGCAGCTCTCTCTACGGAAAGAAATTTGAGTGCTTTCCTCCTGAGTGACCCTGCTATAGTCCAGTTAAATTTGAAGATTATAATTTTCTGACTTACTTGGAAGTCGTACACTTATTTCCCATGAGACGGTATGTAACTTAGGCATGTCTTGTAATGTAACAGCTGTCTCATTTACTGATACGTGGATTCGATTAACGGAAAGAGTTTACAATTTACTCTGTTTTTAAATTTTTACTTAACAATCTTTTAAAATGTATTCGTTTCGAGAGAGAGCAAGCAGGGGAGGGGCAGAGAGTCCCAAGCAGGCTCTGCACTGTCAGCACAAGAGCCGGACGCGGGGCTCCAACTCACAGACTGTTAGATCGTGACCTGAACCAAAATCAAGAGTCAACCCAACTGAGCCACTCAGGCGCCCCTACAACTTACCCATCTATAAAGTTTACTTTGAGAGGTTTTAACAGTATTAATGACGAACTGGTTGTCAGAATTGGGTAGCTGTCGATAACTCACCCAGCACACACTGGCAGTCTGCCGCGGTGAGGCCGGGTGCCTGCAAATTCACATCGGAGTCAAACTTAAACAGTGGTCATACTCGGCCAGTGACCGCGTTGGGAGAATTCCCGGAGGAGCTGGCTTCTGTGCAGGATTGAAAGAAAGGGTGATGGAAAGGGGCTGAGGAAAGGCGTGGGCGGAACTGGGAAGGGTCTGCAGTGGGGATTCGCATAAGGAGGGCTTTTTGAACGAGGCTGGTTTTGTTTCGTGTCAGAGGGCACCCCGGAAAGGTGATGGAGGGAGGGCACCAGACCTGTGCTCCGGCACCGGGAGCCGAAGTCCGCATCGTGCTTCCACACCCTTCTGCTTTCCCGTCACCCAGGAGGGCTGTCTCCACTCCACTCTCTTCTGCTTTGACCGCCTCCCCTCCCCCCCCCAATCCAGAATGCTGTCCAAGATTGGTAGATTTGCAGATTCCTGCCCCCGATGTGGCCTCGCAGGTCCTGCCCACATTTCAGGGTCTGGCGCCGCCTCTGCGGGACTGTCGCGAAGACCTCTCGCCTACGTTCTCCCCTGTGCATGTTACGGAAGCCGCAGCGATGCCCACACCTCCCCGCTTCACACTTCTGCACACCCTTCTTTGTGTTCCCCTCTTGAAAAGCAAATTGCCCGCCTGCACCTGGCGCTCAGGTCTTCCATTCTCAGTGCCAACCTAACTGTCTAAGCGTGGCACCTCCTCTTTAAATGAGCCCCCTAATCTGGCTTAACTGGATTACTCGTGGTCCCTGAACACACAATAGCTCAGCCCCTCAGCGCCCTTGCCCTGGCTTGGCCTGTGTCTAGTACCTTTTTGTGCAGTCAGACCCGTCTTTGCCTGTCAAAATCCCGCTTGCCTGCCGGTTCTGTTTCGAATTCTCCCTCTTCTGTAAAGCCGTTTCTCATTGTTTTCAGCGGGATGCAACTTCCTATCATACGCTGTCGGCTCTTTCTAGCTACTGGGGGACGTGTCTCCTTGTAGACGGCTCAGTTGGTAAACAGGTAAACACACACGGGAGGTACAAAGACACATGTGGCAACATCCTGCCCTTGGGCCACTTGAGTGTCCCCGCGGAGCGTGGGCCGCCCTCTCCGTCCTGGGAGGACTCCTTACTCTGCCCTGGGTGCTCCGCCTCTGCCTGCAGCAGGCTTTTGCCACATTTGTAAAGTTGCGATTGGTTTACACGGCTGTTTTCTTTTATGTTATAGGCACTTTGAAGGCAGTATAATAATATTTGTTATTAGTAACTTCCTGATTATGCCTGTTAATGGTTAAGTTCTGATCTCTAAAATAGGGACTTGTACATTCCATAATAAGTAACCAAGGCGCTTTGTGTAGCTCGTAATATTTTGATTCACTTGAAAAAATGGCAGATTCCCTTAAAGGAGGGAATCCTGTGTATGCTTGACTAGAATTTAGTGTAAAGTTAGAGGAAGTAGGGAAGGTAAATATAGTGTAAAAATCACTGAAGCTTATTGATACTATTTTTGCATCCCCATAGAAGCCAGCAAATGGCCTAAAGGAGTAGGTTGATGGGTTTTGGTTTAATTGAACATTAAAAAAAAACCTCTTAGGTGAAAGTTGTTACCCTATAACTATTATAGTGCTAAATCACATTGTATCATTTTTATAACTATTATAGTGCTAAGTCACGTGTCATTGCTATGTTATAACTGTTATAGTGTTAAATCACATTGTATCATTGTTACCTTTTTCTTTGCTCTTCTCACTAGACTGAGTTCATCAAGAGATTATTTACGTTCTATCCTTAGGAACTTGTGCAGTGTGGCTGGCATCCAATACATGTTAAAGTTTTTTATTTTTATTTTTGAGAGAGAGAGAGAGGGGGGCACATGTGTGCCTGCGCATGAGTGAGCAGGGGAGGGGCAGAGAGAGAGGGGGAGACCGAGAGTCCCAAGCAGGCCCCACACTGTCAGCTGAGTCTGATGAGAGGCTTGAACCCATGAACTGTGAGTTCATGACCTGAGCTGAAATCAAGACTCAGACGTTCAACTAACTGATTGAGTCACCTAGACTCTACCGTGTGTGTGTGTGTGTGTGTGTGGTTTTTTTTTTTCTTTTTTGAAACAGAGGGTGTAAGTGAGTGAGTGTCAAGAGAAAGAGAGAAAGAGGGAGAGAGAGAAGACAAATGGGGCTCACCCAAAGCGGGGCTCGAGCTCACCTAATGTGGGACTTGAACTCATGAACCATGAGATCATGACCTGAGCCGAAGTCAAAATGCTTAACGACTGAGTCCCCCAAGTGCCCCCCATGTTTAAGTTTTTAAGTAGAAATGGAAACTAAGGGTGAAAGGAAACTTAGTTACAATTCTTTTTTAAAATTGAAAAAAGTTTTTAAATGCTTGTTCATTTATTTATTTAAAATTCTGAGAGAGAGAGAGAGAGAGACAGCATGAGCAGGGGAGGGTCAGAGAGAGAGGGAGACACAGAATCTGAAACAGGCTCCAGGCTCTGAACTGTCAGTCAGCACAGTGCCCAACACGGAGCTCGAACCCAATAACTGTGAGATCATGATCTGAGCCGAAGTCGGATGCTTAACTGACTGAGCCACCCAGGTGCTCCAATGCTTATTTATTTATTTTTGAGACACAGAGAGAGGCAGACTGTGAGCGGGGGAGGGGCAGAGAGAGAGGGAGACACAGAATCTGAAGCAGGCTCCAGGCTCTGACCTGTCAGCACAGAGCCCGACGTGGGGCTCGAATTCACGAACTGCGAGATCATCACTTGAGCCGAAGTCAAATGCTTAACCGACTGAGCCACCCAGGTGCCCCTTTTTAATTGTTTTTTTTTTTTTTAAGTTTATCCATTTATTTTGAGAGTGACAGAGACAGCACCAGTGAGGGAAGGGCAGACAGAATCCACTGCCAGTGCAGAGCCCGAACTCAGGAAACTGTGAGATCACAACTTGAGCCGAAACCAAGAGTTGGACGCTTACTGGACTGAGCCACCCAGGCTCTCTGAAATTGACATTTAAAGATAGTGATTTCTTGGGGCGCCTGGGTGGCTTAGTCGGTTAAGTGTCCGACTTTCGCTTAGGTCATGATCTCGCGGTTCGTGGGTTCGAGCCCCGCGTCGGGCTCTGTGCTGACTGCCAGCTCGGAGCCTGGAGCCTGTTTCAGTCTGTGACTCCCTCTCTCTCTGACCCTCCCCTGCTCATGCTGTCTCTCTCTCTCTCCTAGAAATAAATAAAACATTAAAAAAAAAAAAGATAGTGATTTCTTATAGAGAAGTTTAAAGGAGTCTTATAGTAATAATTGTGTAAATTAAAGTATTTTTAATCTGTTATTCATAGTGAGGTATGTAAGACTGGTGGTTTTTAAATATAAGTTGGTAGGATGAGTTTTAGAGACTGTTTTAAATCTCAGGTTTTGATCTCCTTAGTTTTATGATAGTTGTTTTTGAAGTGATTACAAAAATTCCCTCTTAGTGTCTGGGAAAGAGTTCTCTGAATCCCAGTTTCTTCCTTACATGTTGTTTAGATGAAAGGCGGTCTTATGTTGGTAAAATGGGGACTGGGAGGGTAGGGTCCTAGACAGAAGCTTTAGATGTCAAAATACCTGTTCTTAACTCATTGTAACTCTTCCGTAGACTTTTAATTTTAAAAGTTGGTCTTCGTCGCACTGATGTCGCGGGTCCCCATAGCAGTGCCGTCTTCAGGACCACACACACGCTTGAAGTGCTGGCCAGGGGGCGGCGGACACCACGACCGCCAGGCACGCCTCCGGGAAATGGGCCAGGGTGGCGCAGTGCGTCGGGCCAGCCCTTTGTCTCTGCCTCGTGGGAAATGACAGCTTGTCTGTCTTCACTGTACCGACGGTACTAGAGCCAGTGAATCATCATTCTATCATACGGTTGATTTAGTCAAGTGTATATTTTTTAAGTATAGCTGATACATAGTGTCACGTTAGTTTCAAGGTGAACAACATGGTGATTTGACAAGTTTATACGTTATACTGTGCTCACCACAAGTGTCGCTACCACTAGCCACCACACGCCACCATGGCACCACCGACTGTATTCCCTGTGCTGCGCCTTCCATGCCCGGGAGCCCCTCGTCCTGAAACTGGCAGCCTGCACCCCCACTCCCTGCGCCCATGCTGCCTGTTCGCCAACCCCCAGCCCTTCTGGCAGCCATCAGTTTATTCTCTGTTTTTATGGGTCCGTTTCTGCTTTTTTGCTTTGTTTTTTAGATTCCACATATAAGTGAAATCCTATAGTGTTAGTCTTTCTCTGACTTATTTTACTTAGCAGAAGTAAAACGTGTGTTGTCATTGTCATGCATGTCGAGGTCCATGCATGTTGTCACAAATGGCAAGATCTCATCATTTTTTATGGTGGAGTAGTCTTCCTGCGTGTGTGCGTGCGTGTGCGCGTGTGCGCACAGATATCACGTCCTTATCCATTTGTCTTGATGGACACTTGGGTTGCTTCTGTGTCTTAGCTGTTATATAACGTTGCGATAAACATAGTGATTCTTAGATCTTTTCAACTTAGTGTTTTCATTTTCTTTGGGTAAATACCCAGTAGTGGAATTTCTAGGTCATGGATCATTGTAATTCTATTTTTAATTTTTTGACGAATCTCCTACTGCTTTTCACAGTGGCTGTACCAATGATTTTGTCAAGTTTAAAATCAAGTTCTAATCAAAACTCAGAAACTCCATGTTTTCTTTAGTTGAGAACATAGATCTGTTTTATCTGCTCTCCATTCCTGCTGGCATTGGAAGAATCCTATAACGCCACACCCAAGTCCTTAATCTTGAGATATTTTAAATGTATTTGTGTCACAGATGATTAACCTGAAACTTTTAGGATTTAAAAATGGTGCATTTTTCTAAGAATAGATAAATATGGGGACGCCTGGGCGGCTTAGTCGGTTAAGCGTCCGACTTTCGCTTAGGTCATGATCCCGCGGTTCGTGGGTTCGAGCCCCGCGTCGGGCTCTGTGCTGACAGCCGGCTCAGTGCCTGGAGCCTGTTTCCGTCTGTGACTCCCTCTCTCTCTGACCCTCCCCTGCTTGCGCTGTCTCTCTCTCTCTCTCTCTCCTAGAAATAAATAAGACATTAAAAAAAAAAAAGAATAGATAAACGTGTGCTGCAAAGGGAGTGTGGTTGCGAGAGGGTGACAGCAAAGCCTCACTGAGGAATGGCTGCCACTGAGGCGTTGATGGATGGCTGTAATGTCCACCTCCTAAATTCCTGCCTACAGAGGGTCAGAACAACACCTGCTGTGTGCGGACACCTCTGCGTGTGCACGGATGCGCCGGAAAGGACACATAAGAAATGGTTACGTTGATTATCTTTGGAGAATGAGACGAGGGTTGGTGGTAGAAGACAGAAATAAAACTCATGTTTCAATTTTTACCCCTCTCTACTGGTGGATTTTTTCCCCTTGTCATGTGAGGGATTGTTATTATTACTAAAAAAATTTTTTTAAAGTTTAGTTTTGAGAGAGGGAGAGATAGAGTGCAAATCGGGGAGGGGCAGAGAGAGACGGAGACACAGAATCTGAAGCAGGCTCCAGGCTCCGAACTGTTAGCACAGAGCCCGACACGGGGCTTGAACTCACGAACCGTGAGATCATGTTCTAAGCTGAAGTCGGTCACTTAACCGACAGAGCCATGAGAAATTATTATTATTATTTTTAAATGTTTGTTTATTTTTGAGAGAGGTCTCAAGAGAAGGAGAGAGAGGTGGAGAGAGAGTTGCAGCAGCTCCATGCTGTCAGCACAGAGCCCAACACGAGGCTGGAACCCAGGAGCCCTGAGATCCTGCCTGGAGCTGAAATCAAGAGTCAGGCACTTAAGCGACTGAGCCGCCCAGGTGCCCACGAGGGATTATTTTTATGCTGAATAGGACAGAACTTGCGGTGGATACAATCGGTGTGATAGCACAGCGGTTCCTTCACGTCTCCTGCGTCTTACTGCAGTGTGCTGTCGACAGGCACGGATGCTGAGCTGGGTGGTGAAGTGTCCGCGCTGGGCCCTGCTTACCTTGTGTAGGGACTTGTGCTAGTAGACGTGTGTGCAGCCCCCCGTCACAATTTGAAAGGAAAGGTGTAACTCCGGGGGCCGCAGCTCTGGGTGCCAAGCTCCATTTCCACACGAGGGGACGGGAATGTTCAGCAGTGGACGTCCAAGCAGTTTTGAGGCGAAGGGTGGCAGCCTCTTCAGATATGGCTTTGCGGCCTCATGGCTCATAACGAGGGTGGCGTGTAATTAGAAACTGTCCCTGTCTTTTCTAAGTACTGATGAAAACCATGGCTCAGAGGTTAATTCAAATAATAATTAATACTGGTCTTTGTCAGTACAGGGTGGTAATGCAATCTTCTGTTATTTGATGACTTTGACTTTAAATGTTGAGCGAGGAGTGGAAATGGTGTTATTCCTCAGACTAGTTGTGGGGAGGCGCCCACAGCTGAACGCAGCACGGGAAAGTACGCTGTTCACAGGGTGCTGGGCACACACTCGCTGTGGCCTGTAACTGCCCCCAATAGGAGCTCTCACGTGACCTAGGGATGTATTAGTGTCATTTCCTCGAGTGGTAGTTATTTAGACTGAGGTACTAGGAAGGCGCTAGGAGTTGACCCGCCATCGTGGACCCAGCAAGCTTTCCTGGTCCTTCGCATTTCCTACTGTGTGTCGTGTCTGCACTGCGAAGTGGTAAATTACCCGCTGAAGCTCATCCGGTTGCACATGCGTGTTGATCTAAAGACAAACACGTCAAATGGCTGGTCGACTAGGGAGCCTTGAATGTCCTTTTCAGCCTTGGAAGTCAGTGATTCTATAAGCCGGCTTACCACATTTACTGGCCACGTTTTACGTATAGAGTTGGGACTTACAAATGAAGCAGAAAATATATAAGTTGGCGTAAGAAGGTAATTGGGAAATGGCGTAAGTAGCTGCTAACACAGGTCATCTGCAGCTTTAGAAATCTGTAATGGTAAGAGTTGTGTGACTAAAATAATTTTGGTGGAAGGAAGATGTTTAGGCAGGCCTGTTTTGTTTTTAGTTAATTTTGAGATTGAGTGTGGGGACAGGGGCAGAGAGGAAGGGAGAGAGAGTCCCAAGGAGGCTCTGCACTGTCAACGAGGAGTCCAGCGCGGCCCTCGAACTCAGAACTGTGAGATCCTGACCTGAGCGGAAGTCAGGAGTCAGACGCCCAGCTGAGTGAGCCACCCAGGCGCCTCTAGGCAGGACTTTTAAAAAAATAAACCCAAACGCTTCATTGAGCTCTTTGCTCTAACATTACGGATTTCTCTTTCGAAACGTTCGTTGACCGATCACTGTAGTTTAATCTCCGAGGGTTATGTTTGTTACTCTGTGCAACATCGTATTTCACGGGGAAGAGTAGAAGGAAAAAGAAGAGGACTTGGTGCCGACTTTGGGTACTTTCAGGTGCTTCAGATGCCCAAACGGTAGAACCTTCCTAACACGTATAAGGAGACAGAATAGTAGAATCAGACGTCACAGCCCGATGCCCTTCATTCACATACTCGCCGGCTTCCCTCATGTTCCGTATTACTTAGAGGACCATCGAAGGCAGCATGTTATTTTATTTTAAAATATTTCACGGGGCGCCTGGATGGCTCAGTTGGCTGAGCGCCTGACTCTCGATTTCAGCTCAGGTTGTGATCTCACGGTTTGTGGGATGGAGCCCCGCGTCGGGATCCGAGCAGACAGCGTAGAGCCTCCTTGGGGTTCCCTCTCTCTCCCTCGCTCTGCTCCTCCCCAGCTTGCACGCGCTGTCTCTCTCAAAATAAATAACCTTGAAAATTTTTTTTTAAATATTTGGAAATCATTCCTTCCAAATTGCTATAGAAGCTTGTGTGAACATTTTCAGGAAGCGTTTGCTTGTTTTAATTTAAACGTGGAGCCGTGTCTGAGGCGTGGTTTCCAGCATGCGTTCTTCTCTGGGGCGTTTACGGTACAGTTAGGATCAGTAGGCGTAATTTCATGTCAGAAGGAGTCACAATCCCGAAATGAGGACGACGGGATCAAAACTGTTTTGTGGCGAAGGCGGTGCTCGCTCCGGGGCGTCGGTGGCACCCGCGTCCGCGGCCGGAGGCCCTGTCCGGAGCTGCTGCTGTGTCCGGTGGACGAACAGAGACTCTGCAAGAATTCGTGGGAAAAACATCACACTGTAATTCCAGGGACCTTTCCCCCCAAGGCCTGATCTTTTCACTTCTCCGCTTAATACCCTGTGTCGCCTTCCCACCGCCTTCGCACAGGCCGGTGCGACTTCTCGGCGCGGTCAGCCCTCGGGCCTGCCGGCCTCGCTCCGGCCTCTCGGGGCAGCGCAGCGCCCTCGCCCGCCTTCCCTGGCCCCCTGCCCCCCCTGCCCCCTGTCCCCCCCGCCCCCCCGGGCACTGACGGACGCCGCCCTGCGCCCTCGCCCGCCTCCTGGCCCCCGCCCCCCTGCCCCCCCGGGCACTGACCGAGGCCGCCCTGCCTGGGCCCCTCTGCTTGTTCCTGGGCCTCAGCCGCCTGTTGCGCTCCCGTAACCCGGGTCCCGCTCGTCCCGAGTGTCCCTCGTCCCCCGCGGAGGGACGGAAACCTGAGCGTCCCCGGCAGGCGTGGCGGCCCCCGGAGAGGTGCCCCGCGGACGCAGGAGTGCAGGGACCCGGTGCGGGCGACGGCGACGCGGGGCACTGAGGGCGCCGCTGGCGCGGGAGAAGGGGTTCGGGCAGCCCCCGAAGGGCCCCGGAAGTCGTCTGTCGGAGACCTGTTGGCTTTGAGTTTGCAGGGTGGGCGAATGGTGTCCCTGTGACCAGTGAGAAGTCACTGCGGGAGACGTTAGGGTTTTGCAGGCGACGCCAAGAAAGGGCGGCGACAGCGACCCGACGTGCTTGGTGAGCGCTCAGGCTTGAGAGCTGACCGCGTGCGGCTGCCCTCGGGGGCGCGTTGTCCGGGAAGGCGGCCGGAGGTCCGCTGCTCTCCTGGTCGCGTGTGTGCTTCAGAGACGCAGCGGGAGCCCGGCCGCGGCAGGGGCCCCGCGGACACCCGGGGTGTGGGCGGTGGGGAAGCGCGGCCCCCACCTCCGGGGAGAAGCCCTGAGACACGGGCGAGCCACTGACGGCCCGGAGCACGGCTCCCCGTTGTCCGTGGTTTGTACGTGGCGACATTCTACCTTTAAAAAAAAAGGGGGGGGGGGACAAAAAACCAGCTACACGATGTGACGGAAAAACCCCTAACCTTGGGGAAGGAAATCTAGGCTCTTGTTTTGTTTCCAAACCTACTGTATTTGGACCAACCACTTCCCAGTTCAGGCCTCGTTCCTGCATTTGTGAAGGTGGGAACCTTGACCTTGCACAGCCTACTTCGTAGGACCGAGGCGCGTCCCAGGGCTGGAAGCAGCCTGCTGTCACCGCCTGTGCGGCACGGAGGCCCGGGCGCAGGCCGTGGGATTCTCGTGGCCCCTCCGCTTTGTCTCTTCAAAGCCTGCTGGCTCGGCCCTCAGAGGCTGGGCCCTGGGTCTGCGCCCGCCGTTTGCCCCGCGGCCGTTCCCAGTGCAGAGACGCCCGAGCGCTTCCCGGCGCCCCTCCCTCCCTGCTGCACCCGCCGACACACTCCGGGCCCGGGCCGGCGGGGCTGGGGGGCTGGGGGGCTGGGGGTGGGGGCCTGGGGTCAGGCCTCGGCACCTGGCCGCCCCGCCCCGGGACCAGTCCTAGTGTGCATGCGGCCTTTTTCCTTCCGCACCTCGCCGTCCTTTCCCCGAGGCTTCCCCGCACTGCCCGCTTGAAAATCACAGCCCTTCAGGGGCGCCCCGATGACTCCGTCAGCTGTCCCGCCGCCTCTCGATTTCAGTTCAGGTCATGATCTCTGGGTGGTGGGACTGAGCCCGCATCAGGCTCCGTGCTGAGCGCGGACCCTGCTTAGGATTCTTTGTCTCTCCCTCTCCCCTCTCCCCTGCTTTCTATCCGAAATAAAATGAGAAGACAAATCACACCCCTTCCTCCAAACTACCTGTCCCCCTTCCGTGCTCTAGTTTTTCTCTTGTTTTGCCTTTTCCTTACTTATTTTTACTTATTTACTTGGTTTGGCTCAACCCTCACTCGGATGCAGTTCTGCTCCGTGTAGGGGAGGACTGTGGCCTGTGACGTTTACGGACGCACCCCCAGCGCGGAGAACAGGGTTTGATATACGGCAGGTGCTCAGTCAGCATTTGCTGCATGCAGGTATGTGGAAGTTCATCATCGGAGGGAACATGTCGTCGGTTTGTCTCTTTGGCACGTAGCTTTTGCAGGAGTACAGCAGACAGAACGTCCTGACGACAGCCGGTACTGCTGCCCTGTAGTAGCTTTCAGAAACCCGACATCTCTTGGAGATGGCCAGAATAGCAACCTGTCAGGGAATTAGATTTTCCCCCCTCCTGTTTATATACTTAGAAAAATGCTTTTTAATGTTTTATTTGTATTTTGAGAGAGAGAGACAGAGTGAGAGTGGGGGAGGAGCAGAGAGAGAGGGAGACGCAGAATCTGAAGCCGGCTCTGAGCTGTCAGCACAGAGCCCGACACAAGGCTCGAACTCATGAACTGCAGGGTCATGACCTGAGCTGAAGCCGGGTCGCCTAACCGACTGAGCGACCCAAGGGCCCCTCCCCTCCTGTTTAGATTTAGGTCAAGCCCTTTGAGGCCAGAGAAACGCATGGGTGATGGTGTTTCTTCCTCAGGGCGCCACATTGGGGCACATGACTTCTTGTCTCGTTTACTCGTGACGTGATGTTTAGTTTGGTCACTTGATGAAGGTGCTACGTTCTGTCTTGAAAAGGAAACTATTAGAATTCCATTCTTAACCTTAGTTTGTTGTCACATTACAAATCTGGGATTTGCCTGCTTGAAAATGAAGGAATGTGCGTCGTCGTCGTGTTTTCATTTAGTTACCTTTGGTTATGATGTAAACACCTTGGTTGGTCGTTAGACTTGGCAGCACCTCTTTGTGTAGGACTCTTCTAGGAACTCAGAACTGTGTCACTTTTATTTCACTGTATATTTTGTTTATCTAGAGAAGGGGAGTTACTGGACTCGACAGAGACCTAGTAGCATGTAAGTCCCAACTTCACTAGTGCTTCGTGGTCACACTGCCACACGAGTGGCTGGGTCGTGAGACCGTCACTCTTGGGTGGGGGGGAGGGGAGTGCGTGTAGAGTAAGTAGCTGTGAAAGTTGACCGATTTAAGTCAGACCACATGTTTGTGTTTAGTGTCTTGCATTCGAGACCATCAGTGGAGTAAATGTGTGACACTTTGGAAACGGGAAAGAATTTGTCACTCGTGGGGCAGGGAACTGTGGAGATGACACACTTTCTTTTTGATTTGGATGTGTCTACATTATGATTTCAGATGGGTGGACTGGAATACTGTTGAATCTTTCACAGCAGGGATGTGGAAAATCTGGGCATCTTTCATTTTGAACCTCCACGATTAAGTATGTAGGTAGGTAGATCAGTTTCATACTTTAACGTACTTGGAACATGTGTGAGGCTTCAAGGATTCATACATCCCCCCCCCCCCCAATTCTCTTGAAAGTGAAATATCAGACTGACCCGTCCTTATCAGCATTGGTTAGCTATGCTTGCAGTCGCTTGTTGTCTTTGAGTCACTACTCGATCTGCTCTTTGTACTAGGAATTGGGAGGCCCTGAGAGCACAGGGGTGCCCGGGGCAGGTGCCGGGCCACGTGCGGGCTGCTGTGGGGAGCCCTGCGAACGAAAGCCGGGGACAGACCCTGAGCACAGACAGCAGGGGTCCTTGTCCCCACACTGGTCCCTGCTTGCCCATGAGACTGTCCAGGCTCTGTGAGCTCTGCTAGCCCAGCCGAGGGCCCCAGCTAGCAGAACTTGGAGGGAGACTAGAGCCATTTGACATGCGGGGAAAAATTTTAATGAATTTTTTTCGTAACATCTGGCTGTTTGTAAGGATGCTTATTCCAAAATATTTTATACTAACAAAGTGTGTAGGAAGTAGAAAGTGCAAGCCCCCATGCCCAGTAAATGTTGGTAGATTAATTATTCCCCTAGGCCTTTTAGCAGAAGGTAGGTTTCCATGCTGTGAGTGTATCCTAAACGTGTATTTCCCTTTTTTCAGAATAGTGTGGGTGATCTTTTCATATTAATACATAGGGCTGTACCTTATCTTTTCAAGTAGTTCAAACAGTGACATCCTGTACCATGTCACTTTGCTTACCTGTCCTCCTTTAATGGACATTTAGGTCATTTCTAGTGTTTCACTATGGAAAACAGTGCTGCCATAAAGATTAGCCCTTCAAACACATCGCCATGCACCTTTAGGATACATTTCTTGAGAAGATGGTCACGGGGTCACAGGCTGTGTTCTTTTTCTATATGGTGTGTGTTCCTAGATTGCCCTGAAAGGCCACAGCATTTCATAACCTTTTCAGTGGAATGGGAGTTGCCCATTTTTTCTGCACTGGCCAACTCAGCCCATTACTGTCCATTGCCAATTTGATAGGTGCACGTTGATGATCAGTAAAGTTGAGTATCTTGCTTGCATGTTTTGGTCTTTTGTGTTTCCTTAATAGCTGTCCTGTACCCCTTTGTACTGAATGGCCTCTGGCACTTGGGATCGTGCTCTCTGATTGGAGATCAAATGCGAGCCTGTGCTCTTCTCTCCCTTCTAGTGGAGAGTGGGGGTTAAGACTGTCTTGGGGATTATTCCCATTGCTGCCTCTTGCCAGCAGGGTGGCTCCTTGACAGGCTACTTAACCTTTAAATCCTCCCCCGCCCCCATTTCTGTTCCTATAATGGGGGCAACGTGGATTAAATGAATGAGCGCACCGCAGCCTTACCACACAGTCGGGCACGAGGTGAACGGCTCTGTAGACGTTTACTGTGGTTGGTCAGTACTAGGCACCAGTGTGGGCAATGGCTTTCCCCCGCTCCTGTGTTCCCGGGGAAGTCCCCGTGGGTCTTCCTCGGCTGCTCGGGATCCGTGCTGGGATTCCCACGACGGTTGCTGTTTTCCAAGTACACTTCTTTCTCTTTGAGCCTCCGTGTCACGCGTTCTGCGGGTGAGGTCCTGGACCAGCAGCAGCAACCTTTGCTGGGACCCGAACACTTACCTTCCGAAGCTGGTTAGGGACTGAATCTTGTCCCCCTCAAATTTATATGTCGAAGCCCCAGTCTCAGTGTGACTATATTTGGAAATAGGGCCCTAAGGGAGATAATTAAGGTTAAGTGAAGTAATATGGTTGCGCCCTGAGTCCCATAGGATCGATGGCTTTGTAAGGTCTAGCTGTATTGTATTGGCTTCAAGTTGTTCGTTCACATTATCTACATGATTGTCCTGGCGGACGGGTGCCTGCCTGCGGCATCACTGCTTCTAGACCATCAGTTCGTGCACTGGAATGACCGGAAGGCTTTGTGAAATACAGATTGCTGGGTCTTCCCCCAAGAATTTCAAATTTAGCAGGTCTGGGTTGGCCTGAGAAGCCACATTCTAACAAGTTCCCCATGGTGTTGCCGCTGGTGCTGCAGGACCACACGTGGAGAAGAAGTGTGCCAGTGGCGTGTGGAAGAGATTTCACACAAGGGCCCAGGAGACTTGGGGTAGGGATGCTGGGTCTTCCACCCAACTATGGCTGTCTTTTAAACTCTCAAGACCCAGTTTCACCATCTGTAAATAGGATATTATTTGCACTGCTTATCTCCTAGGGTTCTTGAAGCTAAGATACACATAAAACCAAGCTTTTGGGTTCTTCTCTGAACTCAGAATAGGAGTGTAAATACAGTGAGAATTGGAGTGTGAATGTCTCGTTCTTTAAAAAAGAACAAATGGCCGAATGCCAAAGTATTTTCATAGTAAGCTATCAAGCAAAAGTAAGGTACTTTCTTCTTTCTTCTACTGGACGCTGCCTAGTCATTTGCTTTGCGGGCTCTGGAACTCTCTCTTCTCTGCATTCCCTGCCCCAACGTCTCTGGAAAGCCAGGCATTTTAGCCAAGTAGCCTTTGTTATAGAGTCTGTGGCTCCTTATCCTGGCTCTCCCTTGTCAAGGATATCTGTGGCTTTTTGGTGATTGTGGCAGTGGTAATTACTGAGATTCAAGTTCTCCCCGGGTAAAGCTTGTGGCCATGCTCTTCGTGTCTAGGGTATCATATTTTCATATTTGAAGGGTCTTTTTGTTTGTTGGTTTGGTTTGTTGTTTGTTTTGCCATGTCGAAATGTTGTATGATGTGTGAGTTTTCAGTTGTGTTGCATTTTTCAGTGATGCTGCTGACCAGTAATACATTATATGTTAATATAAGTAATGATTTTTATGAAAAATATGTGTTTTTCAAAGCAAAAGTTTGGTGACAATGAAGGGTGTTTTTCTTTATGTTTTTGTAAATCTCTTTTGTGCCTGGTTCAAGAGAAGACCGTTAGATTTTGTTAGCTAGTTCTGCATTCTGCCTGCTGTAATATGTTGTTTTGGTTGAAGAACATGAAGAAAACCTGGCATGAGATTTGTAATAGAAAAGGGACAGATATTTGAATGGCCTTTTTAGATAATTTTATGCTACCCTGAAACTATAAGGAGTTGTTTCTGGAAGGTTAGTTGCAATGTGGGATCTGAAATCATATCAGTGAAATTTTTGTATTTGGTTTCAGGAAAATGCATTGGTGTATCTTGCACTTCGAACGGGTCTTTTATCTGTGTGTGGTTTTGTAACATCATGCATTGGCAATTTGGGAAATATTGGTTCAGTGAATTACATAAATCTTTCAGATGTTGACATGTTTCGTTATAGAGTATTTTTAAAAACTTATTTCGTTCTCTTACTACATCTAATCAAAAAATTCTTCAAGTATTGGGAAGCTGTCAAGTTCATGATGGTGGACACAGATTTTCCAAAATTCAGATTTTTGCTTGAAAGCCCAAATTTTATCATTGGCAACAAATCTTGTAATGGTTTCCCTTAAGTAGCACAATTATTTTGTCCATTTTTCAGAAAATGCCTGCTACACACTCAAATCTGAATAAACAGAGTTTGTTAGTGGGTGTTCCCCCCCCCCCCCCCAGGAAAAACGGTGTTCTTTGGAAAAACCTTGCAACTCGGTCACACAAACTCTCCATCTACCTTGAATTGAATGGCTTTATGGCATTAACCTCTGTCAGGAAGATGCGGGCATATGGGAATGATGCACAGAGGGCAAGTAAATGCCCGTGTGTGTAGAAGGGCTTAGCACTCGGAGACGTTTGGGGGAAGCATCTACGCTGCTGGTTAAAAGAAAAAAACTCTCGTGACATAGTTGACCTAATACACCAGAAATTATGCAAATGAATGTTGTTTCCTTCAGCATAGTGACCCTGGAGACGCAGCGCCACATTCAGTGACAACGCCAACGGCTAGAACACAACGGTTTTAGAATGCTACCTTCTTAGGAATCGCTTTAAGTTATGACCTGAGCTTACTCCCTAGATGCTCTTTGGATGTACTCTCTTAAAATGACATTGCCCCGATTTGCTGGTAACACTTTTCCGAGCACACATACAGTTGTCTAGTCTGAGAGGATGCTGTTGCGTCACCCAAAGTAAGGGGATGCATTCTTTGGCCGTTTAGGGTGTTTATTACAGCAGAACCAGCACTAGTCTTGCAGGGCTGGGTCTTCATTGTCTCTCTGACTCACTGAATGACCTTGAACAAAGCATTTACCTTCTCACTGTTTCCCTGGAAGGCCAAGTGATTGGATTAGGTCTTGAGTCTTGTAGCACACACGTCCTGTGACTCCCAGGTCCTAGAAGCACGAAGCAGGGTCTCCTTCATCGTGCGTGGAGCTGTCTGCCCGGGGCTCTCTGCAGCCGGCTTGTCCCTTTGTGCCCACCCTGCCTCTGCCCTGGTGGCGCAACAGGCTTCTGTGGCTGTGACTTTCTGGTTCTTAATACGGCAGAAGAGCTCAGGGCTTGGTGTAATGCCACTGGCGATTGGTGCTGTCAGCTCCTGGGGACACACCTGGTGTGTTTGGGGGTGAAGCGGGAGCAGAGAAATCTAGATGGCGAGGCTTAGGCTGGTGCAGAATGCCAGGAGAACAGCGAACCGTGCCTTGGGTTGCAGGGCATCGTGTTGATGGCCACTTGTGACCATCCGGTGAGATCACTTTGAAGCAGCCCTTTGAGCGAGGTGATGGCACATTTATTTTCATATTTTCATACATGAAGAAGTTGGAGGCCAGAGAGCTGCTATAACTTGCAGGAAGTAGAGAAAGTGCTCGAGCCAGATCGAGCTGGCTTCACAGCTGGTTTTCCCCAGACTTCTAGATGCTGCTCCCTGCCACTCCCTCCCTGGCCATGCTCTTCCGCTCTTCTCACTTCCTTATGGCTGTTTTAAGCTCTTCTGAAGTGTTGAAGAGATGTCACAGTTGTGCAGCATTCATCTTGGATGAGAGGTGGCGATTTTTGGCTTAATTTTTGACAGTGGTCAATAAAAGATAACGATGAGAAAATGCTGATGTGAAATCGTACAGGGGGTTCTGCCCGATGCCACTGGATATGTACAATCGAGCGAGGTAAGCTTTGGGATAGGTTCAGAAACCGTTGATGGGATTTGCAAATTCAACATTCAGGTGTCTCCAGTTTGCCTTTCTGTATGAAGAACTAGAAACCCCAATTTCTGTGGATTATTTATGGAAAAGAGCTCTTTGGGTTTATGCCTCCTGTAAGCACGTGCGTGCATCCGCTTTATCCTAGCGTCGGTGATAAATGCTGGCGGTAAAAGGAGGAAGCATGAGCCTCAGTGACCCAGGGGCAGCAGGCGCAGGGCCCTGCTGTTGATGGCCAAGGTCTCCCCACTCCCCAGGGGGCTTCAGGACGGGGACCTGGTGGGCTTCCCTGATACAACCCTACTGACCACAGAAGTGTCGTTCTAGATTCTGGATATGGGGACATGTGCTGATTAGGTTGTTAGGGAAGGAGAGGTTTTAAAGAAATGTTCTGTGATCTTTTCTGGAAGTTTTTTTATTTTTTAAAAATGTTTTATTTATTTCTAGGAGAGAGAGACAGCGTGAGCAGGGGAGGGTCAGAGAGAGAGGGAGTCACAGACGGAAACAGGCTCCAGGCTCTGAGCTGGCAGTCAGCACAGAGCCCGACGCGGGGCTCGAACCCACGAACCGCGAGATCATGACCTAAGCGAAAGTCGGACGCTTAACCGACTAAGCCACCCAGGCGCCCCATGTATAGTCTTTTTTTAAATCAACTATCTGTGCTTTTTGGAATTTTGACTTTTTTCTCTTACTAGAAGTGTGATTTCAGAAGAGGACAGCTCTACTTCTCATTTTTCCAATTGCCGAGTGCCTAGGTTAGTGTCTTAGAGTGGTGGGGTTTTCTTAGAGTGGTGCCGTTTTGCTCAGCCACCTCTCCACCTCCCTTCCCCACAGATGAGGGACCAAGAACCAGAGAGGCTGACCAACTGGATCCAGGCCACACAGCCTGGTGGACATATTTTGTGTATTTAAATTTCTCACATTAAAGAAGAAAACATTTGATCATCTACATTGTCTACTAATTTATGTGCCATGGACTGTGTTAAGTGCTTTATAAATACATCTAATGTAGTTCACTTGAATTAGAAATAGGTTCAGTTTTCATATCTGGAACCCACTGTCATTTCAGAGTTGGTCTCAGGCCTTAGCGGGTCCATCGTGCCCTGCGAACAGGCCACTTTGGTCTGTTAGTTGGAGGGTCTTTTGTGGCTCCACACAAATTTTGGGATTGTCTGTTCTATTTCTGTGAAAAATGCCATTGGGATTTTGATAGCTTTGGGTGGTATGGACATTTGAATAACACTAATCCTTCCAGTCCATGAGCACAGTCGTGTCTTTCCACTTACTTGTTTCTTCAATTTTGTTTTTTCCAACTTACACCTCCTGACTCCTGCCTCTCTTGAAATGGAACAACCACTCAAAGCCATGGGATTGAAACCACATTCGCTTACTGTTAACTTTGCACCTGTACCCATCCTTTGGCTTGTCCCAGCGGGAGGGGTGTGGGTCTTCTCCCGCTCCTGGCCCCTCCTCAGAGACCCGTGCCCTTAATTGTCCCCTTTTTTTTCCTCCTTGGACCCCTGGCTATCTATGTCTCTTCCTGTCGACAGCGTTTCATATTTTATCTAACAAAACACTTATATAGTGCGTCCCGCACGGTAGGCACTGTTTTAAGTGCTTTACAAATATTAATGCGCTTAATTCTAATAACGCTTTGGAGTAAATGCTATTATTTATCCCCATTTTCTATGGAGGCACAGAGAGGCTAAGGGCCTTTCCCAGCGTTGTGTGACTTGTGTTTGAACACAGTCCCATTTCTCTCATGTTGAGTAGACAGATGCCTGGCCTTACTGCTGACCACTTTTTACCTCCTGTGCCGGAGGCTGGCCGCCATCTCTGCATTTCTCTACTCCTATCACCTGCTTACCTCGAGCACTTGAGCCTCTGCCTCCACTACTTTATAGAAACTGCTTTTTTTTTTTAATTTTTTTAATGTTTTATTTATTTCTGAGAGAGAGAGAGAGAGGCACCATGAGCAGGGTAGGGTCAGAGAGAGAGGGAGACACAGAATCTGAAACAGGCTCCAGGCTCTGAGCTAGCTGTCAGCACAGAGCCCGACGCGGGGCTCGAACCCACGAATCGCAGGATCATGACCTGAGCCGAAGTCGGACGCCCAACCGACTTAGCCACCCAGGAGCCCCGTAGAAACTGCTTTTTTAAAAAAATGTTTATTTTTGAGAGAGAGGTGGGGAGACGGGCAGAGAAAGAGGGAGACACAGAATGTGAAGCAAGCTCCAGGCTCTGAGCTGTCAGCACGGAACCTGACGTGGGGCTCAAACCCTTGAGTCAAGCTGTGAGATCATGACCTGAGCTGAAATTGGACGCTTACCTGACTGAGCCACCCGGGTACCCCGATAGTAACTGCTTTTAACAGAGTTACTGCTGACCCGCCTATGGAGTCTGGTGGACACTGTTCTTTATAGCTTTCAAAGCTGTTGATCACCTCCTTTTTAAGGTTTTTCTTTTTTATTTTGGTGTTCGCTTCTGCCTTGCTGGCTGATGCTTCTCCTGGCCTTGTATGTGTTGGTGATCCTCAGAATTCTCCCCTTGTTTTCTCTTATCACTAAACATATTTTCTGGATGATCTTATCGGCTCCGGGGCTTTGCCTTCCTTCTGTTTGTCAGTGACCCAGACAGCCGTATCTTCAGCTCAGCCTTCTCTGTTGAGCTCGTCACTTTTATATAGTGTGGCCTCCTGGACGGCTCTGTGTGGATCGTTTCTACACCCGGCCTCCACCCCGTATACACGCTGCCTTTCTTCTGGTCCCAGTGTTCCGGTGACCGGTATTACCCTCTGCTCAGTTGCCCGAGCCAGAGTCATGTCATGCTGGAGTCTTTTTCCTCCTCCAGCATCCAGTCAGAGGCTGAGTCACGCGGTCGGGTAGCTCTGTACCTTGAGTGTGTCCCTCTCCTTTTTTGCTGCACCATCATCTTTTACCTGAATTACCTGAATCCGAGATCCTTGAAACTGGGCTTCTTGGCCCTAGTCTTGTACCACTTCCAGCTCTCCCGATCTCTGACCCACATGTCAGCAAGGGGAAGTCCTCCAAAACGTACATCTTTCCTAAACAAAGTGGCTTAAACCCTGGAGAGTGACTCCTCCGTGAATTCAGAATGAATTACAAGGCCCTTTGAAACCCAGCCTCCACTTAAGTTAGGCCACAGTGAGGTGTTTGCAGACATCCGAGCATATTGCTATTTCTTCAGTCTCAGGAGGGGGCTTTTCAGTCCTCTCTGCTTCCCTCCGCCCGCTTGTCTCCTGCTAGCCCGCTAGGCCTCTGCCCGGGTAGGGTCCTCCTTCCTCCATGAGGAAAACTCAACAGAGCTCTGTTTGTTGCGTGCTGCTCACTGGCCCCAAGCCCCGTGGGGCTGCCATGCACTTGCACGTGGCTAGTGTGACAGAAGAAGTGGATTTGAAACTCGACATAATTTCCGTTCATTGAAATAGCTGCATGGGGCTCACGAGAAGGTGCCTGTGTGCTTCTCGGTGTTCTGTTCTTATCTCCACCAAAACACTTTGCCAAGAACAACAAAATTCTAGCTGATACTACTGGAGGGGTCAGGAGAAATTCACGAAAACAAGCTCAAGAGCTCAGAGTATACTTCCATGAAGACGTAAGAATACTATAATGTGGGAACATAATTTTATTAAAATAGGATTTTGATTTATCAAGAAGCAGTTATTATTTTTAGTATATTCACACGGGTACTTGTTTCATACTGGCTTTCCATCTGAAATACTTAAATACAAGCTGTGAACCCAAGGGGCCCAGTGAATGAACAATCAACATTTATTTCAGAAATCTTCTTGTTTGTAGATGCCAGGTAACATCATGGTTTTTACTGATACTTGTTATCAGGTTGTTAGTAAATATGGACGGAACTTGAAATATATGAAAAGGCAGTGTGCAGAGAACTTTGGATTTTTTGGAGAAAAGGAGTTCAAATATAATAAGCAATAAATAGCATTTAATGCATTTCTTTCTTTACAGTGTTTTTATTTATTTTGAGACAGAGAGAGAGAGAGAGAGAGAGAATAAATAGGACAGGGGCAGAAAGAGAGGGAGAGAGGGAATCCCAGGCTGGCAGCACAGAGCCCGACTTGGGGTTTGAACCCATGAACTGTGAGGTCATGACCTGAGCCGATACCCAGAGTCGGATACTGAACTGACTGAGCCACTCTGGTGCCCTCAATGCATTTGTCTCTTGGGCACCCGCGTTGCAGGTAGAATGTAGAGTGGGGAGAAGAGGTTGCTGGGTTCTTCAGACCTTATTGATGGGGAACATGCCAGACCACATTGTTTGGGGAGGTTCATTCTGAAGGCTGGAATAGGTCATTACACAGACAGGGAGTTGAAGAACGAGAAAAGTGTTACCAGGATGCGCCTCCCCTTTTAGACGGCATGGTATCAGTGGAGAAATGGAGATGTTTTAATTCCCTGTCCCAACCCAAGTCTCTCTCTTCCCTTGTGTGAATAAAACCTTAGGGACACAGTACAGCTTATTGACTCCCCTACATTTTGTGGTGGGAGGAGGGGGCATTAGTGACCTACTGAGATACCGGTTACACAGTGGCTAATTCTTTCCACTGAGGCACGGGGTCTGGCATTGGGGATACAAAGTGATAGACATAAAATACAGGGTGTTAATGAACTTATGACTCTGGGCACCTTGGGCACATTTATAAAGATACAGTGGGGGAGATTTACATGGTTTACAATGAAAGAAGTAGTGAAATGTATATATTTGCAAGTTCACTTTTCAACAGGACATCGTTTATTTGAATAAAAATATATGCAAAAATGGAAAATTGGAAAGCAAAAACAAAAAATTTAACTTCATCCTACAAAGAAGTTATAAATTTTTCTGATAGGTGAAAAGCTGCTACCTACCAAGTTTGTATGCAGCCAGTAAAAGTTATTTGGGTACTGATGATCTAAGCCAGATACCAAATGGTGTTTTAGAACTTTTCCCTTTATCATGGTGAGAAAAAAAGCTTTAATCTCCCCACTTTAATTGTAGTGCTAAGGAATGTTGGTCGTTGACTATGCAGAGATCTCGACAGGTGCCCAGCCTGGAGCACAGAGGGCTTGGGAGTATGTTTTTGAAGTGGAAACTTGAGCTATGTGGTCTTCCTGAACACTTTTTGCCCTTCCCAGGTACACCTTGCGATCGGGGAAATGTAGTGTAGGGCAGGATTCTGTTTAATGGGACACTCCTCTGTAAGGCTATTTTAAGAAATTTGACATCTGTGGGGCACCCGGGTGGCTCCGTTTGTCTGGCTCCTGGTTTCAGCGTGGGTGCTGATCTCACAGTCATGGGATGAAGTCCCCTGTGGGGTTCAGTGTGGAGCCTACTTGGGATTCTGTCTCTCTTCCTCTCCCTTTGTTCTGCCCTTCCCGCTCTGCTGAGCACATGTGCGCGCTCGCTCGCTCTCTCAAAATAAATAAAAGAAATTTGGTATGTTTGTCAGAGCCACTGTTTTTTGAAGGCCACAAACTCTTGGTAGCATGGTTAGAAACCTTTATTCATATTCTCCAGAATTGTTATATAGGAAAAACTCTGAATATTTGCTAATTATTTCTGAGAAATGGTCATGAAATAGAGATTTTGGTATGTTCAGAGATATAACGAATATGGGGGAGGGAGCATGAGACGGGGGTGGGTGTATTATCATGATGAGACTTTATTTAGATTTCCTTAGCTGCATCATCATTTTATTGGCAAGCGGTGTATACTAGTTAAATTCACTAAGACCATACCAACAAGTGGGTGCAGCAGCCTGAGGCTGTTAGGAGACTGTTAAAAAAATTTTTTTTTTTAATGTTTGTTTATTTTTGAGAGAGACAGAGACAGAAATGCAAGCTGGGGCGGGTCGGAGAGAGAGGGAGACACAGAATCGGAAGCAGGCTCCAGGCTCTGAGCTGTGAGCACAGAGCCCAACACGGGGCTCAAACCCACACACCGTGAGATCATGACCCGAGCCAAAGTCGGATGCCTAACTGACTGAGCCACCCAGGCTCCCCGAGACTCTGTATTTTAAACTGAGCAGTTCCTTTTGTATTTTTTTTGTTAAACCAGATACCACATTCAGTGATGAGATTTCATTGGTAGCCTTAAATGATCTTGATTGTCTTCATTATGGGAAACGAGTGTCACACTGGATAGTAACCCCTTTCTCACTTTGCCTTTTCTTACATTATATTCTCTTTTACTTGCTAACGTGAGGTGAACTTCATATTGATCTAGGATCAAAATGAATACAAGGTAGGAATTTAGAACTACGTTAGTAGGATCCATTTTCAAAACTGAAATGTAAATTTTACCTGTAAGTTAGAACGCTGTCCTGTTATCAGGAATCTTGTACACTCGTGTAAAAAGTACTTAACATTAGAATTGGTTAATGAAGTGATTTTTAGGAGGAATACGTGAGTCAGAAGTGGGTCATTAGAGTCAGCGTTCAACAACATAGAGTAGTAAGGCGCTTTATAGTAAAATAACAACAGAGTTTGTTACAGAGTGTATTGTAATTGCAGGGGGGGCAGATTTAGGCTTATGAAATAATTTTCTTAGAATAACATAGAAGATACCTTGTTTTGCCCACAGTGCTCAGCTAATTGGGGAAAGAAGTTCAGAAAATTTCTGGGTAATGAGGAAAGGGGCCAGTTTAGGGCTGAGCCTTTGCTGTGGGTGCAGGAAAACATAAAATTAGTGCTACAGAGTCTGTGGGTGACACTGTCGTGCTTTCTTACGTGCCAGTAGGAATGAAGACATTTAACTTTGCTAAAACCAGGCTTACTTAGCTGCACAAAATTGATAGTTTTGATTATCAGTAGTTACATTTTAGAACAGTTTTGATGATCAAGTAGTGCTGATGACCGTGGTGCTGTAGAACCTCCTCACGTTCACATCAAGTGTCATAGGCACCGAGAGAACGGTCTCCGCTTCGTCACGTCAGTGATCACGGAACCACGGATGCGAAGCTCTTAACTGCACGTTCCCGACTTACTTCCACTGACATTGTCAGATATCGTTTCTGCTGAAGGAGAAATTTGATGCTGCAGTCCCCGAGTAAGTTACAGCTGTTTCCGTCCCTTCCCCCCTGCACTGTTACCTTTTTGAGTGTACGTGCAGTTTTCCAAAATAACTTTTCTGATCCTCTTCCAACGACCGCTGCTTCGGCCCTGCTTTGCAGCTCTGTGTCGCTCTTCTATTGCTTGCTTTCCTGATGGAAATTTAGGCTTTTCTCATTCCAGTGTATTCCTCTTTTGCATGAAATACGGGATCTTAAAAAACCTTCCAGGTTACCGCATGACCTCTACCCTCCTCCTGTGGCACTCTGCCTGTCTCTGTGCTCAGGGCTATTCATGATGGCTCAGGCTTCTCGGCGCATGTGCTCTGCTCTGGCAGAGAAAACAGACGCAGGATTTTCAGCTGTGGCAGCGCTCCCTCCTCTAAGGAAAAGAATGCGGGTAGTGTGTGTCAGAGAAGGCTGTTTACTACAACCTTTCTTTCCCTGTATTTCAAACCAGGCGGAGTTGGGTGCAGAACTGGGGAGTTTTAAACCCCCTTCTGGAATATGAGACAAGATCCTCTTTTCAACTTTTTAGAACCCTCGAAAATGCAAAAGAATGTAGGCGATTGTCAGATCCGTTCATCAGGGGCAACTGTAGTAAATACACAGAGGGCGCAGTTCTTACGAGAGCAGTTGGCTCTCGGCCTTCTTTTCCGGCCCCTCGGCGTCCTCCAGTGCTTCACGGTCAGCTTATAGGAGTCTGACCCGCAGGGCCCTCCTCGACGGAGGGTGGTCCCAGGCGGCTCCTTCCTTCCCTCCTTCTAGTCTCTTCTCACTTTCCGTAGGCCTGACATCACCTAGATGGGGTGGGCGTGTGCGTGTGGTCAGTTGTTTGAAATAGATCTAGATAGAGTGAATAGAGCCGTGTATTTTTAAATGATGACTTTTTATTATGCTAAATAAATAATGCTAATAAATAAAAAATCATTTGCCTTTATAGATCAACCATGTTTTGTTTGTTTAAACTATGTCGAGATATTTTACGATATTAAGCAGGACGTACCAGCAATCACCAAATTTGTAAAACTTATATTCCTCTTCCATTGGCCTGCATGTCAAACATCCTTGCCAGGGGGATTGAAGTACATTTCTGAAGTTTAATTTTTCCCTATCCCAAATAAATTACATTTAAAAAATTCCATTTACCTATTTCTGGACCTGTGTCTGTCTGTTTTCTTCTCATCTATAATAAAATTAATTAAGATAGCATTGAAAAGGGGCGTCTGGGTGGCTCAGTTGGTTAAGCCTCCGACTTTGGCTCAGGTCATGACCTCACAGTTTGTGGGTTCGAGCCCCACATCGGGCTCTGTGCTGACAGCTCAGAGCCTGGAGCTGCTTCGGATTCTTTGCCTCCGTCTCTCTTTCCCTCTCTTGCTCCTGCTCTGTCTCTCACTCTCTCTCAAAAATAAATAAACATTAGAAAAAAAAAAAAAGATAACATTAAAACGATACCGGATAGAGACACCTGGGTGGCTCAGTCAGTTAAGCGTCTGACTTGATTTCAGCTCAAGTTATGATCTTGAGGTTTATGGATTCAAGGCCTGCGTTGGGCTCTGTGCTCACAGTTATAGATTCTTCTTAGGATTCTCCCCCCCCCCCCCGACCCCCTGCCGCACTCAAAATAAATAAATTTAAAAATTCTGGGATAGATTGCACAGTTTGCAAAGACACATATCTTACACATGTGGCGTGTATAGATGTGTATATGTGTTCTTCTTTGCCACGTTATGTTGAATACTCTGAGTGCTTTTAGAATGTATAGTGGTCTGTTGCTGGCCCATGTGAAGTTGTGTACGGAAAGAAGGTCACCCTACATGTGTTCTTCTTACGTCTGGGGGGGGGGATGAGCAGATCAGCTGGCCGCCTTCTCAGTGGGCTTAGTCTTTGAAGGAGCTAATTTCAGAGAGTGGTATTTCCATGTGGAATCGCAGGGTGTAGAGGTTGTTCTCTAAAGGGCATTGATTTCCATGATTCTGTGGTTTAGTGATACAAATTCTATAGGAGACAGGATGCGCCTTTTGGCCAATTTAGAAAAAATAAATTAGTGTTGTGGCTGTGTGCCTGGTGTGAGCTGTGAGCTGAGTGCTGTTTCATTAGTTGCCTTGAAGGAAAACATTGGCCCCAGCATCTTATATAGAAAAAAACCCCATCCTTATCTGAAAGGCAGCTCAGAATATCCAGACTCTCAAAGTGATGTAGAAATAACTGAAAGGTTTCTGCAAGAAGCCTGTGAAATGGCATGTTATGTAATGTAGCATTAGTTATTAATGCCAGCTGCGGGTTGCTTTTTGTTTTGTCCTTTTGTTTTTTTGGTCATGCAAAGTGATTGGCAAGCGGATGGATATATCTTTAAAATGAAACCGCTTATAGATGTCCACTCCTTGGAACCCATTACAAATGAAACTCTGTCACTAATTCATAATTCTTTGGATGAGGTCAGTATTAGTATTGTTTCTTGTCTGTTAGGAATGCCCAGGCTTTCCTTAAAGTCTAAGATAGCATGTCTTTGTGTTACCTACCCTGTAATTCTTTGGGATGAGTTACTTGCTGCTGGTTATTCACTCTCGTGTTACGTGAGGAGGCGCGGGGTCCCAGCGGGGCTCCCCAGATTTTCACTGGCTCAGGAATCAGCAGAGGGCCTTGTTAATAAAACACAGATTTCTGGGTCAGGAGGTCTGGGTTAGGACCCAGGATTCTGCACCTCTCACCAGCTCCCCAGGAGGGCCCAGGACCCCCTTGCGATGGCGAGGCTCGCGTCTGCGGGGGGAGAGGCAGGCAAGAAAGTGCTTGGTCCTTTTGCAGCCCTTCCCTCCGTGCAGCGCCAGTACTGGGGAGGACTTCAGAATCCGGGCTGAGGGCCAGGAGGTTCCCCCAGACGGGTGGTACCAGGAGAACGGAGATGAAAACGAGCCTGGACTGCACAGCGAGGGGTAAGGCGCCAGGTGCGGAGGCCAGGACGGACGGTGCGAGGGGCTGAACGGACAGTTGGTTGTTGGTAAACTTCCTGTGGGTGCACAGACCTAGGCCGGGCGTTTGTGCACGTTCAGGGGCAGGGTGGGGATCGGGGAAGCCAGAATTCAGGGTTCTGATTATGAAGTGCCTTCCACCCACGCTGGAGCGTTGGGACTTGATGGAAAGCTATGGAAACTCCTCTAAGGACTTTAATCAGGGGAGACACATGGTGTGTTTTGTGTTTTGGAAGATCATTCATTCAGCTCTTCAGCTGTGTGAACCTGTCGAGACCTGACTTGGGAGAGAGAGACCGTCGGACTTTAACGTGTCCCTGACTAACACAGGAAGGCCTGACTCCATCAGAGATGCTGTGGACTGAGAGGAAGAGGCGGACTCGGGGGTAACTGGGAGGCAGAGTTAGCAGGTCAGTTGGCGGGTGGAACATGTCGGAGGTGGGTGGGGCACTGGTTAGAACAGCAAGCTGCACGGGACAGGGGCCACGTCTGTCTTGTCAGCTCTGCGTCCCCCGTGTCCAGTAAATGTGTTATGCAAAGTAGGCACTTACTAAATATTTTTAAATGAATGGATGATGGGAAGGATAGAGGGTTATTGCCCGTTGTTTGTCTGGGTCAAAGGTGTGGATGGAGTTAGTATTGCTGCCATGGGGGATGCTGATGTAACACATAGCATCACTCTGTACAACATTGATCCTGAGCACAGTTTTTCCTATAAAAAATACGTATCTCTTCAATTAGTATCAGCATATTTGGGGGTTATCTCGTGTTGTAAGTGGAAGCTAACTGTGTAAATGTAATTCCTCTTTTTTTCTTTGCTTTAATTTTTCATATGGTGCTTGGACCAACATAGACCTTTTGAAACACTCTGAATACTTCTTTGTTCTCTTTATATCTTTTTCTTCCAATAAAATAGAGAATAAAAAGAATGTACAGGGATGTCTCGGTGGCTCAGTCGGTTAAGCATCCAACTTCAGCTAAGGTCATGATCTCATGGTTCGTGGGTTCAAGCCCCGCATCGGGCTCTGTGCTGGCAGCTTGGAGCCTGGAGTCCACTTCAGATTCTGTGTCTCCCTCTCTCTCTGCCACTCACCTGCTCACACTCTGTCTCTTTCTCTGTCTCTCAAAAAAACATTAAAAATTTTTTTAAAAATTAATGCACAAAGCCACTGAGAAAAATAGTGGCCTTACTATATAGCTATGTGGATTCTTGGTTGTAAAAGTTAAGTTTGCAGGTACTCTACTAAAGGACAATGGTAATATGGCAGTTGTAAGTGAAAAGGATTATGAAGTTAATCATTCCTAAGTGTTGCATTTTGTATAGTTGAGAATCATTCTTGACAATAAAAAGTACTCATTAATAAATAGAAATACACGTTGGGAGATATTATAGAAAGGAGAAAAATTATATGTTGAAAATAGAGTTAATTAAACATAAAATGTGACAAATGGAACAAATGCTGTGAATTTCATGACCTGGGGTAGGTGTGGACCTTTGAAAGGATCTTTGAAAGAATTCACCCAACAGGAGAAAATAATTTTCATTAGAGAGAATTGCTACTCTCTCATGTGGTCTCTGTCTAAAAGTGTTACCTCTAAGAAGAAACCTAGTAGCTGTCGAGTTGGCCGTAGAATTTTCTGCACTGATGGAAATGTTGCATGGACAACGGACTGTGCAGATATGCATAGTGAGCACTTGAAATGTAGCTCCTGTGACTGAGCTACTGAATTCTAAATTTTGTTTCGTTTTAATTTGAAGAGCAACACGTGGCTCAACGGCTGTTGTGAGGGACGGCACATTCATAGCGGGTTGGCACTGCCCGAACGTACTAACGAGGAAGAAAGTGTGGTCTTTTCAGGGCAGGGCTGGGTCGTTCAGGAAGGGCACCATTTGGTCCGTGAGGCCGATCTGGAACTGACTAGCGGTGACTTGGAAGCATCTCTCGATTCCTTATCTGGGTCGCCGTCTATTGGGTAGTTCCTTCTCCACAGCGAGCCCTAGCCTGGGTAGACTTTCTGCTTTCCTGAGTGGCTCTCGGGAGCGTTAGTGGGCGCTGATGTCCACAGGCCTCGTGACCCAGCAGAGCCATGAACATGGCTATTCAGTGGCGCTGAGCCCTTGGTCTTTTGAGTGACCACCCGTCAGCTATGGGTCCTCCTCCCTTTGATACGATTTGTGACCTCGATGATGAGCACTGTCCCCGCTAACCTGCGTTTCTCCAGCTGCCAGCCACTGCCTTGGCAATGCCGATGCACGCCTCCCCCGGTCCCAGGAGCCATTGTACAGGCCCCAGGCTCTCGGGAGGTGCAGGAGACCCACTTCAAGAGAACAATTACGAATCAAGCTGGAGAACCCCAAATGGTCGTCACCAACCAAAAGGCAGTTCTCTTGAATCCACGCTTGCCCATGTGTTAGGTACTGATGAAAAAGGTTTCCTTTGGACGGCATGCTGCCGGCACAGCTGGATGAAAAGTGGTTGCGCTGGGGAAGGCGTTGGCACGTGACCGTGTTTTGTGTTCACTCACTTCCTTGCCAGTGTCCCAGGTCACTGTGATACCAAACTGCACCGTGGCTGCAGAAATGCCGGATTACTTTGGGAAGAGCAACGTCGTTAGGCTTGTTTATGTAAGTTTTGGAAGTCAAGAGATTCACTTCAAAATATTAATATATATATTTGCACGACTTATTTCTCTCAGCTTGGTTTGTTGGATGCCCTTTGCTTTCGGCCATGATTCTCTGTGTGCTGCTCACTTGTTTTTGAGCTCTGCCTAGTTTTCATCCTGAGTGTTGACCCCCAAGTTGCCCAGTAGCCTCAATGCACTAATATGCATTTGCTTCCTCCAAGTTATAGATGGGATAATTAGGAACGTTGGTTTGAAAGGAAACTCTTCTTCTGTTTGCAGAAGAAGTTTGTTTTAGTTAGTTTAGTTTAGTTTGCACTAAACTGTCTGCATAGTTTAGTGACTGATCTCTGAATAAGACAGACCCAACTTAGGCCTTTAATAAGTTGCACTTGCTGGTAAGCTGCCATTCCTTTTGGTCGTTTCTCTTTCGTCTTTGGGAGTCATTCCATCTTGAAAATATTTTGTAGAAGGTGTTTGCTTCTCGCAGTCTACAGAAAGGTTTTTTATTCTGTTAGAGAAAGCGGGTTTGGATTAGAAGGTCTCCAGAGTACTTGCCAGCTCTCAGCTTTTCCTCATCGGTTTCCCAGTGAGTGTCCGCTGCGCCATCCCGTGGAGTCCTCGTCACCCGCCCAGACGCCTGCACTGTCGTCCTCGCCTCCAAAAACACGTGCCAGCAGCGCACTGAGTGGAGCTCACGTTACTCTGTCTTCCCTGTATGTTTCTGGCCTGTTTAGTGTGTAATATCACGCGTAGTTAAATACTTGTCATCGTAAATTCCCAAGAAATATTTTGTAAAATGGCATCCAAAATTTTCTGAATCTTCTTCTTTTTAAGGTTTATCACTTGCAGGTGGGCTCCATGAGGACAAGGGGATTTTGCTGGTTTTTATTCACTGAGCTGTTTCTAGACCAATCCCTAGGTCACAAGTAGGTACTCAGTAAAGGTAGTTTGAATAAGTAAGTGCGATTTGAGATTTAGCTTGATTTTTATTTAAAGCCAAATCAAACATAAGTACATCTTGAGTAACCCGTGATAATTATGAGAATTATTTCATAACACTGACAACTTGTATTTCTGATTCTTTTTAATAATCTGTAACTAGGCCATTGAGGGCCGTAGCCACTGCCCCCACGTGCACATTTTTACGTGAAATGTGGCTAGTAGAAACAGAGACATGCCGTGTGCAACACGTACTGGGTTTCTTTCTCTCTCTCTTTTTTTAAAAATGTTTTTTTTAATTTATTTTTGAGAGAGAAAGGGAGAGACAGCATGAGCAGGGGAGGGTCAGAGAGAGAGGGAGACACAGAATTGGAAGCAGGCTCCAGGCTCTGAGGTGTCAGCACAGAGCCCGACACAGGGCTCAAACCCACGAACTGTGAGATCATGACCTGACAAACTGCCTAAACCACCCAGGCACCCCCCATACATACTGGGTTTCAAAAGACTCAGTACCACACAGTATAAAGTCTTATTCTTTTCTTAATGTTGATTACATGTGGAAGTGATAGTATTTTGCATATATTTGGTTAAATAAAAATTATTAAAAATAATTTCACTCTCTTTTGATTACTTTTAAATGTGGCTAATACAAAATTTAAAATGACACTGATGGCTCCAATTTGATGGCTCATGGAACAGCTGATTGTAGGTAAACCTAGAAAACGTAGGTACCGAGTGCAGGGAAGGGGGCAACCCACCTCCAAAAAAGAGTTTTAAATGAGCATCTTTGCTAGAAACAAAATTAGATGCTGCAGCTGTGACTGGGAAAAGTGGGCATGCAAATGGACCTGATCAAATTAAAAAAGACCAAATAAATTAATTAGATTAGCTCAGATCAGAAATATGAAATCCAGCGACCAGATGGATTCCTAGCACAGTTCCCAGCCAAGTCTTGAGGTCAGAAAAGGGGCAGGAAGGCGGTGGTGGCTGTCTGAGCAAGCAGCAGCCATCACCGGTGACAGCCCCGAGGCATAGTTTTTGAGTCCCATGCCCAGAGCCCCCCCCTCCCCTGGTGGTCTCGGTGGTGGTGGGTGGCACATTTACCTGCGGCTGTGAAATGGACTCTTAGTCGAAAAGATTGGGGGCCTGGAAGCCCGTCTGTGTCAGATAGGATCACTGACTCTCCGTGAGTGCTCTGTTCTGTTCCTTCCCAGGCTTGTAAGGCCAGTTCTTTTTTCTCTTTCTGCTCAGCCTTCGCTGGTACAAAGTCAGCTCAGCTCCATAGCTGCCGCTCCGGGCTGGTGTGCCTCCGGGCTCCGTGGACTAGGCCATTCCCTCCCCCTGGGGTGCTCCCCCCCTCCCCACGAGCTGGCTGGGACCCCCATGCAGTCAGGTAGTGGTGCTTCCCGTGACACATGGGCAGCCCGGGAGGATGGAGCCGTTATCCTATAAAACAAGGCCATCCATGTATATAAGTAGACATTACCTTCCTTAAGCTAATTTGAAAGGTTCTTTTGGTAAGCGGTCAGTCTGCACGGCTGGTTTACGCTCTTATCAAGTCCATTCCAGTATTTATTTCCTTGAAAGCTAGAATGAGTCTTGCATAAATGAAGACTGACTGCTGAGGCTGTTGGGGAGTAAATTCAGTTTATAAATATTTGTTTCACTTGGCACCGGAAATTTCTGCTTCCCTTTATTTTGGATTTGAAGGTAGTTGTGTAGTAAAGCCCCGTGTCGGTAACTGAAACGGCTTTCACGCCCACCTTAGTCTCACCCTTCTGACCTCTGTTTTGAGAAAGTCGATCAGAAAATTCATGGCAGTTAGCGGCGGAGTGAGGAGACCTTTGACTTTAGCTGACAGCTGTCACCTGGAAACTACAGACCTGGGGACCTTCTCAGGTGTTGCGTCTGTAGTTCTGACAGTGAACAGTGATGTTGTTTACGGTTTCTGTGAGCAAAAGTCTCCCCTTGTTAGGAATATGTTGGCGCAGAACACGCAGGAACGGGGGCTCCTCTCTCTCTGGTGCGTTCTCAGCGTGCGGGTCGCCCATCGTTCGTGCCCACGCGCGTGGGGAAGGGGCTCAGCAGACTTCATGACTCAGCCTGTTTGGAACATCACTTTTGAAATCTTTCACCAAAGTCCCGCTCTTTCCAAGCGGGGCATATCGCGCATGCTTAATGTGCTTATGAAAGAGGGAGAAAAATGAGTTAAATTCCAAAGATGTTTAAGATTTCGGACATTTTCCCTGCGTGAATTAGTTCTTTATTAGGTCGTTGATTTAATTAGCATTCAACAAAAACGCTTTCCTGTTTCGATGGGTGAAGCATTCTTGAAATTGGTTGTTCTAGTCAGACGCAAGGTCTGTCAGGAGCCGTTTGAGCGTTAGGCCGCGCGCACTTGTGCTGTAGACGCGGCGCTGACCGTGCGCGTTCCCCCTGCCGGCTCGCTCCCAGCAGAGGTCAAGGCAAGGGTGAAGCCTGCACGGATATTTTGAACTTTATTCTGTTAAAGTAATTTCCAGTTTCGACCAGTGTGGGGGAAAGTTTCTGGGTCTCTCTGGTGAGCACCGTCGCCTTCTCGAAGCTGCCCGTACCGTCCAGCTGCAGGTGCTCCGAGTGGTCACGTGGGCTCTGGGTCCGTCCTCAGAGCCGGGCGCCTGCCGGTGAATGACGACCTGTGACTGGGCTTCTCCGCCGGGTGCCACGGGCCCAGAGCCACGAGTGAAATCGGCCCTCCTGGGGAGCGACAGCTTGTATTCTGGGGTCTTTCTGCATCTCGTGTATTTCTGCCGTTAAACATGAAGGAGTTACGAATTTATCGTCCCGTTTGTGAGCTTGCTTTCCAGCGCCACCGAGGGCGTGCCTCGTTTGAACACGGCCGAGGACACTTTCTTGTTCGACGCCTCCGTCGCCGTTGCGTGCTTGTCTGTGGGGCCGTAAATATCTAATTTGTACGAAATGACTGATTTTGGTATTTGTATAATCCTCTAGTCAATTTAACTAAGTTGAGCTTTTCACAGCCCTCGGTGCCGCGGCTGCTCATCTGATTACGCTGCTCAAGGGAATGAGGTGAAGGGCGGGCTGTTGGTAACCAGAGCATTTCCAGGGCTTTAGTTCAGCAGATGGGCTGCTCGGCTATATTCATACATCTGCTTTCCTGCTGTGGCAGCTGCTGCTGCTTCATGTTGTGTTCTTTTGTTCTGTTCCATCCAAGAATGGAGCGCTAGGAAGTGCAGTGAATGGATTAATTTAAGGTTAAGGTTAGTGTTTTGCTTGCTTTCTAAGTAACCGATCATAATAACGCTTCTGGTAGAAGCTAATGACTTTCTCTTAAAGTGAACTAGATTTATAAAATACAGCCCAGCGAGGGGGCTAGATTAGTATTGTCGGTGGAGACCAAAATCAAATGCGTAAAAATACTGGCAGGTTTTATCATTTGTTCCTAATTCTTTGTTTTCTTCCTCCCTCCCCCTGCCCCCCCTCCCCCCCCCACTCTCTTCCAGGACCTATATCCAGACTTGGCCTGACACGGCAGGGTCCGAGAGAATTAAAGAAATGCGGAATGACATGAAGACGATTAGTTCAGGATTATAGGCTCTGAGGACACACACCTCAGCGAGGCGGAGCACAGACACGTTCCTGAGCTGTGGGCTGGGGGGGCCGCGCGCGGGAAGAAGATGGCGGATCCAGGGATGATGAGTCTTTTTGGCGAGGATGGGAATATTTTCAGCGAAGGCCTCGAAGGCCTCGGAGAGTGTGGTTACCCCGAAAATCCAGTGAACCCCATGGGTCAGCAGATGCCCATAGACCAAGGCTTTGCCTCCTTGCAGCCCTCCCTCCATCACCCCCCCACGAATCAGAATCAAACCAAGCTGACCCACTTCGATCACTATAACCAGTACGAACAGCAAAAGATGCATCTGATGGATCAGCCGAACCGAATGCTGAGCAGCGCCCCCGGGAACGGGCTCGCGTCTCCTCACTCGCAGTACCACGCCCCTCCCGTCCCTCAGGTCCCCCACGGCGGCGGCGGCGGCGGCGGTGGCGGCGCGCAGATGGGGGTCTACCCTGGCATGCAGAACGAGAGGCACGGGCCGTCTTTCGTGGACAGCGGCTCCCTGTGGGGCCCCCGGGCTGTTCAGGTGCCGGACCAGACCCGGGCACCCTACCAGCCGCAGCCCCCGGCGCAGCAGCCCCCGCCCGCTCCGCCGGGGCCCCCGGCGCAGGCCCACCCGCAGCACCTGCAGCCGATGGGCAGCTACATAGCGCGCGGGGACTTCTCCATGCCGCAGCACGGCCAGCCGCAGCAGAGGATGGGCCCGTTTGCCCAGGGCCCGGAGGGCCTCGCTCAGGGCGGTCCTTTCATCGCCACCTCGGGCCCCGGCCACTTGTCGCACGTGCCCCAGCAGAGCCCCAGCGTGGCCCCTTCCCTGCGCCACTCGGTGCAGCAGTTCCACCACCACCCCCCGGCCGCTCTCCACGGAGAATCCGTCGCCCACAGTCCCAGATTCTCCCCGAATCCTCCTCAGCAGACCCTTAACTTCAGTTCTCGGAGCCAGACGGTCCCCTCACCTACTGTAAACAACTCAGGGCAGTACTCTCGATATCCTTACAGTAACCTAAATCAGGGATTAGTTAACAATACAGGGATGAATCAGAATTTAGGCCTTACAAATAATACTCCAATGAACCAGTCCGTACCAAGATACCCCAATGCTGTAGGATTCCCCTCGAACAGCGGTCAAGGACTAATGCACCAGCAGCCCATCCACCCCAGCGGCTCACTTAACCAAATGAACACACAAACTATGCATCCTTCACAGCCTCAGGGAACTTACGCCTCTCCACCTCCCATGTCGCCCATGAAAGCAATGAGCAATCCGGCCGGCACGCCTCCTCCGCAGGTCAGGCCCGGAAGCGCCGGGATACCAATGGAAGTTGGCAGTTATCCAAATATGCCTCACCCTCAGCCGTCTCACCAGCCCCCCGGTGCCATGGCGATCGGACAGAGGAGCCTGGGCCCCAGGAACATGCAGCAGTCCCGTCCGTTCATGGGCATGTCCTCAGCGCCCAGGGAGCTGGCCGGCCACATGAGGCCCAACGGCTGTCCCGCTGTCAGCCTCGCAGACCCCCAAGCGATCCAGGAGCGGCTGCTGCCCGGCCAGCAGCACCCCGGGCAGCAGCACCCCGGCCAGCAGCACCCCGGCCAGCAGCACCCCGGCCAGCAGCCGTCTTTCCCGCAGCTGCCAACCTGCCCGCCGCTGCAGCCGCACCCGGGCCTGCACCACCAGTCTTCGCCCCCGCACCCGCACCACCAGCCGTGGGCGCCGCTCCACCCGTCGCCCCAGAGCACCCCGCAGAAAGTGCCTCTGCCTCAGGTAAGGGGGCGCGGGCCCCGGCCGCCTCGCCCGCCCTGCTGGACGTAACCCGGAGAACTCCTCCGAGAGGCGTTTCCTTTGAATGTCGTGAAAAGCGCTTGCTTTCTGAGTCCCTCACTTTCCGTCTCGGAAGCTGCGCCAGAATCTCGTTTTGTTTTTCTCCCTGTTAGTCTCTCACTGAACTGGCCTCCGCGTTCACTCACTTGTTCGGAAAGTCCTGAAGCCTCCCGCCCCGGGCATCGTGCTCGGTGCTGTGGGTGCATCAGGGACGGCTCGCCCCCGGTCCCTGCCAGTGAGGGTCGTCACGGCCAGCGGGGACCCAGAGAGAGATGGATTCCTGCTCGTCTTCTCTTCTCTCTCTGGTTTAAAAATACACCGAAACTTGGTTTCTGGCAAAGTTTTCTGTGTTTGTGCCAGTCCCTCCCACCTCTTTTAGAAAATTACAATTTTTTCCCCCTTGGGGAGCTTCAAAATGTGTCCTTCTGTAGTATTTATTTTACCGGCTGCTGAATGCTAGTGTGAACTTCAATGGCCAAGGGTAGGAGATCACAGGTGACATTAATGCACGGAACACGTTTGGTCTCTAAGAGATGTGGGTGCCTGACACTGACACAGGAGTCGTCCTTCTTGAAGCTGGGATTTTTGTGATCCTGCGGAGTTTATAGGCCGACATTTACGTTTCAAGCTCTTGCATTCACAGAGACGGTTTGCCATTGTAAATGTGGTGTTTGTGCCCTAGGCCTAGGAGAAATAAATTAATGCCTATATGTACAGATCGTTATGATTGCAACTTGAGTTTGGATGGGACAGGAAGTGATTTTAGAGGTGTTCTTTTTTTTTTAATGTTTGTTTATTTTGAGGGAGAGAGAGAGAGAAAGAATCCCAGGCAGGCTCCCAAGCAGAACCCGATGCAGGGCTTGAACTCTCATGAACCGTGAGATCATGATCTGAGCTCAAACCAAGAGTCAGATGCTTAACGGACTGCACCACTCACGTGCCCCTAGAGCTGTTTTTAATGAACTTATAATCAGTGTGGGAAAACACGACCAATGTGTGGAAGGAAAAGTAGAGTGAATGAAAGATCACACACAGGTACGTGACAAGTGTCCAGAGAGAGGAGGTACCTGAGGCTGTGAGGGCTTGACGTCTGGCTAGGACCTGGCCAAGGGCAAACGAACCGAAGACGGCATTTCAGGCTTGGGGGTGACTTGGTAAACGGGACCACGGGGCCCAGGCTCGCTGCGGGGCAAGCCAGGTGGTTGAAGTCTTGTGTTCTGTTTTAAGGAATTTGGACTTCAGTGGGGAGCTTGTGATACTGATTGGACAGTACACAGGTGGGTGGGAGCCCGGAAGTTCACCTGTGAGCCTGCGGTTCAGGCGGGTACGGACAGTTTGGAACAAGGATCGGGGAGCAGAGGCAGAAGGGATTGCAGCACCGTGAAAGTAAAAAGTTTGGTGAGGAAATACATCCGTGTGAGGCATCCCCGCATTTAGAACAGAGACTTAGAAGCCTCCGCCTCGGTGGGAGTGGGAAGGCGGAGACCGGGAAGGTCTGCTCCCGGGGACCGAGGACGCAACGACACGTAGGGGTGTGTGGGAAGCTGATGCTTGCATATCGTTCGGAGGAGCCCCGAGCTCAGTGGGGGCTGCCTGGGGGAGAGCTGCTCCCTGTCTCCTCTGGGAGACCCCGCCCGGCCTGCAGCCCGTGGGAAAGGGCCTCTGGGCCCTGCGGTGCCCGGACCACGTGACGGGAAAGGTGAGAAAGCCAGTCTGACAGAGCCTGGGAGCGGAGGGCCTCCAGGGAAACCAGGGCTGCGGAATGGATGGCGAAGACCAAACCCCGCCCATCGTGGTCCCCGGATATCAACCTCCAGGCAAGATGCCCCTGTTCAGAACCGCCGGCCACCAGGAAGCGCAGTCCCTGAGGCCGGCCAACCTGCGTGGCTTCATTCATCTAGAAATGAATGTGACTTAGTTTCCAGAAGTTGTTCTTTTCTTGTTCCTGGGAAAGCATCTTATTGGACAGGGCATCTTTCCAGGGTGGTGACTCTGACTTCTTGTTCCAGCACCTTCTCACTTTGCTGGAGGACAAGCACAGTTCGGAGAAGGTGCCCTGCGATTGTGATAGGGTCCCTGGGTGGGAGTTGTGGGTGAGCTTTCCCTGGTTTTAAGAGCACGAAACACCTCAGTAGGCATTTCGGAGGATGGACACGAATATGTGGTGTTCACGACGCCGAAAACTAGAGGGTTTTGTGTGCTAGACTCTGGGGGACCCAAGGTGTGGTTCCGCTTCTCTCCCACTCCACCTTCTTCAGTACGCCATTATAGACCAGCTCAGAATGGGTTCTGGGGTGTACACAGGTGCATTCGAGGTGTTTCTATTTAAGTTTAGTTGCCTTTAAAAATATTTGTTCGTGCCATTTGCCTTCTTATTTCTGCTTAACTTTGTAGCGTCTTCAGATTTTGAAGCACTCAGCTCTGAAAATAATAGTAGAGAGGCGTAAAGTCTTGTTCCTGAGAGCGGACACTTTACGGTCGGAAAAGCGTTTGAAGTTCAGTTGCTACTTACCAGCTTGGTGACCTCAACCAGATTCTTCATCAGTAAAACGGGAGCGATAGGACCTATCACAGAAGGTGCTGAAGTTAATATGTAGCAAGTGGCTAGTGTAATGCCCGCTCGTGGTGTCTGTTCGTGTTAATTCTCCTCCAGGCGTTAGTTCTGATCCCCCGCCAGGCAGACCTTACTTTGTGTCGTTTCCCATGTAAATACAATGTAAAATTACTTTTATTTTTAAGGAACAGGCTACATATTATTAAATACCACCTTAGTTATGAAGCATTAAATTTGATTTGTGCAAATATTTCCCCTCCTCAGCCCATGCTGACAGGTGTGATGACGATAATGATGTGGGTAATTCAAGACGCTGTCACATAATCCTAAAACCTGTCCCTCCCTGTGAATGGCTCACATGCTACTCTAGCAAATACACCCATCTAATTATGTTTTGCTTTAGACCAACTAAAATTATTGCGCATTTCACAGATGATGATAGAATGGTGGTTCAAAGCCATGCTGTGTTGCAGGGAAACAGCCAGATCAAGTTGAAATATATTTGCTGAATTACCGCATTCAGATAGGCTTGTTGGCTTTCTTACATTGAGTGTTTCACCTCTTAAAAAATGTTTATTTTGGAAAGGGAGAGTGAGCACAGGCACGCACGCCGGGGAGGGGCGGAGGCAGTGAGAGAGGGGAGAGGGGGTCCCCAGCAGGCTCTGTGCTGTCAGTGTGGCGCCCAGCGCGGGGCTCAGCCCCATGAACTGAACCGAGGGGGCGTGACCTGGGCTGAAATCAAGAGTTGGACGCCTAACCAACTGAGCCACCCAGGCACCCCCCACTTTTTCACTTTTTAAAGATGGAAGTTAGGCTTGTTTGAATGTCGCAGGGGCTCTGAACAGGTACTTGGTAAATTATATAACACACTTAAGTATCTTTAAAGATCAGTTTGATCTCATATTGAAGAGTCCACAAAAGGAAAATGTTAGAAAAGCCAGAGCTCATTGGGCCATAGTGTTCATGGTGGAGTGTGGACACGTTCTTGGGTGCAAGCGCCAGCCTCCCCTGATTGTTTGATGGGGTTTATAGTGGAAGAAGGGCCTGCCTGCCTGTATTTCTTTTTGGTAGCTGAGAAGGTTACTTATCCCTGAACCTTTTCATCTCAGACCCATTTACAGGTTAAGGACTGTGGAGGCCCCCAAGATCTTTTGTATATGTGGGTTACACGCAAGGCTGTGTATTGTCTTAGAAACTTAAACCGAGGACAGTTTGAAATATTTACTTGTTGATCATTTAAAAATAATAAACCAGGACGGCCCAGTTGGAAGAGTATGTGTGAGGTCGAGCTCCATGTTGGATGTAGAGATTACTTAAAAATAAATAAGCAAGTAAGCTCTAAGAGGAATAAGCCATTATGTGTTAACAGGTAATATTTTTAATTGAAAAATAATTATTTTCCAAAGCAAAAACACTTAATGGCACTGTTTCGCATTTTGTCACATGCTGGGTCCCCACATCTGCTGGGGCACACAGCCTGCGTGCACCTCGTGAGCCTTTGGCACGGCCTGCTGATGTTTAGATAGAGTGGGAGGTGCGTAACTTCTCACGAGACCCAGGGTCAGAGCCACCGGCCCGAAGGGAAGCGTGCCGACTTTCGAGTGGATGTACCACCAACCGATCGCTGGCCCCGTGACCTTGGGCAGGGGACTTAACCTCAGGGCCTCGATCACATTCTCCCTCAACTGAGAACAGGTTTACCCCTCTGATCAGAGGCACAGCAAGATTAGCAATAGTATCTTTTAATATTGAACATGGTATCGGATACACGGTGGGGACTCAAAAATGTCTTATCATCATTGGGTAAATGCTCAGAGTTGCTTGTTGCAAAGTTTAAAAAATAAAGCACTGATTTCGATGTTAACCATTGTCAAGGTTGTTTGCTTTTGTTTCCCTGGTTTTAGGGGAACAGTTTTCAGGCATCGAGGCTCCCGGTGGTGGTGGGAGATGGCGCGGGCGAGCACCTGCCACAGACAACGGGGAGGGAGAAGAATTTAAGGCTTAGGGAGTCATGAGCGCACAGAATGTAGGGCTGGGGTGTGGGAGGGGAAGCTGCGACCCCCCCCCACCCCCACCCCGGGACCTTGTCCGTCACAGTGAGGTGCCTCGGGTGGGTCCTGTGTTCATGGGGTGCCCTGGGAGGGCGCGGCACAGCTGGGGCTCCTGCAGTGCGTCGGGAGCGGGAAGACAGAATGGGGTGTTTATCGGTGCCCGGTGGAGAGCTCAGAACACCGTTCTGTTCATTTGAAGAGCTTATCTGGAAAGTCTGGTTGAGTGCACTGTGCTTCAGGTTTACGCCAATCCCGGCCTTTCTGAACAGGTTAACTACTGCCCCGGACGCAGGCGTCTCCGCGCACAGAACCTGCTGGCGCAGGGGGCCTGGGGGGCAGCTTCTGGTGGACTTGACAGTCTGCAGTGTTGTGTCCTTAGAATATTTTGAATACATTTGTACCCTTTTCATTAATTTGGGCCTGAAATACAGTCATGGTGGAGAAAAACAGAAGCAGGAAAAAATTAAGTGCCTCTAAGATTGAGGTGAGGGGTAATAATTTCTGTGTCCCGATTTTCCCCCAGGAGATTTTTTTTCGAAAAAGGAAAAACGCCCTAGAAAAATCAGTGGTTGTAACTGTCCCAGTGCTCTGTCATTCCGTGACATCTTATAAATATTTTAAAAAACAGCCTTTCTGGGAAAACCTTTTCCAGGTAAATTTCGAGTAGAGCGACTATTCTGCTGAAATTCTCTCAGTTCACTGAGTAAAGAACCCCAGACGTGAGCCGAGTAATTGGCAACTACTAAATAAATGTTATGGAAAATGTGGCCCTGCATCTCGAGCTCTACTTATGCAAATTGTGATCGGAAGTAGAGAAAAAGACGTTTATAACAGCGAGTGCGTGTGTCTGTACGACCATCCCTCTTGACGGACTCGCTCACACTCCCGCGCCCCCAGAGATGTGTGGCGGAGATGGGGAAAGCAAAACATCTCTGAAGAAAACCCGGCTCTGACCCCCGTGGCATTCGGGGGCAGCTCTGCGTGTACCCACGCTCAGAGACCAGGCGCCCGTGGTTAGACCTGGCCGCAGCGGGCTGTCCCACTGTGCCTGCGGAGGGCCGGCCGGGGCCGCTGCTTCCCCGCGTGCCGGAGGTGGCCGGCCGCCGTGCCTTCCTGATGCCTTTGGACGCAGCAGGCCGTCCGCCCTCGGCTGCCCTTGCCGTTGCGGGTCGGTCTGGTGCCCTCAGAGCCTGTCGTGCCTCCGTGAGGGCGCCGAGGTGTTCCTTGTGTCGCGGGTGTGCGTGCTGCGGCTTGGTGAGGGCCTCCTCGCCTCCCTCCAGCGCTACTGGTCTATCCCAGAGGTCAGGCTCCGTGGGCTAAAACGGAAAATACCAAGCGTGGAGTGAAAGCAAAGGAAAACATTCTGCCTCGTCTCTCCTTTCACCCCACTGTCTGAAAGCATGAAGTGAGTTGCATACTAAACGGTAGCCTGGTCTCCTGGTGCCTTTTATTTTGTAAACGAGTATTGTTTTCTGTGAGTCTCAAAAATGTTGCAGGTATAAGAAGTTAGTTTTAAAAAAATTTATTTAATGTTTATTTTTGAGGTGGGGGGGCGGAAGGGGCTGAGACAGAGGGAGACACAGAATCTGAAGCAGGCTCCAGGCTCTGAGCTGTCAGCACAGAGCCTGATGCGCAGCCTGAACTCACAAACTATGAGACCATGGCCTGAGCTGAAGTCGGACGCTCAACCAACTGAGCCACCCGGCGCCCCAGAAATTAGTTTTTTAACTTATTCTTCAAGCCTGGATATTAACCATCAGCTAAGTGTCCTAAGCAGCCAGTGAGTTTTCTTAACCTCTAAGAAGCCACGTTTAGGTACTGCATTTTAATGTTGTATCTTGTTGCTTTCATTCAACTCCGTTAAATACATATTTATTGAGTGTTATGTGCTAAGCACTGTATTAAGGGCAGAGATTGGCGATGCGGTAGAAGGCATTGGTGGGGGGGGGGCGGGTAAAGGCCTTCACTGAGATGGACGGGACGTTTGTTATGTAGGTATGATCTTCTGGCTGTCATGTCTTCATGTACCAACTGTGTTCTGGGCCAGCGCTGTCCAGCAGACATGTAGTGGCAGTTGCAGATGAAGGCAACGTGTGTTATTTTCTAATAGTCACGTTAAAAAAAAAACGGGTAAAATTAATTTTAGTAGTATATTTAATTAACCCAATGTATCAAAAATACTATTCCAACACATCAGTATAAAATTACTCATTAGGCATTTTACACAGGATTTGAAATCCAGTGTGTATTTTACACACATTTCTTATTTCAGTCAGTCTGCACTTACATCTCCATAGAGTGCAAACTGAGCCCCGTGTGACTGGCGGCTGCCATATTGAAGACTCTTTCAATAGCAGTTGCTTCAAATTCTTTTTGAAAACAAGTCAGAATATAAATAAATCTCTGCACATAGAAATAAATTTTAGGGGCGCCGGGGTGGCTCAGCCGGGCGTGTCCAACTTTGGCTCAGGTCGTGATCTCACGACTCGTGAGATTGAGCCCCACATTGGGCTCGCTGTTAGCACAGAGTAGAGTCAGGCTTGGGACCTCTGTCCCCCTCTCTCTCCGCCCCTCCCCCATTCATGTGTGCACCCTCTCAAGAAAAACCAAACATTTTTTATATAAACAATGTATATGTAAGAAAATGTATGTAATATAAAAATAAATTTTAAATTGTTTAGTATATGTTAGTACACTTGAACACAGGTGTTATTAGTTATTACCCGCCTTGTAAGGTTGGAGTAGAAGCATTTCTTAGATATCAACAATACATGAAGTGTGTGTGTGTGTGTGTGTGTGTGTGTGTGTGTGTGTGTAGTATCCTCAACACTTCATGAAAAGATAGATTATCAAAGTGAAGTGTCATTTGTTTGGATTTCAGACGGTGGCTGAATGTCTTTCTACTTTCTTGTAGGAAAAAATAGCATTTTTCTTCCCCATTTCTCTTATAATCTCCTCCAAGATTTCAGCTTCAAGTGGCTTTTGGATACTTTTAGTAGTTATGCGCCCCCCCGCCCCCCCATCTCTCTGCCTCTCCATCACTAATGCTTATTTATGAAATTGTTCTCCCAGGATAAGGGAGAAAGCCCTCGTTTTACTATTATGCACGCCCTCCCCCCTTCTCACCTTTTTCTTCTTTGCCTTTTCCTTCTGCATTTTAGCAGTCCTTCAGAAAGGCCATCTCTGGCCCTGCAGTGCACTAGTTAGCCAGGGAGGGAAAATTGGGGAGCGGGTCTGGGGGCAATTAGGGGAAAAGCATTGCTAGACATAACTTGGCGAATTTACCTTCATCTTGACGTCTTAATGTGACTGTGCATTTGCTGTAGCTCCAGCTGTCGGGCTATAGGTGATCTCCCAGTCACCACTGAGACAGGGCCCGCATTCTTCCTTTCGTACTGAGTGTAGCCCTTCTATCCGCAGAGGAAGTCAGCAGCAAACGCGTGCTTCCGCCTTGCAGAACTTTCAGTAGGTGATGGTGCATTCCCCCACCCCCCCACCCCTCAACTCAGTGTGAGAAGCATCAGAGAGCCTTCTAGGGGCTGGGGCATGGCACTGGGTGGTGCCAGTGGAGAGGTGAAAGGAAGCCGGCCAGATGCCAAGAAGTTGGCACCATGTGAAAAAGTCAAAAGTGGACGTAGAAACAGAGGCACTCAAGACGCTGCTTGCTGCTTCCCTCTCTTGGATTGGACGGCGACGGAGGTGGCCAGGTGAGGCTGTGAGGCGCTTCTTTACGTCCCATCTCCGTGATTGCGTTAAAATCACCCAGTCATTTAAAGGGAATGCACCATTTTGATCCCCTTCACAAAGACCGTATTTCTGTTCTGGTTTCTAGTGTACTCGGCCTCTTCTCCACTGCCCCTTCTGTTTAAGTAATCCCTGCCACCAGGGTCAGGAGCGTTCTTCTGTGCGAAGGCCAAAAGAAGTCCATTTTAATTTGAAGTAAGAGGAGGTTCATCTTGAGAGCTGTTGTGTTTGGGGCACGAGCAGAGAGGTGGAGGATACTGAGGAGGTTCAAGTAGCGATGTTGGCAGCCTTGCTGAGTGTCTTGAATGGGGTCCCTACGTCATGTGTGACCTTGCCGTCTCCTCCTGGGCAGGCTGGGGCGGCCGCGTGGCTCTGCGGTAGGAGAGCCACCCCTCAGCCGTTCGCTGGGCCGTCCAGTCCCTGCTTCTTCCTTATCAGAGGAGCGGGGGGCACTGAATGGGGGAGGGCTCGCACCTCATCCTTCCTGCAGAACTTTTTTTGAGGCTATATTTCTGAACTTTTTAATGGAGGGGCCATGGATCAATTTAAAGTTCTTACGGAATATACTTCTTAGTGAATATAGGAACGTACATTCACTAAGAATATATATATTCTTTATATATATATATATGTTCTTATTGAATAAAGCTCACGATCCTAAATTTTTAGATCATGCTTCTTTGTGGACTCTTACTGCGTGAACATTCTCTTTACCTTAAAAAAAAAAAAGGCAGTCCTGTAAAATCGTGGAGTATTTGGTTACGATGTGTTTGCTTTCACTGTTAACGTTAAAACCACCTCAAAATGTCAGCGTGAAGCGATGGCTAAACTTGAATGCCACCGTGGAGGCTGACAGAAATGGACGTTAGGGACGAATAGGGAATTTCCCTCAGTCTTGACATGTTAACGTTCCTCTCCGTTCTCTGTATCCACGGCTGTCAATCTACAGATAATCTGTCAGTAACCACAGGCAGACGCAGAACTGGAGCGGTCACCAAGTAGGATGTGCCGGCGTTGCTTTAAATTGGTCCATTACCAAGCTAACTCCATCTCTGGCTGCTCGAATGTCGCAGAGAGATTTTTCACAAAAGAGAGCTATTGACACGCACGGAGGCATACTGTGGGTTAAAGGAGACAAGTGAGAATCCTTCAGGGACAAAGTTTGATGACTTAGAGGGAGCTAAGTAGTATTTCATTTTTATCAGCTTTCCCTGCACACGTTAGCTGTGTCCCCTGGACAACGGGGACTGTCAGCAGGCCACACTCGCCCCCCAGGCCGTGGGCAGATGCGACAGCAGCACTGGCGTCACTGTCTTTTGCACCTCGACGTCGGATTCAGCCAGTGTCCCCCTTGCTTTGAAACAACGGTAGAAGATGGCTGAAGCCAGGGAAGACTCCAGATCCGTCCTTAGAGCTGAGCTTCAAGCTTGTGTGTAGCTTTCGTGTTTGCAAGGAAGTGAAACACCATTGTTTACTGATAAATAAGTTCTGTAGGCTGACGGTATCACTGGTGAGGGGGAGAAAAGCAAAACAACAGACCGGGCAGTCTTGGAGCAAAAACGAGCCAGATCGTAAGATCATTTTTTTTAACGTTTTTTATTTATTTCTAGGAGAGAAAGAGAGAGCGTGAGCAGGGGAGGGTCAGAGAGAGAGGGAGTCACGGACTGAAACAGGCTCCAGGCTCTGAGCTGGCAGTCAGCACAGAGCCCGACGCGGGGCTCGAACCCTCGAACCGCGAGATCATGACCCAAGCGAAAGTCGGATGCTCAACCGACTAACCCACCCAGGCGCCCCTCGTAAGATCATTTTTAATACATTGCCCTCGCCAGAGACTGGAGTGAGAATCCTTTTAATGCCAGGCTGTGGTCGAGGCTAGAGTAATATTTCGTATTAAATATAAATTTGATTCCAAGAGTGAGTTAGTGGGAAGAGGTGTCAGTTTACTTGTTTCGTTCAGTGTTTCCCTGGTCATTTTTTCAACGTGCCACACCTCTGCTCTTCCGTCCAGCGGGCCACACGGTGGCTGGCGTGGCCAGGTGCTGCTGGCCACTGCGGGCGAGTCAGGGGCACACGGTGTGGAGGTCGTGGGCCTCGCCGGCACGGGAACGCATCAGACTCTCAGTCTTCCAGCTTTTTGCTTGGTCAGAAAATTGCCTACTTAGTTAGTGTCCCTAAACTTGTTTCCAGAGGGTGATAGGTACCAGGTACCCGATCATTATGAGGGTTACCAGGTAGTGGCTGTCACAGTGTCAGCACCGGGTGTGGCATGCGGTAAATCTCCGATGAAAGTTACATATTTTATTACAGCTACTGTTACGGTGGTTTGCTGAACTCTTAGAATTTCTCACCCAGTTTCTGGGGCGCCTGGGGGGCTCAGTCAGTTGAGCGTCCGACTTCGGCTCAGGTCATGATCTCACGGTTCGTGGGTTCGAGCCCCGCGTCGGGCTCTGTGCTGACAGCTCAGAGCCTGGAGCCTGTTTCAGATTCTGTGTCTTCTTCGCTCTCTGACCCTCCCCTGCTGACGCTGTCTCTCTCTCTCAAAAATAAATAAAACATTAAAAAAAAAAGAATTTCTCTCCCAGTTTCTACTTTCCCCTCCAGGTAGAAAAACTGGCCCTTATTTTGTGAAGCCGAACACTGTAGATCAGTGTCTTACACATCGGCTTATCAGAATCCCTCCGGAGGAAATGGGAATTGGTGGTACTTGCTGGGCAGGCGGCCCCACGCCTGTGCTGCTGTGACAGCGCTGTACTTCGTTTCCACTTACTCCCTGGGGAACGGGGCGCTACCTACAAAACACCAGCTCCTTTCTCAGTGTTTGGTTTCTTCCCAGTGGGAAGCGAGGTGGAAGTCCTCTCCTAGGTTTGGAGACTTCAAGGGGCAGAAGTTAAGCCGGCATCCAGCTTCGTGTTCCTAGGGAGGCCTCTGGGACTTCAGCCAGCATCCAGGACATTGACCCTCTGAAACATACGTTCTCCTTTATATAGTAAATCTTGACCCCGTTAAATATAAACAGATTTACAGCTGGTAACCACCAATTTGGTGGTCCATTTCACCCCATTGTTTCTCCAGCCTCTTCCTGTATTTTCGTGGTTGTGCTCTCGTAGACCCTGTGATAACAGGGTAATTTTGTTTGGTAAATGGCTTCCTGTGGAATAGTACCGATGGCAGTTTCGAACTCAGTGATTGGTTTGTGAGGGTCATGCCACAGAGGGTCTTTTTAATGTTTCTTTATCCCGATCTACTTTTCTTCTTTAAAATGTAAATTCACGGGATACCTGGGTAGCTCAGTTGGTTAAGCATCTGACTTTGGCTCAGGTCACGATCTCAGTGGTTCACGAGTTTGAGCCCTGCATGGGGCTCTGTGCTGTCAGTGTGGAGCCTGCTTTGGATCATCTGCCCCCCCCCCCCAACTTCTCTGCCCCTCCCCTGCTCACGCTCGCTCTAGCTGTCCCTCGCTCTTTTAAAAATAAACATTAAAGAGGTGCCTGGGTGGCTCAGTTGGTTGGGTGTTCAGTTTCAGCTCAGGTCATGATCTCACAGTTCATGGGTTCAAGCTCCACATCGGGCTCTGTGCTGACAGCTCAGAGTCTGGAGCTGCTTCAGATTCTGTCTCAGTCTCTCTCTGCTCCTCCTCCACTCATGCTCTGTCTCTGTCACTCTCAAATATAAATAAACATTTAAAAAAATTTTAATTAACGTCAAAAAATAATCGTTAAAAAATAAAATATAACTTGCTTGATGTTTCAAAATGAGATGGTCACAAAAGGAAAATAGAAAGGTTTTATTTTTGCAGTTTGATTTAGTAGCTATATATTTTTAAAGTTTTATTTATTTTGAGAGAGAGAGCATGTGAGCGTGCATGCATACAGACGCATGAGCAGGGGCGGGACAGAGAGGGAGAGAGAGTCCCAAGCAGGCTCTGCACTCTGCATGGAGCCTGACACAGGGCTGGATCTCACAATGATGAGATCATGGCCTGAGCTGAAATCAAGAGTCAGACACTTAACCAACTGAGCCACCCAGACTCCCCTACTAGCTACATTTCTTAAAAAAGTGGCCAAAGAAGGTGAGTCCCGTCTTTTAGATGTGAGGTTTGCAATTTTGGAAACAGTGTTTGTGCAACTCAATACTGTTGCCACTTTTAAAAGGTTTCTATTTAGAGCCATAGAATTTTAGAGCTAGGTAGGAGACTCCTGCTCTTTAGGAAAGATCACATAGCTTTGTTTCAATTTGAATATAAAGGAAAGGGGCCTCTTTGCCTATTCTCTTCAAACTTCATACACTACAGTTTTTTCCTTTTTACAAAAATATTGAAGAATGGGGTTAAAAGAAGTAAATGGAAAATCTGTTCATTATTATCTAATATCCATCAGGTGTCTACCAGATACCATGTATAATGCTTATATATGGTAATTTATTGAACTGTAATCTGCACACAGCCTGTGTATGAAATGAAATGCTCCCTTCATACTAAGGAAATACTATAGAGTGGCCGCATTCCAGGCCTGTCATATACTTTTCATTTAATTCAAGATTTAACACCTTTTAAATATACATAACGATGTACTAAAGTTTGTCACAAAGTATCTAGTATTTTCCAAGTAATTTCTCAAAAAGTTTACCGTTTGTTCTTTGATATCACACTCATAATGTGCTTATAGAAAATGTGTAAACTTGTACTGTCTGTCAACTTCCCTGTGATGACGAGAATGTTCTGTATTTGCTCTGTTTGGTACAGTAACCATTAGCCACAGGTGGCTGTTGAGTACCAGAAATGAGGCTAGTGAGACTTTTTTTTTTTCTTTTGGAATCTCTCACCTCTTTGCAGATGGCATTAGCACCATGGGTGCCCCATATCTTTTGGCTCTGCCAGGCGGTGACAGAACATAGTGATTCATACATGGTAACGCCTCCACAGTTCACCTTGTCATTCTCGGAATAAATCTTTGCAGTGTATCGGCCCATTGTCGCTAAACACAGCATGCTATTTTAAATAACGTTGAGTGGAGTGCCTTGGCTTAAAAGTATAAGTGATATTTCAGAAACTCATTACTTAATTTCCCCCCCCCAAAGAAGTCCTACCCATAAATAGTTTATATGAAACATTTGCTGTTTATTTGCTTTCATAAATTAAAAGCCATCACAAGTGATAGGATTGTTTGTTTTTTTTTCCTTTCCTTGAAAAAGATTTCTCACAATTTGATATTAAATTCAGCTTCATCATTCCTGGAAGAAAACTTCAAAATATTTTCTCAGGTGCTTATGGCTGAGCTATATGTTGCTTATCGGTCTCCTGGGCTACACTGTTCATAGTTCCAGGTGGGTGTATATACCTGTGTGAATCTTTTCTTCTTTTTTAAGGCAGTCTCTACACCCATCGTGGGGCTCAAACTCGCAGCCCCGAGTTCAGGAGTCACATGCTCTCCTGAGCAAGCCAGCCAGCCGCCCATCTGTGGATCTCTTTTGTTCAGAAGCTGCTAGTATCTGTTTAGCATTGAAGACAAGCAGAGAAACATTAGTTGTTATCAGCTGTTCTTTCAGGGTAAATTAGTCCTAAACTAAGATTGATTTTGATGTCCCCAGTGTTTATAATGTATGATTAGTGGCAGAGGGTAAATGGAATAATGGAAATCTGCATTATGCTCTTAGTTGATAATTTTCCAAAAACAGTTACACCGGGGTTGGGGTATTGAGAGAGGGAGAGGGAGAGGGAGAGGAAATGGGGTCCTGGATATGTCAGGATGAGGAAGTATGCTAATAATAGCCTTGGTTGCGGGGACTCAGCACCACATTATATTCTGAGCTTCCTGGTGAGTGTGCAAAGGGAAACGGGACAAGATGTGTAATTCTCCTCATCAGAAAAAAGGAAAACATTTTTTCTCAGATGTTTTTTTTTTCCTGGCATCAAATCCTAAAATTTTTGTGTGGCATGGTTTATATATGTAGGAAGTACTGACTGGCATCAGAGATAACTTTTTGTGGACACAGGTATTTTTATAACGAATATACAAATAGTGTTTCCCCCTCATATGATAGTTACTTCCATGCCCCTTGATAATCCCATCTGAGAGTGACAGGGCTACATGGTGACAGCTGTCCTGTGAAGCTTACGTCGATCTGACCTGAGCGTTGCATCTCGGAGATCCTGCTCGGTAGCTGAACTGGACCTAAGTTTCCTACCGCGGATGGGCCGCGGGTCCTAGGCAGTTCCCCGTAGATTTGTGTGCTGGTCATTAGGTTACAATCTTGATGGAAGATAATTTGACAGATTCTTCAGGTCATCAAGAGTCTAAGTTACTGTGAATATATTAAATGCCACTAAATCATTTGCTTTAAAATGGCTTATTTTGTATATTTTGTGTTATGTGAATGTCAACTCGATAACAGTTTTCAAAAAAGAGGCGAAAGCGCTCGTTTCTGATCTAACTGGTGGAGAGTAGAGCCCCCTTCTTTGAAAACCAGATAAGAGGGATGTAGGGTGAACATTCTGTTCTGAAAGTTGAATTCCTAACGTGCGTTGTCACCTCGGTGGAAATCTGTCACCTTCTCATGGCACCTGGGTCACAAAAATGATGGTAGGTACATCCAGGATCTCTGGTACGAAGGAACTCAGCCCTTATTCAACAACTGATCAAAATTCCAGGGTAGCTCTGTGCAGTGGGGTTTTCTGGGATGATGGGAATGTTCTGTGCGCTGCCCATTATGACAAGACGCATAAACACTTGTGGTCATGAAGACTTGAAACGTGGCTGGAGTGACCGAGCAACCAAATTTTAAATTTTCTTTAATTTGAATCCATTTGACCTTAAATAGCCACATCTGGCTACTGACTACTGTATTGGACAGTGCAGTTCTAGTCGTATTTGATGGAGCGGTTCTACTCAAAAGTCCTCTGTCCCTTAAAAGAATTTTGAAAATTCAAAAAAATTTTTGTTTTAGATTTTTCAGTGAGAGTAAATGCATTAACATGCTGGTATGACCATCATTTCTTTACACCTCCTTCAGCGGAAGGTTTTCATTCTCAAGTCACACTTGATTGGTGCCCCAGATGTTTTTTTTCCCCCAGGCCAATGTACTGTATTAAGGTTTGGGATGAAAGGCATTTTGGTAAAAAGAAACAACTGTGAAAAGGAGACGCAGCAGGAGGCTGGTGGTTTTCAGTAGAGCGCGTGCTCCTTAGGAAATTGGAAAATGATCCTCAGACTCTCCCTGTCCATTGGAAACTCTTCGGACTTCTCCAGGGTGGCACGTGTCCTGCTTTGAAGACCACTAGAATGTCGGGCTGACTCTGCTGTGGCCTCCTCCCATCTTCTGCACACCCGTGTTCCCCAAACGTTATCTAATCAGAGACGCACAAGCTGCTGGCTGGGGCCTCACGGCTGGAGTTGCGAGGAAGCTTATTAGGGACTCCCAGGGGCTTCGGGGCTGCGGGGGCCTGACTGCTAGAACAGGGTGGGGGTGGTTTTGGCCTGAGAGGACTTGAGAGCAGGTCACCGCCATTGTCGCTCTGTAGAAGATCCTGCGTGCCCGTAGGTGGTTGGGTCGCATCGCCTGCTAGTCCACGCGCGGTGACGACTTAGGTAACTGACTGGGCCGATTTGCTGCATCCGCTTATTTAGAAGAGAGTAACCAAGACTCTTTAGTAACTATTTAGAGGGAGAGGAGCGTGCTGCTCAGGTGGGCCTCGGAGGGTGGCCCGGCCCTAGTGGTGTGTTCCTTCTTCCTTCCTTCCTCCATCCGTGAAACGTTTAGTGGCCGGCAGCTACGCAGTAAATGTGGAGAACGTAAAGATAAACAGTACCTTTTTCCTGCCCCCCGTCTCGCTTGTCGCTAGTACTGAGTAGTAAGCGTGGGCAGTAAATGTTGGTAAAGAGCAAGCAGCGGGCAGGTTACGGCACAAAGAGAAGCCATCTTGTTCGGGTTACAGAGCATCACAGAGGCTCCTAACTGTGGAAATCTGGACGAGATCCACAGTCAGAGGTGATGAGAGTATTGGGATTGGCCCAGTTCGATGAGACGGTACTTGGATTTAGAAAGACAGGGGAGGCCACTCGGAAGTTTACGTTACTTACAAATTTAGTTTCCACGGTCACTTCTTTTGCTGTCAACGTACACGGGAGCCCAGTTTCGTGATCAGACTTTGGTGAGAATATAGTTGCAACAAAGGGTGTCCGTTTTCTTGAAGTTTATTTCATTTAGGACTGATCTCTGCCATGTGGCTGAGCTGCTCTTCTTGGTTGAGTTTTCCTTGATCCCTTGTATCATTTGGACCTTGTTGACTAAAGGGCTTAAACAAATGTCCTGTGGCTCCCTAGCGGACTATACCTTTCCTGTTCATACCTTCTTTCTTCTGATTAGGTTTGATAAACTTGATTATTATGTAACGTTTCATTTACTTTCTTTTTATTTTTTTTATGTTTTATTTATTTCTGAGAGAGAGAGAGAGAGAGAGCGAGCGAGCGTGAGCAGGGGAGGGGCAGAGAGAGAGAGGGAGACACAGAATCCAAAACAGGCTCCAGGCTCCGAAGTCAGACACTTAACCGACTGAGCCACCCAGGTGCCCCTACTTTATTTTTCTTGAGTGCACTTGGCTGTTAGTGTTTTCAGAACTTACTTAGGTACCTCTTTACTATTCTTTAGGATACATTGCTTTGGTGGATATTCCTCTCATCTATTTATTTTATTAATTGAACAACACTCAATAAATATGTATTATTGCCTGTTCTGTACCAAGGATTGTTCTAGGCATAGCAATGAGCATAGCAGTGATCATGAAATTAACATTCTAGTCAGGCAACCAACCAGCTAACCAGTGTGTGTGTGTGTGTGTGTGTGTGTGTGTGTGTGTGTAAAATACTAAGTGATACGAGTTCTGAAGAAAAATAAAACTGGGTGAGGGGAGGGGATAGTGAACTACAGAGTGATATTATGGGAAGTTGGGTAAGGAATGCGTCCTTGGAGGGTAACACTGAGCAGAAAACCTGAATAAAGGGAGCAAGCAAGTTACGTAAATATCTGGTGGATGTGAATGTATTTTGTGCAAAGGCCCTGAGGCAGGAATGTGCGTGGTATGTTTGAGGGGCAGTTGAGAGGCCAGCGTATTTGGAGTATAGTGAGTGAGGAGTGGTGAGGGCTTTGGGTAAGAGGAGCACCTGGTGGTCAGATCAAGTAGGGTATTGTGAGCCACAGGGTAAGGGGTTTAGATTTTACCACGAGTGAGATAGAAAGTTTCGGAGGAGTTTTGAGCACGATGTGATATATTATGTATTTTAGTAGGCTAACTCTTCTCTTCTATGAGGTCTAGATAGGGCAAATGTGGCACACAAGGGGACAGTTGCTCAGGCAAGATATAATGGTAGCTTCAGTTAGGGTTGTGGGAGTAGGAAGTGGGGACAGATTTCAAGGTAGCGTTGACAGCATTTGCTGATGGATTGGAAGTGGCGTTTGAGAGGGTTTTAGCTTAAGCAGTTGGGAGAACGAGGTGAGGGCCCAAAACTCTCATTGGATCCAGACATGTTAATTTGGTGGTGCTTACTAACTAGACTCAAGTAGGTGTTTTAGATAAGCAGTCACATACGGGACTTTAGGATTTAGGGGAGGAAATAGAGTTCTCATGGTACAAATGGCATTTTCTGTCACAAGCCTGGAAGGGGTTGTTTAGGGTGGACGGGTGGAGGAGAAACATGGGGATGGGGCCCTTGTGCAGCCCCTCACTTACTGTTCTAGACCAGGGATCCAGGGAACTACAGGAAGCGTAGTCGGGGAGGTGGAACACCACCAGGGTGTGTGTCCTGGGCCCAAGTGTGGATGGGGTGGTGTAAGCAGAGAGTAACGAGTTGTGTCAGGTGCTACTGTGAGGTTGAATAAGATGAAGACAGACTCTTACCTGTCTCAGTCTTTTTTTTTTTTTTTAACGTTTTACTTATATCCGAGAGAGAGAGAGAGAGAGAGAGAGAGAGAGAGGCAGTGTGAGCAGGGGAGGGTCAGAAAGAGAGGGAGACACAGAATCTGAAGCAGCTCCAGGCTCTGAGCTGTCAGCACAGAGCCCGACCCGGGGCTCGAACTCACGAACCGTGAGATCATGACCTGAGCCGAAGTCAGACGCTTAACCCACTGAGCCACCCAGGCGCACCCCCCCACCCCGCCTTTTTTAAGATTTTGTTTTTAAGTGATCTTTCACACCTAACGTGGGGCTCGGGCCCACAACCCCGAGATCAAGGGTCGCACGCTCTGCGTGACTGACAGCCAGGCGCCCCTTACCCTTCTCAGTCCTAAAGGCCACCGTTTTCAGGTTTCCTTATACCCCTACAATGTAACAAATTAACCCTTGTTGAATTTTAGCAGAATTCTGCATTTGAGTAGCAGTTCACCAGGGGTCATTATAATAGCACTTAGTATCTGCCATGTACTAGGCGAGATTGGCTCTTGAGACAAAGATGAGTAAGAAAAACCCTCCTAAACTTACTTCTCTGACTTGTGATCTCAGGAGCGAGCGTGTGTGCATGTGTTAGTGCAGTGCTCGGCGCCGTAAATGTGAGGTTTGGACGAATAGCATGCCGATAAAATGGCTGCAGTTAGTCGGTGGCACGGCAGTACCTGCAGTGTCTAGGCTCCTTCCTCCAGCGGACGGCATCTTTAAACATGTGGAAATAGCCATCTTAAAGCTTCTGAAGAGATTTATGGGATTTTGTCCACTTGACGAGCAAGTTACTGTACTTCCACGGTACCGCACAGCAGTAGAAAGCTTTCAGTCGAGGTGAGAAGTCAGATTCCCACGAAGGCCTTGGATAGGGATCATCTCAGTTTTTGTGCGTTGCTTTTCCCCCTTACCCGATGTCCGCTTCCACTAAAAGCAAAGGAGAATGAACCCGAGGTGGGGGCCGGGGGGAAGGGGTCTGTGGTGTTGCTTGAATTGGCAAGATAAGCACTTCTTTGAAATCTTTTAAATTCTTTTAAAAGCATTCTTTCACCTTTAAAATGGATTTAGGGGAACCTTGGTGGCTCAGTCGGTTAAGTGTCCGCCCGGCTCAGGTCATGATGTCACAGTTCGTGGGTTCGAGCCCCGCGTCGGGCTCTGTGCTGACAGCTCAGAGCCTGGAGCTGCTTCACAGTCTGTGTCTCCCTCTCTCCCTCTGATCCTTCCCCACTTGCGTTCTGTCTCTTTCTGTCTCAAAAATAAATAAGCATACATTTTTAAGAAATATAAATAAAATGGGTGTAAATTTTGCAGGCCGCTTAGGTGCATCACGTTTGCTTAGCTGTTTGGTTATTCAGTCCCCTGCTCCAAGCAAATAGGTGCTTTGTATCTCTGTTGGCACACTTGGCTTGTGCTCTTGGGGAAGTACTTGTGCCAGTGGCTTCATAACGTTTTTGCTTCACAGCCTCGTAATCAGAAATTTTCTTTAAAGTTTAGATGCGTGTCCCAGTTGTGTGGAGTTAGTAAGACCCTCAGAAGCCCTTGGCCAGTGCTGCTGGAGACCTCTGCCTGGGAATTCCTTCTCGAGGACTAGGGATGTCCCGGTTCCCCTGCGGTAAGAGACGGAAGGTTCTGGCTGGGCCACCAGGATGAGGAATGAAGATCGCGGTGTTCCCTTCTCTTACTTTGTCTCCGTTTGCCATGGGAGGGGGCCTGCTTGTGTCCCCTTGCAGTCAGCGCTTCACCCGACCTCTGGGGTTTCACCCGTCTTGCGTCTTCATGGAGTCTCTGTGCACGTTCTTGCAAAAAGCTTCCCCCTGCCCCCCTTTTTAAAGTTTTATTTATTTAAGTAACCTTTACACCTAACGTGGGGCTCGAGCTCACAATCCCTATGTCAAGAGTCGCATGCTCCTCCGACCGAGCCAGCCAGGCACCTCCCCCAAAAAGTTTATTCTTAAACCACAAATAGAGACCTGTCTTCCTCTAGCTACATACAGCCCCTTGTCGTCTTCTCAGGCCCCGTGAACCGATTTCGTCTCTTCCAGACCTCCTCACTCCTGGGCTTTTGGCCCAGAACACCCACCTGACGTTTAGAAATCTCTTCCTCTGCAAAGCCTTTCCTGACGTCCCCGGGTGGGCTCTGGCCGGCTCCTCCGAGCCCCACAGCGGGTCACGGGCTCCCGCGCCCCACCCCTCCCCTCGGAAGGCCGCACGGCACAGTGTTGAGCAGCGTGGCCTGGGAGTCCTGCTCCCGTCACTGGGAAGTTGTGTGACCCTGGTGAGTTCCGGGCCTCAGTTTCTCACCTCTCAGACGGGACTCACTAGTGTCTCTCACGGCGCTGTCAGGAGGGTCGGGTGAGGTGACACACGTAGTGCGCGTACGGCTGCGGCCGGTGCCTACTTTGTCTGGACGTGGCTCTATTACTACTCCGACTGTGACTATATTTTTACTAACATACGTCGCTTCCTGTGTGTTCTAAAGTGAGTGAGGTCAGGGCTCTTCTTTCATACCCATCAGAGCGCGACACATACGTTCTCTAGGTGTTCGTCCTGTGTGCAGTAGATGTGGGAGAGAGGGGGCGTGGGGGGGGGGGCTCTGGGGACGACGACATTCGGGGACCTCCTGTGGAGCCTCCTCCTGGGCCGGGGTGCACCCAGTGTGTGGAAGCCCGCTGGGACCGCGGGGCGTGGCGCAGCAGCTTGGAGGACGAGAGTGCAGGGGTGCGGCCAACAGAGGGGCGGAGAGGTGTCCCCGGGCAGTGCTGTCCAGGCACACAGGATGTGAGCCACGCGGGTTGTATAAAATCCAGGCATGTTAAAAAAGCAAANCAACAGAGGGGCGGAGAGGTGTCCCCGGGCAGTGCTGTCCAGGCACACAGGATGTGAGCCACGCGGGTTGTATAAAATCCAGGCATGTTAAAAAAGAAAAAAAAAAAAAAAAAAAAAAAAAAAAAAAAAAAAAAAAAAAAAAAAATAAAAAAAAAAAAAAAAAAAAAAAAAAAAAAAAGACAGTGAAATTGATTTTAATATATTGTATTTACTGTAATATTTCAAAAATATTTTTTGAGCATGTAATAGTTGGCTGTCCTTTCAACAAAGAGTATTTAATGTAAAACTATTAATGAGATGGAGGCAGTTTCCTTTTGTTGCTGTATTTATACTTCTAGCGCTTGTCAGTTCAGACCTGACACGTTCCAAGTGCTTGGTAGCTATGTGGCACGTCGGGCATGTGAAAAAGTCAGTGGGGGAGGAATGGGTCTGGAAAAGAGGCGGCGGCAGCGTGCATGGGGCGGGGGGGAGGTTGAGGACGGAGAACACCCCACGTTTCCTTCTTGGGTGCGTGAGTGGTGGCCTCAACAGTTAGGTAGAAGAATTCAGGAGAAAGAACACAAACTTTTTTGTTTGTTTTCAAGAATAGAGGGGCAGGAAGTGAAGATGGTGAGTTGGGCCTTGGAGTCGGAGGGTTAGTTAGGACCTCGGGCTTCGTGGGTAGGGAGCTGTGTGAGCTTGCGGTGTGGTGGGTGGAAATGAAGCTCTGCGTACCCAGCAGCGACCCCCTGGGCCAAGCACCCACTCAGGCATCCTCTCTGGCTCAAGGGCTCTCTTCCTGGGCTTCAGGGGAAGACAGATAATAACCCCTCCCCCCAGGAGATGGGTTGTGGTCAGAGCAAAAAGGAGAAGCATACGTGTGACTAAATTTGCAAACATGTTTTAACCTTCCATCTAAAATGACTGAAGAATTTCACAGTTCATAAGCCATTAGAGTTTTAAAGCTTATTTTAAAATGTATGTTCACTAAAGTCATAAGCCATTTTTGATAAAAATACATGATCAGTGTACTTTCAGCAATCACTAGAAAGTGTACAGCTTTCGTTTTCAGAGGGCAGATGCTGAGCACTTTCTCTAGGTGTCTTTCCAGGGCGCTGCTGCCGGGAATGTGATGAGTGATCTCCGCTCAGAGTCCAGAGGCAGCATTTGTTGCTCGTTGAGTCATATTTAGGAAATTCGGAGGTGAGGTGATCGCTCCATCCGTCCATCCATCCGTCCGTCCGTCCGTCCATCCATCTGTCCGTCCGTCCATCCATCTATCCATCCATCTATTCATCAGGAACATTGTGCATTTACAAGGTGCCAGTCACTCTGTGAGGTTGAGGAAGTATAAAAATAAGCCGCTCTCCCCTTTAAAAAGCCCCGTGTATACAATGATGTAACTGTGATGAAAAGAGAGAAATGCAGACGTGTATGGGAGTAGGTAATTATTTGTTGGGCCAAGAGGAGAAGTGATGTTTGAGTTGGGGAAAAGAGTGATGGACAAGTTAGTGCAGACACAACACACGTCCTGTTGAAAGATAGCAAACGTGCCCGCCTTGCCTTGGAGCAGCCGACCCAGTGTGCACTTATTTGTGCATGCATTTGTCAGGTCCGCAGCGGCCGAAGGCATTCTTCCCGTACCTCAGAGGTACAAGGTCCAAAGGTGGAGGGCACGCCTGTGATCGGGACGGAAGGTAGGGTGTGATGTCTCTGTTACACCTGAGTGAGGCTCGGAAAGACTTTGACATTCAGTCAGTAAATACTAAGCCTATGTTTGTTTCAGTCCCTGCTTTGGGAGTTAGGAACACACACACACACACACACACACACACACACATGCATGTACATGTACTATATTCGTAGAAATGGGCATAGCATGTTGCTTTCCTTCAGGGGCTCGCGGTGCAGAGGGCTAGAAGGATCTAATAATAAGTAGTCGAGCATTGTGATAAATGGTACTCTTAAGTGGAAGAGAATTTGACTCCACCTGGAGAGATCAGGGAAGACGTTACGTCCAGTTGTAGTTCAAAGATTGAGTAGGATTTAACTGGGAAGAGAGAGGTAGGAGCGAGCATTCCAGGCAGGCGGAGTGACAAGTCCGCAGGCGCTAAGCCGGGAAAGCCCGAAGTGCTGCGTTTGTCAGCACGTGGTAGAGGCGGGACACGGACTCGGCGGGCACAGCGCAGGCCCTGACCAGCCACGCTGAGAGTCTCAGCTCCAAATGTAGTTGATGGGGATCGTTGACAAATCGTACAAAGCGAAGCAGCAAGGGGGTTTAGAAGGAGCTCTCCGCCACAGTGCACAGAGGCCCCTGGGAAGGCCAGCCCGGGAGGAAGAAGCCGGAGGAAGACCTCTGGAGCTGGCCTGGCCTGGAGGACTGTGGACGGGGCGGCGAGGTGAGGAAGGAGCATGGCTGCGTGGCTGGGAAGCGTACCGGCGGCGACCAAGGGAGGAAGGCAAGTTTTTAGCGGGGGAAAGTGATTGTGGTCTTTGGCCTGCTAATGTCAAGGTGCCCAAGGGGGTATCCAGTGTCGGGTGGAAGCATCTGCTTCTGCTGCGAATGAGGGAGGGATAGGCAAAGACGAGGTAGAAGAGAGAATAATGTTGTGGTAGCAAAGAGGTTTCCCCCTCCAACCTGGATTTTTGAAAAATTTTAAACCTACAGAAGAGTTGAAGGAATAATGCAATGAGCACCTGTATGTCCTTCACCTAAACCCAGCAAGTATTAGCGCTGTGTCCTATTTCCTTTAATCTGTTACTGCCTGAGCCTCCTCGAAGGAAGCCAAGGGAGATAGCTGTGGAGATGTTTGGGTAAAGAGCTCTGAGGGCAGAGGCAGCCTGTGCAAAGGCCCTGAAGTAGAAGGGCCTTTATTCTCTGTTGTTTGTAAACAAGGAATCTCCGTGGTTGGGGTGGGAGAGCACAGAGGAGGGTTGTGGGAGGTGAGTTAGGGAAGGGGCAGGAGCCCCTCATGTAGGGCCTTGTGGGCTGTGGTGAGGACTCTAGATTTTACTGTGAATGAAGTGAGCAAATATTGGAGGGCTTGTTATTGTTTTTATTTATTTTGAGAGAGACAGAGAGAGTGTGCACCTACAAGTGGGGGAGGGGCAGAGAGAGACGGAGAGAGAGAATCCCAAGCAGGCGCCTAGCTGTGAGCGCAGAGCCCAGCACAGGGCTTGATCCCATGACCGTGAGATCCTGAGCTGAGCTGCAATCAGGAGCTGGATGCATAACACTGAGCCACCTGGGTTTTGAGTAGAGGTGTAAGGTGGTTTGATTTAAATTTCTAAAGATCAGTCAGTAGACTGGGGCAGAGGGCAAAGCAAGGATTCGGATCAGCTATGGAGGCTGCCGCAGGAGCCCGGGTGGGGTGTCACAGTCCCTGGACGAGGTAGGGGGAGGTTGTCAAAGGGCGTTTTGTGTGTGTGTGGAAGGTGTGGCCAGCAGGACTTCACAGACAGGATTGAGGGAGGCCAGGCGAGGAGCCAGGGGTACTCCGTGTTTTGGGCTGCGTCTGCCGCCACAGTGATCCTGTGTGCAGCTGGGGTTTGGTGGAGACAGTTCAGAATGACTTAAACCGGAGACACCTGTTGGGGCATCCAAGTGGACGTGTCAGGTAGACACTTGGATAGAGCAGTGTGGTGTTCAGGGGGTGGTCTGGGTTCCAGAAGGAACTGCAGGTATCCTTCGTCTGTAGGTCGTGTTTAGGGCAATGGTGCCTGAAGAGAGAGGAGGCCTGGACAGAGCTGAGAGCCCAGCATGAAGGCTGGGGGCGTCTCGGCGGTCACAGGTTGAGAAGTTGATGAGAAACCAGTAAAGAAAGAGCCCGTAAGGTAGGAGGGGAGACGCTGTGCTGGAGGTGGAGGTCGCGTGGAGAAGCCCGGGCTCCGTTGTCAGGTCAGGTGCAGTGACAGGCCCAGGAGCCCCGGAGGCCCCCTGACGAGACGTTGGCGTGGTCAGGACGGAGTCGGCGGTGAGTGGAGGGGCGGAGGACGGCAGACCGTGTCCCTGCTCCAAGAGGGAGCAGGCAAGATGGCGGGAGCTGGAGGGAGACGTGGGCTCAAGAAAGGCTTGATAAATATTTTGAGACACTGAATGTAGGTGGAGGGAAGTGTGTAAAGGCAGGAGGCTAACTCAAAAGTAGGTTGGCAGATAAACGTGCAGGATACGGCTACATCGTTCTGCGTGGCCGACTTCTTTTGGGAGCGGGGCCAGGCTTACTTGAAACTACTAGCGTGTGGCTACAGGGCGCCATGTGTCTGGGGAGGGGCCAGCACGGAGTTGCCTGCCTGGGGTCTGGTGGCGTGCAAGGCTCACAGCACTGGCAGCGTGTCTGTTCCCCCGCAGCGGGCGCCCTCAGCTGTGCCCCAAGGAGTCTGGGTCCCTGACCGGCGTCTGTCCTTCCTTCCCGGGACTCGGCACTAAGTGCCAGCACACCTTGTCGGGTGGGACATGTCGCTCCTGAACGTGATTTCTCGTGGTCTTGCGGCTCCTGCTGGTGACTTCTGGGTTTTGTTCTTTCTGCCTTTCCTTTGTTCTTCCCTTTTCCCTGTCACCTCTGCAGGGGTGTTTGGTTCGGATCGACAGCTCCAGAGGCGCACGTACCGGGGTGCAGTTCATATGCCTAAGCACGACCGTTTGTGCACCCCGAGCTGTCCGATCAGCATTACTTTACGACACGTGGTGTCGAGCAGAGGCTAAGTTTACTGCGGGCAAGCCCAGTAGGTGTTCTGTGTCGAGGAAGTGAGGTTATGTAGGATTGGAATACTGTTCTGAGTTTCCTCTTTTTTTTTTTTTTTTTTTTAATGGGAAAAGCAAGTTGTTTATTAGCATTTTGTTACAGCAATTCTGGTATATCTTATTTAATTTTGTGCTTTCTGGCATAGCTTTTCAAATCAGTTTTAGTTTCTGTGTCTATCTGAGAAACTTTCTTAATATTCCCATCTGAAATTGTCTTCACGTCCCCAGTCCACCTTTACAAATACTCACTTCTTCTTAGACGACTAGGGCAGTTACCATTCGAGCAGGGCTCAAGTCCGATTTTAACAGCAGAGACCCGAGTCGTGGAGTTAGAAGGGATTTTATAGATCGGCTCACCCACCTTCCTCATCTTGCAGATTTTGAGATGATTGGCTTGCCACTTGATTGTTAAAGCCCCACAGAGTAAATGGTCAAAACCCAGCCCTGATAGTGAGTGTTCCGGTCCATCCTGCTGTTCTTCCTTCTGACAACTTGTCTGAAAAGAGCTGCCAGCACATAAAGGAATATGCGCGAGTCAGCGTCTGGCACCCTTCAGCCAATGCTGGGGTGCTCAGTGAGGCTGCGGGCCCACGTACCCCTGAGGACCACGGCCATCCGAGCCAAGGCCACTCGGGCTGCCCTGCTGTCCTGTTAGCTGGGTCATTCCCAGTTGGAGGTAAATCCATTCTGCATGTTTCCTGTTTGCCAGCGGTCCCTGGAGATGGTGATGGTAACAGACACAAAAGCTTGTGAGATCGTCCCCAAGACAGGTTCTGATTCCGTTTCTGAATTTGCTCTGATAGAAGCTGGAGAGAACATCTTTAGGTTCTTGAATTGGAGAAGTGGTTGGTGTCGGGCCAGACATTAGAGGAATATTACGTTTTGCAGCTCAGGGCTTGTTATCCTCACACTTTGAGAAGCAGTGTTAAATTATCACGAAAAATCCCCACCCTCTTGTTGGCTGGTGTTCTTTATTGCCGAAACACACCGTCTTACTGCGAACAATTATTTGTTCGCTCTAAATGGTGCCTTAAAAGAGACTATCATAGTGTAAATACTTAGATTTTAGGCACAAATGATGATTTTGTCAGAAGTCGTCTCCGGTTCCACATTTTCAAACCAGATGGATTGTTTCAGCATAAATAAGTTAAAATAGAAACAAATTACTTACATACAAGTTGTTATACAGTAGCATCTTTGTAGCATTTTCAGATTGTTCAAATACTTTCAAATAGATACAAGTATCTAAGGCCTGTAAAGAAGGTTGCGCAGTGGATGTTGACATGAAGGCCCCGGGTAAATCACACAGCAGTTTGAAACTGAAACAGCTTAGTTCAGAGGGGACTGCTGTTTTATAACCATATTTAAAAATCTGTTCCTCTTTTACTCCCTCAAACTGAGTTCAGGGATATAATGGATCCCATTATAGGTAAAAGGTCTGTGACTCAGCCATCGAGCTACTCAAACTCTTGGCTGTTTTAATTGCCACCATTAAAGCTTTAGTACTTTTATCTCATAAAAATAGATATCATTGATGTAAAATGTGTGCCTGTTGAAGATACATTTGTACCTCTGCCCTGATGGTTAGCTAATCATCCATTTGTGTTTGAAGTTAGTTAGGTTTTTATGCAGAAGGGAACTTGACATAGATCACTGACTTGTTCAGATTCAGGCGTTTAAGAAAAAGAAATCCATGTGGTGATAAGGATAACATCTGGATAGGATATTTTCGCAAAAGAAACTTACTTTGTTTTGGTGTGTACTTTAACTACATTTAATTGACGGGAGGATGGTGGGCTTTTACCAAGCGTAGTCTTGAACCCAAGAGAATAATGTTTCTCCAATTCAAATGCTGTGACTTCAACTCAAGGGAACTCTGGGAGTCAGTCTTTTTGTGACATGTCTGTGTAAATTTAACTGTGGTAGTTGGCAGTACTTCTCTGCCCATCTTCTGCAAAGGGGAAGATATCCAGGTGCGAAGGAAACTCAGGAACACCACAGGAGCTAAATGTGAATGTGTGAAAAGCTACTTTGTTCCGGGCTTTTCCGCCCAGCGCGCTACCACGTCACAGTCATTCGTTATTCATACTGCTGGGCATGAACGAGGTACAGCGTCCTCATCTGAAATGAATACGGCTCCAGAAAGTTTAAGTTCCTAATCACTGTGCGCACGTTCATTCCTCCATAGCATGAATAGAACAGCAAACTGGTGGGGCAGTTCGTCATTTCCTGCTCTGCAGTTGTAATTGTGGAATTATAACCAGCTAAGGGGGAAAAAATCTGACTTTATAAAAGAGACTGAAATCAGAAACAGTTCTAAAACTAAAACCTACCCCGACAAAGTGTTTCTGAGCTAATATACATAACCAGGCTTCTATTCTTGCCCAGCTGTGTAGATTCAATTATAATAATTTTCTCAGTTGCACAACATTGCTGTTTGTTTATTACTGCGTTATTAGTCAGTGAATGAACCTCCCTCTTTTTGACCCCTCAGCAGTGTTTATAAAATACTTAATTGCTTTGGTGTCTTCTGTTTCATGTGTAATTCCAGCTGGAACGAGTCATGGGGACACCATCCCCTTTAAGTGTTAAACAGACTGTTTCTAACGTGCAGAGAAGTTTCTCTGAAAATAACCATCAGGAGCCTTTCATATTGTTTAGAGTGCAGTTTCTTGTATTTTTTACTTGAAAACTGAGCGATTTCCTTGTACAGACCCTCTCCCTGCGGTCACGCCGGTGGCCGTTGGCTGTGCAGCGGCGCCAGGCTCCAGCCTGCCTCGGGCAGCCGCGCCCAGCTGTCCCTGCCCCACGGCTCCCTCCTTTCTGGAGAGACTTTAACAGGTGTTAGGAGCAGGTGTGGCTGAGATGTGGGTCGTCCAGAGAGGTGGCCTGGGTTGAACCCTGGCTCTTCTTACAACCAACTTTTTGTGACCTTGGGCAAACTGATTAAAATCTCTTCATGTGCCTTAGTTTTCCCATTTGTAAAATGGGGGTGATTTCCCAAGGTTGTCGTGAGCCTGGAACGGTGCTCGGCACAAAAATTCTCAGAGTTCCCATCAGCAGCGTCAGCCTCCCGAAGGCGTAAAGAAATATGTGTGTGCTGTGTTTATATGCAAGGAGAAATGTCTAGTGTGGGAAAGGGGGCATTAGGTGTTAACTGCTGTGGAACAAATCATCACACATTTCTTGGGTGAAACAATACTCCTTCCTTATCTCCTCGTTTCTGTGAGTCGGGGTTTGAGCACGGCCTCGCTGGGTCCAGTAGCCAGAGTCTCACAAGGCTGCGGTCAGGGGCAAGGCCTGCGTTCTCATCTGGAGGCTTAGCCAGGGAAGAATCGGTTTCCAAGTCCATGCTGCTTGTTGACAGAATTCACTTCCTGTGGCTGTCTGGCCAGGGGCTTCAGCTTCTGCCGGCCGTCACCCAGGCCCCTCCACCCCTCGAGGCTGCCTGCAGCTTCTGACCACGGTGGGTTCCCCACTGCGGTCACCTCACTCTGGTCCTTGCTTCCTCGGCACCAGCAACGGAGACTCTCTGTCCCTCAGGAAGAGCCCACACCCTCGTTACAAACCTCCCCTAATGAAGCCATGCGTACCCAGGGAAATCTGCCCCTTGAGTAGCTTAAAACCAACTGATTTGGTACCTTAGTCGCACCTACAGGGTCTTGTTCCCTTTGCCCTGTCCTGTTGCGTAGCAGACACAGGTCCCCAGGGGCCAGGAAGCGGAGCTCACAGGGCCATCTTGGAATTCTGCCTCCTGTAAGAAGCGAATGAGTTTTTACGGGACTAAAGTAGTTCATCATTAAGCATTTATTGCCAACTAAATTTGCTAGACTCACAGTTGCTGAGTTCTAGAGAACTTGCCTGCTTCAAGTGTATAAATTAGCTTTATCACCGAGGTCTTTACAAATTGATTTTTTTTCTTTAAATTGTTCTGTTCCCCTTTCTACACAGACACTTGAGATTGTCCAGTGTTGGATAAAGACACATCTTCCTTTCAGTCTGTTGCAGTTTGACTTTATAAATTCATAGGAATAGCATAGGTAGTTGCATTTAATAGTAACATCTCTAGAGTTGTAGAAAGGTAAATGCAAACTCAGTATAAATTGCTTTTCCAGAGCCAAAGTGTGTGTGTGTCACCTTTCCAGTCTAAGGATCAAACTTGCTATTGGCCGTACCAGCGGTAGCTAAATACAGTGTGAAGTGTACGGTAAAAAGTGATCAAAGTGAACTTAACTGTTTTTATTTATTTTTAAAAACACATTTATTTTGAGAGAGCATGTGCACACATGCTTGTATATGAGCAGGGGAGAGGGAGGTAGGGGGAGAGAGAGAGAGAGAGAGAGAGAGAGAGAGGGAGAATTCCAAGCAAGTTCCTTGCTGTTAGGGCAGAGCCCGACATGGGACTTCATCCCACGAGCTGCGAGATCATGACCTGAGCCGAAATCGGGAGGCAGACACTTAACCCAGGCGCCCTGAACTTAAATAGTTTTAGTATTAGTGTGATGAAATTTGGTCTCCATCCTTAAGTGTCTCTGAATAGGATATGTTTCTGTAAAACAGTGGACCACCTGGAAGCGGTGTCTTGTGTTTTGTGGAGTTCGGTCCCCGTGAGCCGGCTCGCTTCAGGGCAGGGGGGCCGCTGCCATATTCAGGGTCCTAGACACCTGTTTCTGAGGATAGTGTGGACCTAAGAGCTGACTGGAAACAAAACCAGTGCGTGTGAACTGGGAATCTGTTCTGCAGGTTCTCGTTCGTTGTCATTTGTGGAGTTGAGCCTACGAAGGGAGGACAGAATGAGAGAAGGGAGAGACCGAAGGATGGACTTTGCTGAGGCCCCTGAGCATATTCGTAATCATTTCTGCTTCTAGAAAGTAGTGTAGTGTCTGCCAAAAGATAGCACTTGATGATTTACCACTGTAAGGAACTAAGCAAGGAATTCAGAACGAGAAGCTGAAAATGTGACCGTGTTTGAGAGTCCTTAAGGGGTTCATACGTTAGTTTGCTTTTTGTACATCAGGCGCACCAAGGTGCCCACACTGTAGACCCTGCCTTTTCTTGGGGGTTTGCACTGGGGGAGAATGGACGTAGTCTGTGCGGATAGGCAGTCCTGCTTCCCAGAGGGGGCCACCCCTTCTGCTTGTGGCCCAGGAGACCCACGAAGTTACTCACCGGGACTGTGCTGGGCTTTGAATTGTGTTACGTTTGTGGTGGCTTCCGTCTCCACTGCCCGGGGTAGCGGGGCTTCTGTCGGCCCCTCCTCAGCTCTCTTCTCTAGCACGAGCACTTCAGGGCTGGGAGAGTCTCATGACCAGGAATGCGGTCTGATTACCTGTATATGCTTTTGGGAAAGTGAACACATGTAAAAACATATTTCAAGTCTTGTATAAACAATTAAGCTAATTTTTCCAGGCATTTATGAAGCGGTGGAGGTACATCAAAAGTATGTGCAATTTACATCAGTTCAACTCTGTGCCCTAGGGGTGCACGTGTGTTTGTGTGTGTGTATAAACACGTTATTTCAAATACATCGTCCTTAGATGCAAGTCTACTATTTCATCTGGTGCTTTTCCTAAGAAGTAGAATGCTCTGTTACCAAACGGGGCAAAGAACTATGTTAGGTTCCATGAAATAGTGTAGATTGAATTTTACTGTTTCAATTAATTAGCCTATTTTTAATTTTTATTTATTTTAATTTATTTTATGTCTTTACTTTATTTTGAGAGACAGAGACAGGAATGAATGGGGAAGGGGCAGAGAGAGAGGGAGACAGAGTCTGAGGCCGGCTCCAGGCTCTGAGCTGTCAGCACAGAGCTTGACGCAGGGCTCGAACCCATGGACTATGAGACATGACCTGAGCCGAAGTCAGACATTTAACCGACTGAGCCACCCAGGTGCCCTAATTAATCTGTTTTTTAAAGTTTATTTGTCTTGAGAAAGGGAGAGAGCACAAGTAGGGGAGAGGCGGAGAGAGAGAATCTCAGGCAGGCTCCATGCTGTCAGCGTCGAGCCTGTTGTGGGGCTCGAATTCATGAACTCTGAGATCATGACCTGAGCCAAAACCAAAAGTCAATTGCTTAACCAACTGAGCCACCCAAGGGGCCCATAGAGTAGACTGAATTTTTAAAAATCATGTCAGCCATTCTTTTTAAGTGTTTTTGGGAGAGTTTTCAGGGCAAGGCAGAGAGTGGGCTTATTTTCTTCTGGTTCTGGAAGACTCTGCTCGCTCCCTGGGACAAAGCAGATTGAATTGAACTGAATTGAACTTCTACCAGACACGGTGGTTCTGATATTCAGATGGGCTAAGGTTTGTTAGCAGCGGTGTAAATGTCAGTTCTCATCCGCAGTTTTCTCTTCAGGAGAAAACTTAGTGACTCTTCACAGCTTTAGTTTAGAATTAAACTAGAGTTCTCCCCTAATCCTTTGAAGGCGATAGTCCCAAACCGATATTAAATTAAAAGCCATTTTAACCTATAGATTATGGTCAGGGGTCTTAAAAGTAAGGCCTTTCTGGTTTTGGAGGAAGACAGCAAGCCGCTTCCTGGGCTTCCTCACCTGGGCTCCGGGCGTGCCTGGCCACATCCACACCGGCTTGTAGCCACATCGGGGTTAGACTTTTAAGGTTTGCCTTTTTCTAGCTGTGTGACTTTGGGTAAGTCCATCTTAAAGCCTCAGTTTCTGTATCTATAACAGAGCAGTAGTGTCACCCACCTGGGCAACCTCACGGGGTTACGTGTAGGCACCGAAGAAGGGGGGTGCAAAGTGCACACGGAGTGTATGTGGTACGTGGCTTACAGACTTGCAGGACGGTGTCCCGGGATGCTTCAGGGCTGCCCGGCTCTGGTCCCTGACCCTCTTGCCCGGCATCCTGGGTGGGGGCGGGGGGGCCGGCGGGAGGCAGCCTTGCAGGTGCCCGGTGCGGGTCCCTTCCCCCAGCACCTCCTGCGTCTGCAGGTAGCTCCCGCCCAGTGTGGCAGCGTGCGGCACGGAGACCCAGCAGGGAGGGGGCAGCGGTGGGGTGGCGGAGAGTGAGGTGCTGGACACACGCCCCGTCCTCCCCTGGGGGCGTGTGCTGTGCTGAGGATTCCTCAGACGCTTGGAAAGGGTTTGGCGCCCAGGGAGTGTGACTGCAGTGTCATTCTCGTTTGGGTGACTGTGGCAGCTCCCCCACGTAGAGCTGCACGTATTAAGGATGCTGTCCGGCCGTACCTTTGTGTGCTTTACTCTCCAGTCCACGGAAGGTGTGCAGCATTCAGTATCCGATGTAAACTATTTAATGTGAAATATAACAGGATCGCTTGGTTCATTAGTTTCATTTTTCTGGATTCTACTTAAAGTCAAAATGTGTTTATAATTTAGATGCCATTAGAGTAGCTGATGTTAATTTGTAGCTATTTAAGATTTGATTTGTATGGCAAATCTAGTCTAAGGACAGATTAAAAACACAAGCAGAAAACCAAAGGTCTGAAAATGTCTTCAGATGACTTTTAAATGAGATATTTTGGCAGTAATTAAAAACAATTTTTTCAGTTTTAAAATTTAATGGTTCTGAGGTACTTATAAGGATAATTTCTTGCATTATGATATTTCAGCATTCATAATATTTAGCTTGGCAATTATCTTGAGTGTAATATAATAAAAATTATATAAGCCACCCTTATAGGATTATGCCACTGTTCCTATTTTATTCCTACCAGTGACTTAAATTGAGCATAAAAAGCCCTGCCATTTCAGTGAGCTGCTTGAGCACATTTTATAAAAAGTTAGATTTGTTGATAGTCACGTGCTATGTTGTAAAACATTGGTAACCTTGAGACAGACAGACAGACACATACTTTTCCCCCACCTCAGAGGAGCAGGTGAATTTGCCCTGCTTTATTTAGCTAAATCAGTATAATCGGAAGTATAGTTTGAAGAATATTTTTATTCAAGTTATTCTTAGAAAAAAGAGACACAATCAATGATTAAATACCTTTAGGACACACTGTGTGTTATCCCCCACTCAAATGTAGGAAGGGCTCGGAGAATTTCGTAGTAAAGAAAACTATCTGTTTGGTTAGCCCAGAATTCTCTCAACTTACGTGGTCTGAGTCATCTTTTCACGTAACACGTTTTAATATCCACAAATTTAAAGAATGTGGTTCTATACATTTTGCTTTCTTAATTCCTGTGACTGGCAAGCTTGATAATTTATTCGTGTGTGCTTGCTCATAAATGTACTCATTCAGTAAATAATAGTTCCTGGAAATTAAGAATGAGCTTATAAAAGGCTTGAACTCAAAGCCCTGACTCAAATGCCAAGTTTAGCCAAGCAGAAAATAGTCCAACCCCTGATCATCTTAAGAATATTTTTATACTTATTGCATGTTAAATAGTCAGAGTTGAAAAGTGTATCAGTTGACCATTCAAACTAATTACCCATCTTGGATCTGCTCCTCCTTAATCAGGGCTTCAAAAGCTTGCTTGTCATACACTTCTGTGCTTTCAGTCACCCGATCTCAGGCACGACTCAGTGTTCAGGCTGGGTCCACAGAGGAGGTGACCTCTGGCCGGCACCTGGGTGACTTTTTTCAGGAAGCCTCCTTAGTGTCAGCCTGGTACTGTGGCTGGCTTGTTGACTGCTCTAGCCCCACATATTTGTTGAGTGAATGAATGAATTGGGCACCAGATACTGAGCGCATCTTCTTGCTCTCAATGTCACGGACAGAAAAGGCTGTTACAGTCTCAACAGGGCATACGGAGCCTTCGCCAAATGTGCTTTTGAACGCCGTGCACTCTGGGCTGAAGGTTGGGCTCCGGTGTCCGTCCTGGGATTCCTTTCTGAAAGCGTGTCAAGGGATCAGAAACCTAGGGGCTACTGGGAAAATACAAGTGAAGAGCATCAGGATAAAGGTGTGTTTTCAAAGCCAGTAATAAAAAGGGAGCGATTAGTGAGTACCTTATACTTGAATGTTTACAAATCATTTAAATCATAGGTTAGCGTGTTCTAAGCCGGTATTTGTTGTTCCTTCGGTTTGAACTGGCCACTTGTCCCCCAGAATGCCAGTGGCCCTGCAGCCCGGCACCCCTTCAGCTCAAGGTGTGGGGACGGGACGCGTCCCAGAAGCACCGTGTCACTCTCGCCCAGCTGCTAGCTTTTCTCTCTCATGAATCGTATTTTGATTTGCGGCTTGTTTGTATCACTCAGTAAGTAAAATGTTGGTCCGTAGGTGCCTACACTGCAGGGTGTTGGGAGTTCGCAGAGATCCTAGGTGTTGGAAACACTGCACAGCGCTGATGCCACATTGCTTACTCCCGTTACTATTGCTAACAGGTTGAGGCTTTACGGAATATAATTAAGGCAAACCATGAGTAAATATGATAGCTTTTTAAGCCACAGGAAGCTGATGAATATTGGATGAAAGGCATACTTGAGATAGATGAAGAGTGTTTCCTCTATACACTTTTTCCTCTTCTTGTGAAAGCTCCTGAGTGGTTTGGGGCCTGATCGCTTAAAGGTCAGAGAGGGATTGGCCTAACCCCCTTCGTCACAGCTCTCCTTTGGTCAACTTTGCATCCTGCCTATTCTGGTTGACATAAGGTGACTTGGTGTGTTTGTCTCATGTACACATTTGGAACAGTGGAGTGAAGGATAAAAGTTTATGGTAATTTTATGGTAAACTTATGGTAATTTTTTGACAACACACACACACACCTTGGTTCACTTATTTATTTACAGTTTAAATATTAGTTATTTGTTTCAGTTGCAAAAGTCTACGGCACAGTCCTTTTATATCTCATATTCCAACAGGCAGATAGAATCCTGATAGAAAGTGTGTCAAGTGAAAGTCCTGTAGGGTTTATTTAAAAATGCCTTTGGTAGCTAACGTTCTCCACGTTTGGTCTAATAAATGGGAGGTTTTAGCAGTGCCTTATATGGTAATATCAGATGTTAATGGCATTGATTACCTGTCAGGCAGTGGGAATTGATGGGAAAATGTCCGCTGTAAAATTAAATAGCATTAGAGAAGACTGTACCATGCGGGGGGGGGGGGGGGCATGGCTGGGCCTGGGAGACTTTTGTCAGGGTATTACTGTGAGCTCCAGGTTTTTCCCCCACATGATTAAGGCAGGCCATCTGTTCTTTGTTAAATGTTTACAAAAACAGCTTTTCTCTAAAAGATTTAAGGAGATGTGGGTCTGGTAAACACTATAATATTTCTGAGCACCTTTTTCACCCTATTTCATATAGTACCAAAACATAATTCTGCTGCATATCAAATAGGATTAATCCCTGTTTTGTATTTAATCTTTATATATTTTTTTTCCTTATGGAAGATTAGAAATTTTAAGGGATACTAATTTATGGCTTCATTTGTTACCAAAAGGGGCATCTAAAATTGTTTGTATGTTAATGTGTATAGATAAATTTTCAGTCTTTTTGTATTAGACGTTATATGTGTTTTCTAGTTCATAGATGTGTGCCAGGTACACAGTTCATTCTCATTACAAGCTGGCACCTTGTTACCGGGGTTAATGCCACGAAGATTAAAGCAAGGTATGCATACCTGGGATTAATTCGCTGTCCTAAGCCTCAAGCGTTGTTTACTGGTAGATTTTTCTCTCTGCTTCCCTTTCCAGGAAACACTTTTTCTTCCATTTCCTGAAAAATAGTTTATCCCAAATAAGTTTGATCTCTAAGTCCCGTGGTGGTGTGTTTGTGTGTGTGTGTGTGGGGGGGGGGGGGCGATATGGCCTTTTCCTTTTTATTTATGTTAGGAAATAATATGTAACAGTTAAACTCAACTTCAGCAACTACACTTTAATCACGCAGTTAAATCAGATCCTGTTAATTCTTGGGTCCTGGGGCCTTGGACAGCACCTCGGCTGACGTTTGTTGAGAGCGGGTGAGGGAGGAGCGCAGAGAGAGGGAGGGAGGCTGTTTTCAGCCCTTGGTTAGCGGCGCTGTTGCTGGGGGAGCCCACTCACGCGGCCGCACCGGGCACCCGGGCGCCCGGGCGTTCTTCCCCGACTCCTGCCCCTGCGGCTTTCTCTTTCCTCCAGCCGTTCTCTCTCAGGTTCAGCCTCTTCCAGCTGTGACCAAGGGCCGTACGTAGTTCAAGATTTTCTAATACCATTGGATTTCAAAAGCGACTTTGGAAACCATCTAACCCCAACCCTTCATTTTGCAAATGAGGAAAACAAACCCTCAATGAGAAATATGATTTCTGCTGCTGACAAAGCACGTGGGAGGGCCTGCGCTGGGGCTTGTGTCTGCCCCCGCATAATCCTGGGCTCCGTCTCTTACACTCGTGCAGATAGAGAATCGAATGGGGGCTCCCTTAGGAACCATCACAGGGGGCCCGGGGAATAGTATGACCACTTTCTTTTCAGGTAGTGATGTCTTAAACATTGGGGGCAGTGTGATGGCGGGGGCGGGGGGGAGGTGTCACTGAAAACTTTGGAAATCAAATGAAACCTGAGGGGCCTTTTCCCAGAAGGATGCCCATATGTAGGATTCCAGGAGAAGCACAGAGTCCGAAGAAACCTGGTTTAGAAAATCTAGACTCCAATCACAGCTCTCTCCTGCTGTGTGGCCTTGTGATCACATAACCCCCTCCAACTTTGCTTCCTTCCTTTTTGAAAGACAGGAGCATCTTATCACATGTTTGCCCTGAGAGTCAGGTGAACTGACTCCTGAAAGCACCTAGCTCCACAGGGCATAAAATAGAGGCTCATTAAATGTTAGTCGAACCGGAATCTAACTTATAGGACTTGGTGGAAGGCAAGCCGTGACTTCTGGGTTACTCCCTAGTCCTCTGCAGACCTCGACCTGGGCTCTCGTGCCCTCTCCCTTTCTGGCTGTGCCGTGACCGGGGTGGGGGTGGGAGGTGCTGTAAGTCCTCGGGCGCGCTGCTGCATCCTAGGGTGTCTGCGTCCATCCCTAGCTCCTAATCAGGGCTGGTGTGGGGACTACATGGTGTCAGGGGTGTAAAGAGCTTAACCCGTGCCTGGCACATAGTAAGATTGTTCAGAAAACACCAGCAGCCATTAGTGTTGCTGTTTCTATTATACTTGCTATTGAGTGTCTGGAGAAGCAGGTGAAAAAGGCAAAAAACTGAGTGGCATTTGCAGATACAACATTTTGAAGTCATTTTGTTGAAAGGTAAAGGGTCATTAGATGTCACTATTTATCGTGGAGATGATACCCCTGTCCTGGTTTGGAGCAGACTCTGATCTCAGCTGACCGCTGAGCATCCCGTATGAATTGTTACTATTCTCTACAGCATTGAAGCCATCACTGGGTATGCGCCCTCGGAGTGTCCAGAGTCTCCCGCGGGGCATACCGGCTTGACTGTTGGGTTTTCTGTTCCTCAGTAAAATTGGAAAATGTAAAGCTTTACATTTACATGTAACTAAAGAAAAACACCCTCTGCATTTCATATAAGTACAAGAAATTCAACAAATCCGAGGTCATTAAGTTTGGGTGTGTGCTTTTAATTTGGCATTTTAATGGGATTTAAATCAGGAATGACCTGTGCTGTTGTATGATTGATGTGTGATAACCTTGATTTCAAGGTTTTAGTACCTGAGTGTTTCAGTGCTCTTGATTTTGTTGAAAATGGCTTAATTATTTATCTTTATTTTGGGTTCTCAGTCCCGTATAGAGAAAAGAGTGCCGTCTACATTCCTTCTTTGGGTTTAGCTTTTGCCACTGTTTTGTCATTCGCCACATCCTACATGATGTAGAGGCTGTTAAGAAAATGGACAGTGGCCTCAGCCCAATGAGAATTATTTTTCTTCCTGGACTGGAATTTTTTTTACTGTATTCCCCGAGTTGCCCCTTTTTACTGTTGGTGTAAAAGCTTTCTTGGTTTTTGGATGAGAGACGATGATAGATTTTACAACTGTACAGTTGGGAAAATATTTGCTGCTCTGAGTATAGAGTAAGTTTCAGAAGCATCAGCTACTAACTTTCAGTTCCTTTCTTCAGTATGAAGACTGATCAACTAATTTCAATTCCTATTTCTGTCTCTCAGCATTCTCCATCGGAGCCCTTTCTAGAGAAGCCAGTGCCGGATATGACTCAGGTTAGTGGGCCGAACGCGCAGCTCGTGAAGAGTGAGGATTACCTGCCGTCAGTGGACCAGCAGCCACCACAGAAGAAGAAGAAAAAGAAGAACAACCACATTGTTGCAGAGGATCCCAGTAAAAGTTTTGGTAAAGACGACTTCCCTGGCGGGGTTGATAACCAGGAGCTAAATAGGAACTCACTAGATGGGTCCCAAGAAGACAAGAAGAAAAAGAAAAGGCCGAAGGTAAAAAAAGATCCGAAGGAACCTAAAGAACCCAAGGAGAAAAAAGAGCCCAAGGAGCCCAAGACCCCGAAAGCCCCTAAGATTCCCAAAGAGCCAAAGGAAAAGAAAGCAAAAACTGCCACGCCAAAACCCAAATCCAGCAAAAAGTCAAGGTAGGCTGCGGGCAGAAACCACCAGCACCAAAACACAGTCCACAAATGAGCACCACACAGTTGCAGCCCATGAAAGGGGGCGGGGGGGGGGGGCAGGGGGGAGGAAGGGGGGGGGGAGGGGCAGCCCCTTGGTCTTCATCGTTGTCGGGTTCCTTTCCCTCACACCCAAGCTAAAAAGTTAACAGGTTTATGCATTCTGAAATTTAGGACTCAATTACTATGAACTCTTTATTTGGATGGTACCTTTTAAACTTCACTGGGCAAAAATTCCTTATTATCTTCGAATCATTTGCTTGCATTTCTGTAGAAATTTGTCATTTAACAAATGGAACCAAATTGCCAGCACAGTTATTTGTAAGTATAGGCCAGCAACCTCATTTTCAAGGACAATGCAAAACAGGAAAAGAAGGATTATAGCGGCAAGACAGGTCACTATATTTCACTAAGCTTTTCAGCCCTGTTTCCCAGAAGTTGAAACAGGAGAATTAATTCCCTCCACTTGGTGGAGTAAGCCTCGCAGGGGCAGGGTTGAAATGCTAGTGGGCAACGCGGGAGAAATCAAATCGCAGTTATCCATTAGATATGCATGCAAGAATAGCACGAGGTTTAGCTTCTAGGAAATACCCTCCTCCGCTCCATACTTCCCTCTGTACTTCCCCCACCAACTCTGACCCCCCAGAAGGCATATTTACTCAGTAAGAAAAGCTGAGAGGAGAAGACATTGAAGACTAATTTTTTTCATTTGTACCGAACATTTCTTACAACTGTTCTGAACCAATTCCAAACATCTGAATCTATTTTTCAGAATATGGCTCATGTTAGAAAATATAGTTTCCAGATGGAAGTATGGTCAGACTTGGTTAATCTGAACCCATTTGTAAACCCCATTAGGAAACACACCCCGCGTCCTTCCTCCGTGTGCATATGCGCACACACACACGCGTGTGCACACATGCATGCTCAGTTCTGCGACGGACATGCTTGATGTGAACTTTTCGAGCTCGCTGGCCTGTAAACCTTTGACTCGTGGGCTTTCTTGTGTGTGTGTGTGGATACAGAGAGGGGACATGACTTCTGTGGCCACAAAAGTGCTTCTGCAAAGGAAAGGGCAAAGCTGGGTTGTCAACTTCTGCTAAAAATACCTAGACAGCCCCAAATACGTTATTCCGTAGTGTTTGAAAGTCTGTGTCAAAGTCCTTTAAAAATTTTTGTCATCGGTACTTTTTATGGCCAGAAAAACTGAATTATATTCAGTCTTGTTCTTATAGGTAACAATGTTTGCATTTACTTATGAACGTTCTTGGATGCCTCAGTCTGTGGTCTCTTAATTGAAAACCATTATTTTTCCCCCATATGAACACTCTTTTCTAAACCTGCAACCCATTATAAATTTTGTTCATTTACTTGAGAAATATTCCATTAAGTCCTCCTTCATTGTAGGGACCGTGTTGAGTGTTAGGATGTGAGCAGGGATGATAGGGGTAGAATTGGGGTCTGACTTGCCAGGGACTTTTTTTAGAAATATAATTGCCAAAAAGCTAAGGATGGTGCTTTTGATAGGAGGAGGCATGTGCTTATTTTTCCCACAGAGAAAGAAATTGAAGCAAAATTTTAAAAGAATATATTATCATTTTTTAAAAACTTGAAATGTTAAGAATCTGTGCTAAAGAAGCTTTCTAGAATTCAGAAAATCACCAAGACTCGCTTTAGCCTCAAGATACATCTGTCTTCTGTTTGTATTTTTAATATTTTGAATGTAGCACCGAGTGATAAAAATTGATTGAAAAAAAAAAAGAAAAAAAAAGACCCACCGTATCTTGGATCTTGTCATGAATTTCCAAGTATACTATTTTCCGGTTCTGAGTCTACATGGACCTAGTCCTGTTTTTGAAAACAAACTTTAGCGTCCCCTTACCCACTGTGGGATACGCAGGGGCAGATATTGGCATGCTATGCTTAACAGTGACACTTGTTAGAATGTTTCCAACAACTGTAAACAAGTGTTAGGAACTTAGGGCACCGGATCCGCTCTGCTCTGGGTGCCCATGCCGTCTGATATGAAGATGGCCTGTCTTTACCCACGAGAGAAAAATCCCAGCGCAGACCTCTGCATGCTCTCAGCTGCTCATCCCGAAGTTTGAATGGTCTGTGCGGAGTAAATTTTTGGCATTCCTGAATCCGAGTAATGGTTTTGCATTAGAGTGACACGCTTTTGAGAGGCGGAAGGGCATGCGATTATTTTCTTCCGAGAGGAACGTTTGGTACTTTTCCCCCCTGCCTTTGCTTTAGACTCATCGTCTCAGCGGATGCCTCCTAGAGGTGATAGTTGTTTTTCCCCAAGTGGTGTGGAAATACTTGGAACGTTTCTGTTGAGGATGGAGATATGCACGCGGAAAGGGAGACTCGGGCTGCGCTGAGGGGTGCGCCGGAAGTGTTTGGAGTGACTCTTCTGGCCCCACTGACTTGACCACGTGTAGGGACGCTTGCTGATTTGTGACAAAGTGTGTTGGGGACATTCCTAAGAGGCTTTCTTGTCGTTGAGGGTCAGATGGGGATGGCTGTCCCAGAATATGGTAATTGAATAGAGATCTTCGGTAAAGTAGCAAACCGACCCATTAGTTTACTGAGCCGCAGTTTCTATTGGGCAGATGAATTGAGTACGTCGAGTCCTGGTCTTGTGTGCCGCTAAGTCGAGAAAGGAAATAGCATCCCTGAAGCACAGATCAGTAGAATGCATACGACTACATGTAAATTCTGAATAGCATAGCAGAATAATTATGTAAATTGAATATGCAGTGATGAAGGTAATAGGCGGTTTGGGTTATGTTAGTGCTGGGGTTGAATTGCCGTAGCAGTTTGCTTTTAAGCACTGGAATACAGCAGTGGCAATTTTGTTTTGCAAAATGTTATGTGATACCAGTTATTTCCATCCTTGAATAAGTTAACTTGATGAATTTGTTTATACAGAAAATAATTTTCCTACAGAGGGCTGAAATAGGAGGGAATAAGCAGAAGCGAGATGAAAAATTTGGTGTAGAGCCACTCGCGTCTTCCGTGTTCAGTTCTGCACGCCCTGTCACTGGTGACGTCCTCCGAGCGGGCGGTGACGCAAGTGACCCACTGGTGGCCTGGCCCCCGCTGCATTACGTCTGTGGCAGGGAGACGGCGCGTTTTGCATCTTTCACGCGCTCTCTGTGATAAAGGACATCCAGAGGGGGTGGCTGTTATCACTGGGCTGATTTTGTGTGCCTTTAAGATGTCCCTCTCACTATTGCCATTCCATAAAGTGGCTGAGGCTTGACTGGTGGCCATTCTACGTGAACTGGCCGTTTTGGCCACGAAAATATAATTCTGGTCGTCTTGTCCGCGGGAGAGCCTAAAAGCCTCTACCGGAGGCTGTTACATAGCATGGTAGAGAGGCAGGAGAAGGTATTAAGCATTTCAGAAAAAGACTTTTAAAATCTTAATAATGAGAAAAAGGGGCCACATTCCACTTTTCTGTTAGAAATAGAAATAGCATTTTTCTTTCCCCTTTCCCTTTTATGTTAAATATGTATTTTTCTACCCATTTTTTTTCTGAGTGCTCTCCCCAGGTGTCCTTATAGCTTTCAAATATTGGCAGCAAATACTGAAAATAAAAGCTAAGACATTTGTGGGCTGGAGAAGATGCCATTTTGCGTACAGAAGGATTCAAGGAGCTGCAGCAGGAGGAGTTGCGTTGTGTTGTGTATGCAAGGCCCGCGAAAGGAGGGGGAATGTGGAGGGAGCGCTTCCTTTGAATGACTCTTGAAGGATTTAGTGGTCCATTTAGCTATATAAAGATTCTTGGAATGTACATAAAGAAGGGAACTTGGCCAAAGATTGTGACTTGACTAGTGAAGCCCCGTGGACGAAGCCATGGGAGGTTTGCTGCTGGTGCAAGATTTCCTTGCTCCCATTTCCACTCCCAGTATTAAAGGTATCAGGAGACTGAGATGCTGTTTCTCAGTTAAGAGTGATGAACATATTTTATTTTAACGTGGACAGTAAACATACTGCTACTATTTTTGGAAAAACACAAAGTATACACAAAGTACCAAAAACATGTAAAGACCATTTTTTGCAAAGTGCGCTATCATCATCATTAATATTTATGTGGCCACTTTCTTCTGAGGGACTTTGCTTTTCAGATACTGTCTTCTCGGTTATGATCTAAGAAAGTAGCAGCATTGTACCTGAGGAATGTTTTTAGTCAACCAGCAAGCCCAATGGCAGTATATTTTGGCAACCCAATACATATTTTATAGTGTGCTCTTTCTTATACATGTAAAACTTTGCAGTAAAGAACCATAGCCTTTGAACTAGTTTTGCTTAATAAGTACAGAAAACCCAGAGAGTCAGATAGCTCTCCATCAGTTGCATAGCTAATAAAATAAATTAAACCCACACCTTTTCTTCTGTTTTCTTGTTCTTTCCTTTACGCCCAGTGATTTAATTTTGACCTACAACATTGGATAATTGAAAATACTGAATTAAGTATTTTGGACACCGAGCCTCCAGAGAAGGATACAGACTTTTTAAATCATCTGGTCACAAAATGGACTTCTGAGCCCTTTCAGTATCGGAGAGGAGCAAGGGAGGAAAGGTACCTGCGAGCGTCAGGCGTCTCTACGCACTGGCCTGCCCTGCCGGGTCTCTGGGTCGTTAACCAAGCTCCCGGCAAGGGATGGAAGCAGGCGGCCCCTTTCCTGGTCTCAAAAGTTATCTTCTCTTTCAAAAGGGAGCCATTAGGTCTTTTTAGCCCCCAATCCTTTTTTTCCTTCAGGATGGCCACCTCAGAAATCTTTCGCTTGCTAGTGACAGGCCACATTATGTCCCTTCCTCTATCTGATGTGTCTTAAGTCTGCTGAATGAGCAGGCAGGGAAAGTCATCAGCCACTCTAGAGTACAGACTGTGCTATCTTTAGCAACATGTGGTTGAGTTCGTAGCCCTTGGGGGAAGAGAGTGCCCACTGACACTGACCCTTAAGCAGCAGGCTCTGCTGAGTCCTCTCTGTGCCAGATGCAGGGGTGGCCCACTGGGACTCCTGCCCCTCCGGGAGCCGCAGGAGACTCGAAAGCGGTGGCCTGGCGCCACTGTGGTTTTGTGTGGGAGAGGGTGCCTCGACCCCACCTCCACCCCTCGCAGCACCCATGCGTTGAAAGTTGAGGGGTGAGGAGGCCATGGGCGGCAGTGCTACGCTGACGGGGGAGTTTTCTGGAGACACGTTCCTTTGCAGTCTTTCTCAGGTGGAATTTAGGGTGGAGCGCCCACTGCCGTGGCGTATGTGGTCGCGATGTTAGAACTGGGAGATAAAGGGCGGAAGGAATCATGGGTCATTTTTTCAATGATGATTAAAAATACCTACATATGAAAATACTTTGGAAAAGTGTGAGGTTCTATGCAGATGCGAAATGTGTCGCATGATCCACAGAGCTCTCTCTGCCCCGGCGAGGGCCCCTTCGAGCCTGGGTGCGGGGAGAGCCGCTGCACCAGCCCCAGCCGCCTGAAACGCCGGCTCCCGTGGCCTCTCAGAAGTCTGCGTGGCTCAGCGGCAACATGTTAACTGGGGAAACAGTGAATCAAGACAAGTGACGCCGTTCTTCTTTATTTCGATGCTAGAGAGAGAACACCCTTGGACGCCGTGGGAACACTGGCTGTGTACGTAGGCCTCGCTCTGCAGGAGCACGGTCATGTCCCGGCACTTTGGCTTCTCCTGTTGGGGGTGGGCGGTGAGATCTCCTTGTTGGTTCGGCCGTTTGCTCTGCCTAATTCCCCACCTCCCTGCAGGTGGGTGGCAGCTGATTAAAGTGTGGGCGAGCAGTGGGTCTCGTTTGTCGTGCTGGTCACTGGCGGATCAAAGATCTAGGGAATCTCGGGAGTGGGCTCTGACTGCCCGCGTCAGCCCGATGTCCCGCTTCCTGAGTCACGGGAATGCTGTGCAGAGACAAGAGCGGCACTTAGAATGTGGCCCGAGCAGCCACGTTCTGCCTGCCGCCTGGCTCCTGGGGAGGAATACGCCGCAGTCCAAGGGCGTGCTTTCTGCGGCACTGCTGTGCCGCGTCGCGAGCTCAGTTCTGTTGCGCTGCGGCGCCAGGTGGTGCCGCGTAGCCAAAGCAGCGAACGTTTGTGTTGCGCTTCTGTGATGAGGGGACGTATCAGCTAACTAGACTTCCTTTCTGTGTTACTGGCAGGTTGTGATCCAGTCCACACAGTTCAGTAGCCTTTAGATTTTCAGTGATAATCCTTGACTACCCGAGGAGTTGTTTTTATCCACCCCCCCAACAATATATTCATTATTGGAGGACCTAAGTGGCTCCGTCAGTTAAGTGTCCCACTCTCGACTTTGGCTCAAGTCACGATGTAACAGTTGGTGAGTTCCCGCCCCTCCCTGGGCTTTGCGCTGACCGTGCAGAACTGCTTGGGATTCTCTCCCTCCCTCTCTCTCTCTGCCCCTCCTCTCCTTGCTCTCTCTCTCTTTCTCTCACTCTCAAAGGAAATAAATAGACATTTAAAAATATATATATATTCATTATTAAAAATGGATCTGGCTCTTATCAGAAGAGCTTTCTCTCTTTCCCTCCCCCCTCCCTCCCCTCCTTCTTTCCACATTCTTCTTTAAAGAGGGGGCTACCATGTAGCTATCTTCAGGACAGGGTTCTTATGTTGCTGGAGGGCTACCCAGGGATTGTCCCAAGTCACAGAACACATTCGGCAGGAAACGTTCCTGAGGCCCGAAGGGCACCCCTGAAGGCCAGGCCAGCACCGGGCTCCCTGGGCGACCTCACGAAGAGGGTAGACGCCTTCGGACCCATCCCAGGACGCAAATGTGGGCTCCGGGACCCTGCAGGTTTTGGCTACAGTCCCAGCATTGCATCATCTTGGGCTGAGCGTGGAGCCTGTCTGACCCTCAGTTTCTTCATCCTTGGAAAGTTTGATTATAAAATGTAAAGATGAGCCATGATGCGTGTTTGAAATATACTTTCATTTTAAGTGAAAGCAAATTAGCTTTCTGTATCCAACTTTCTTTGTTCTTTCCTTCCTAAAAATTTAGCACAGTTAATGTACTTAAGGAGCCCTTGATGCTAGCAGAGCTATTTAAGGAAACAATACAGATTAAGTGAAATGACTTAGAGGTGTTCCATCCAGTGACTTTCAGAGAACTTTAAAAAAAAAAAAAAAAGCCTATTAATTTGTCATTGAAATCATACGTTTGTTGTTCAGAAGTCAAATGGCATCCCCTCCCCTTCTCTCTCTCTCTTTCTCTTCTCAAGGCTTCTCTTTCTCAACCAGAAGAGCAGGGCGCAGAACTTGTGGGTGGGGTTTAGGAGCTGGGGTGACAGGGCACCTGCAGGCTGACCGTGCCGGGGGCAGACGGGCACAGGGGGCAGGTCAGGGGTCTTGCTCCCAGCCCACCAGCCCGCACAGAGGCTCTCTGTCCAAGGCTGCCCCGTGGAGCATCTCGGATGTTTGGGCCGGTCTCCCGAGTGCTCCTGGGGCCTTCGCCTCACGGGGAGGCGCTGGCCTTTGTGTTTCCTGTCCATCGGCCAGAGTCTGCTTTGTCTCTGTCGTCATGAGTTTATCCTGTTACCTGCATTGTACTGCATTCTAGTTCAGCCATTAAAACAATATTTCGTCTTAGGACTTTCTTTAAAAGTCTTATTTGTTGGGTTGATTTTACTTGATGCTGTATCCCATTTTATGTGGCCTTAAGTGACACTTTTAAACTTTTAGTACTTTATCTTGTCTCTTTTTCCTTTTGCTTCTTTCTCTTTTAAGTTTCTTTTTCATTGTTTACGAACTTAGAGGAGTGGCTCAGCCGGTTAAGCGTCCCACTCTTGATTTCGGCTCAGGCCCACAGTTCACGGGTTCGAGTCCCCCGCTGGGCTTCATGCTGGCAGCGCAGAGCCTGCTTTGGATTCTCTCTCTCGCTCTCTCTCTAGCTCTCTTTCTCGCTGCCCCTCCCCAGCTCATGCTCTCTCTCAAAATAAATAAACAAACTTTAAAAAATATTTAAAGTCGTGTTCTGTGCTAACAGGTAGCTCAGAGCCTGGAGCCTGTCTTCAGATTCTGTGTCTTCCTCTCTCTCTTACCCTCCCCTGCTCATGCTCTCTCTCAGAAATAAATAAAACATTAAAAATTTTTTTTTAATTTAAAAAAACTTAGAGGAAATATTCTATACGCCAGTTGAGGGGCTTGATGCTTTTCTTCTCTGACCATTGGACCCTTGACCCGACAGCTTGTCTTTATCTTGGCAGCCGACATCTTTAGAGTCGCAGCACACTGCACACATCCTGTGTCAGGAGCGTCTCTCTCCCTCCCCTCCTTCATTAGTTTCAGTTCTTTATTTAAAAACCTTTTAAGCATGTAAAATACAAGGATATACTTCAGTACCTTTTACTCTTCTTCTAAAAGATGACACTGGCTTGAGTCTCTGCAAAGTCTGATTACTCTTCAGGACCCCAGCCTCAAGGGTGGTCCCCCAGGGCGAGGACATCTGCACCGACTCACCCCGTCTGAAGGGTCTGTCTGGGGGCTCCCTCCCACTGTCCAGACGTCTTCGTGGACTGTGTCCTTGTCACATGTGATCTGTGTGCTGTGTCTTAGGTGGGAGGAGTTCATGCCACCCCATTTCGGGTTCTGTCACTTAGCCCTTCATTGTAGACTCTTCAAAGCTGAATATATACCCTTCCTTCCGCAAAGGGTATGGGCGTCCTTAGCATGTCTCTCCACCTGACATGCATTCTCTGAATATGCAGTTTGGGTTCTCAGCGTTCTCGTCAAAGTGGCATATGCTGGGGGGGCTTCTGGGGGCCTCAGTTGGTTAAGCATCTGACTCTTGATCTCTTGTCCCTGGGTTCGAGCCCCTCATCGGGCCCTGCGTTGGGAGTGTGGATCCTGCGCAGGATTCTCTTTCCCTCTGTCTGCCCCTCCCTTGCTCTATTCCTTTCTTTCAAAATAAATAAATAAATAAATAAATAAATGGTTTTTAAAAAGGCATATGCTTGGATCACACTGGGGGCAATTGCAGCACTTCAGAGCCTGGTCCAGCAGAGGTGACCTAAATGTCACTACGCTGTGGACCCTGAGCACATCCAGCTGCCCACCAGTGTGACCCGCTCTCACGAAACAGTGTGAAATGGAAATAAAGCTGGGACGGTGGCCCTTCAGACTGCTAGCACCATCCCCGGAAAATCGTGCTTCTTCCAAGGTTGTGAGGGCTTGTCTCGCTTCAGGAGTGGGTGGCTCCGTGTCTGGTCACACCAGCAGTGCCGCGACGTAAGGCCGAGGAAATGAAAGGACTAGGAGTCGGGAGGAAGCATAGAGACGGATTGGTTTTGAAAACTTGCTAAGTGTCACTCTATTTTGGTAGCACGTTAATCCCATTTAACTGAGCTTCTTGGTGTCTCCTCACAAACATAGAATCTATGTAGAGTTTTCTTAAATGAGTTAATGAGAAGAGCACTTTACAGTAGTGCCTGGCGCATCGTAAGGGCTATATATGGGTTTGTTGTCGTCATGCTGTTAACTTGTGCTGAGCGGTTAAATCAACCTGCTAAAATTGATAAGGAACCTACCTGCCAAGCAGTAGGAAAGCAAAGATAAATAGGACACACTTCCTCCTCTTTTTGAGCTTATGTGATGGTTGGAGAAAGACAGCCACTCACACGCACACACACACGCACGCACAGCTTTGATTTTGGTGCATTGTAGTCATGCTACCGCGGGAGGTACACCATCTTTCATGGAGGTGGGATGACGCTTCTCTTGAATGAGCGATGGCCTCGTTGAGTCTTACAGAGCCGTAGGTGGAGCCGGGAGGGGAGTGGAGGTGATAGGTGTACGTGTTGGGGCTAGTTCTGTGTGTCTGCACATAAAGGTGTGGAGGGTTTGGGGTGTGAGAAAAGAAGAAATGTAATGTTGCCAGTGGCAAAAATTGCAGAAGGCCTTGTATGCCAATGCAGACTCTCAGACGTTATTGTAGATGGGATTGGACTTGAAGCAGAAGGGTGCCATCAGGTTGAGTTTTAGCTGGTCACTGTTCTCACGCGTGGAGGGTGGATGTGCGGGTGATGTTTTGGGGGCAGCATCGTGCCCCTGAACTAGGAAATGCGGGAGGCAGAGCGGGTCCGGGGGAGGAGGGGGGTCAGGCATGGTATCTCCGGGGCCGAGGCCGTTTAGGGCTAGCATGAGAAAGCGTTCCCCGCACACCCTTGTGATCATCCCCCGGGTAGGTCACCACGTGGAGGCCGGCCTTGGCCAAACCCGTGAGCCGCCACCACGGCAGCTGTCCGAGGTTCTGTATCTGCGCCAAGCAGCTCAGTGGCCTCATTCTCGCATTGTCGTGTCAGCTCACGGGATGTTTCTTATTAATAACATTCTCTTACCCCCGACTGGCAGAGCTGGCCCATGTGCACCTTCCAGCCCTTCCCAATTAGAATTTGGGAGAGGAGTGTTTGTATGGCCATGTTCGTGCTTTGACATTATGAAAGACCGGCTTTGAACCTTGGAGATTTAAATTAAGTAGCGACTCCGGAGGTAGAATGTGTACTTTCTCCTCTGCAGTTCGATAGTGGGTAGCGCAGCCCGTAGATCATGAGGGGGATGAGGCAGTGGGGAGACCGTTGTAACTGAACCAAAGCAGTGGTCGTGGGCATGGAGAGGAGTGGCCTTTGGTGTCGTCAGCTTGTCTGTCCTCGTAGCTTGTGTTGGGGACTGTGGATAAAGGACTTTGCTTCTACTCCTGCTGCGTAGAGGAAATGATCTCTGGTGAAGTGGGGTTCTGTCTCTGAGTCTGCAGTTGATTCAGCCCAAGTGGGTGTGAGCCACACCAGAGAGTGTGTTCCCAGACGTTCCAGAGTACGTGCCCGGCTGCTGGCCTTCCGGATGTGTGTGCACACACTGGCCGTTGGTGTCAGACACCGCCGCCGTTTTCCTCCATTTAAACCTCATAATGAATCCTGGAGGCACGTGGAATTACTAACCTCATCTTACCGATGAGGGAACTGAGGCTCAAGGGAAATTAAGTGACTTGTCCGGGGTCACAGACGCTCAGGTGATACACGACAGAGTTGGAACTTGAACCAAGGTGTGTCTGACTCATATCAGTCTAACCCATGGTCCGCGTTACCCTCGTTGGTTAAAAGAAAAACTCCGGCTTTGGTTTTCTTGAGACAGGGCAGTTTTAATAGACCACTTGGTTGCAAATCCACATTAGTTGATTGCAAAACAGTAGCGAAGGCAATTTAATTCACGTAACTTTATCTTGTCCTTGGTGGTGAATGTCTTTGGCTGGACATTGAAGATTTTGTAGCTTTTTTGACTTCTTGGCCTGTTTTTGGTTTGTATAGTGATGTCCTGAGAAGATGTCAGCATGGAAATGCTTTGGTGTCCCTGAGCAACGCTAATAGTGCAAGGTCTAATGAGTTTAGAAATCTTTCGGTAATCAGATGTGAGATGAGTGCTTCCCCGGCTACAGGCTTGCTTTCCCTCAGCGTTTGGAGAGGTCTTGTCAGACTTAGCAGCCTTGTGGTTCCACACAGTTCGTTCAGGGGAAGGAAGGGCAGATGGAAAATCATTAGCACTTCTCTCCTTCAGCAAATTGATATTTCATCGGACGTGGGCTGCGGTGGCTTTAAGGCAGTGATAAGCCTTTCTACTCCTATAGGATGGTTCACACAGGGTGCAGTAACCCCACTAACTTAAATCGTGTACTTCGCGCCGGTGCAGAGAGGCCACCGGGAACCGCACTGGCTGCCGACTTCCTTTACCTGGCAGGGGTTCAACTCTGTGACAGGCCTACCTCTGATTTAAACAAATTTGAGAAATATGTAAAGTTTTGGAAGCAGTTTTGCACTGATTTGATAAAAGAAACCACAAAACACTGCAGCGCAGGTGTTGAGAATGTTTGAAAGCTGATTGAGGGAAGCAGATGGCTTTAGTCAGTGGCATCCAGCCAAAAGAGCAGGTGCTGGTCATGTGACCGCTGGTTACCAGGGTAATCTGATTGCTCTTGGCGTGCAGATGAAAGGAAAGGGGCCCAGCGTTCAGCTGTAGTATTGTATAATTTGTGGCAGTTAGAGCGGAAATAAATGCTGGAAATGGAGCCTCATAGTAGGGGAGACTTCTGTCCATGTGTGGCGTAAACACTAGGACAGTTGGATGAGGAACTGTCGTATGGATTTTTTTAATTTAAAAAATATTATTCTTTCCATGGATCTTTTGGGACTTAAAGGTTCTAGGACCCTGCCTTTTAAAAACATGTTTAAATTCAAAGAACTCTTGAAACCTAACTGCCGTTGGCTATAATGTTGAATTCTTGTAAGTTATTTCCTTATGTGGCTATTTCCTATGCTGAAATGTTTTCACAAAATAGAAACAGGCTCCGAGTATTTAAAAATAACAGGTTTAGGACTACGAAATATTGTATTTATTCATTACTAAGATACCTTTTAGGTGGGTGATGGATACCTTACTGTGCTCACATACTTTCAAAATATTTTATGTGATGTGTGCTTTACTGAAATAAAAGCTTAGAGCCGTCTTAGTGTCTTGTAGTGGCTTGGGCTGAAAAAACATGCTGTTTAATGCATTCTGTCAGCTTCCTTTTCTGGGAATTTATGAACTTTCATAAATAAACTTTTTAAAGGGTTTTAAAATATCTTGTTTTCAAATTTATTAGAATTTTACAGTTTCTAGAAATGGAAAATATAACCATTGCTGAGGTTAGATTATTTTAAATGTTGTATGACATGATAATTAGTATTAGAAAACCGTGGGTCTGGTTTGGAAATTGGAACGGGAAGTGGCATTATGTGTACATTCTAAAAGAATGTCAAATAAAGGTTTTCAATAATGGTAAAGTTAAATTAAAAAAATTATTTTCTCAGAGTTCATTCATGTCTTTTGACTTATGTAACATTCAAATCCTATTAACGTCTGGCAGGAATATACTATGGAACGGGCGCTTTCATTATTGGGGTCGCTTTTGCTATATTTTTGTGTTTCAGAGAGCAAGCTTTGGGAAGGATGGCTATTGTGACTACGTCAAGAAAATGCCCAGCACCAAAATGAAGCTTATTTTAAATTAAGAAAACAGCATTAAGAAAAATCACGTAGAACAGGAAATTGCCATATATTTTGTTAAATATTTAGAAGGCTGTCGTTGGATGATAATGTAGCTGGGTGACGTAATAGAAGACGCCTAGTAGTGGTGGTTATAAAAAGGGCTAAAATTGAAGTTTTAATACTCTCTGCAAGAGACACAAAGAAATGGTCATTATAGTCTAGTTTTCCTTGACATTAAAAAACAAAACAAAACACATCCTGTGCCTTAAAAACTTGACAGCAAAAGTGCTTCTTAATCTGATTTGTCATTACGGTTTGGTGTACGGGCAGGGGTTTTGCATTGTCTATAGAGAGCACACGTACTCCGGGTGGTATTGGGAGTCTTTGCATGAAATTTCTTTTTAAGTAGGTCAGATGTTTGCCGAAGGTCATCGATGTGGGGCTTTGCCATAAAGGCTTCACTGAGAGTGCCATTTAACTGTACGTGGCCAACGCGCATTGATTTATCAGTTGTCATTGATACTTGCGGGATATTAACGTGGGAAATGTAAGGCATGGGGCATGTGGAAAACCTCATTAAAAAGTGAACACTAAGTGATCCACTTTGAATTCTAGTAATAAGAAACCTGATTCAGAAGCAAGTGCTTTGAAGAAAAAGGTCAACAAGGGAAAAACAGAAGGTTCTGAAAATTCAGACTTAGACAAAACGCCCCCACCATCTCCTCCTCCTGAAGAAGATGAGGACCCAGGTGTTCAGGTAATACCATTATTCTGATCCCAAGCCCTGGTGATTTAGCATGGGTAACTTTAGCCGCGTATCAGGTACCCCAGACCTTCCCTGTCTTTGTTATTAGAGCTGCTTTAAAGATGGCTTTATTGTTTTCTGGAACATCATATCCATAGTGAGGAGAGCTAGGGGGCCAACACGAAATTAAACTCCTGACGTCTCGGTTTTGTCATCTTTGACTCCGTGATAAGTAAAGCTGGGTATCTTCATTTACTTCTGCAAATGTATCTTCCGATGTTTACATAAATATTCGTGTTAGCATATTATTAATATAGTGCTTCATTTGAAGCTTTGCTCACACTTCCGATTTTCTCTGAAGTTTGGTTGCTCGTCAGTTCTTTTATTTTGCAGAACAAAAAACCAACATGGTAATCTGTAAGAGTCGAGATATTTCGTCATGTAGTTATCCAGTTTCTATGACCAAGTCAGTGACTCTCTGGATGGCAGTTGTGCAGAACTTTCCAGTGTTACATTCTCCTGGCTTTTGGAGAATTTTATAGGGAGCAGTTGAAAGACCGAAATAAACCTTAGGGATTTAGGCTCTCGCGTGTAAAGCGCGCTGCCTTCACTGATTGGGCTACAAGGGGAGAGGCCCTACACGTGACCGTTAAAAATTATGTCCTTGTTACATTCTCTGGAAGCATGCCAGTACGGCCCACTGGGATGGCTAGGAATGTCCCTTCTGTGAATGACATCTGAGTTATCAAGGAGCAGTCACTGAGGAGTCCTGCTGGCATAGGAAGTCGGCCCCTAACCGCCTGCTTGTCTTTTCCTGATCGTTCAGTCCACACTGAGCACTGGCTACCTAGACCTCCACCAGTTCGCTTCAGAGTTAGAAAAAAATTTTTTTTGGCAGTATGCAGCTCTCTTCTAAAGAATTTCAGCTAGGGTTGGTTTTGGTTTTTGTCTTGCTGGTCTGTCTGTCTGTTTTCCTGTAGACCTTCCTGATACCTGTAATGTCACAGAATGGCTTCAGCTAAGAGGGCCTGAAAGGGAGAGGAAAGAGAGAGAGCGCGTGTGTGAATGACTGTGGTTTGGTTTGGTTCTGTAACTAACCTTGGACACCCCTGGCAGTTCAGGTTAATGTTGTAATTTTCCTTTCACACATCACTGAAAGGATAGGAAAGGTAAGTAGGCATCATTTTTTAATTGTTGAAGGACTTTTAAACTGAAGTATTTTAATGCTTTTGCATTTTGTTTTTATGCTCAAGGCGTGTTTTTTCCTGAATCGTGTGTGCCTAATCTGGGACCTTTCTGACAGTAGTGTTTGGACAACACCGAAAAGATTTATTCACACAGGCCAAGAAAATTCCATTGTTCTCTCACAAATGACGCTGCTGTTCCTTAAAAGTATTTGTATTAATAGAGACTCAATTGGACTTTATGAAATATTAATTTTTTCCTTCTGCATTTCAGTTATAGAAAAATGCTGCTCAATTCCAGCGAACATGAGTGCCTGCCTTCTAATTGGCTAGTGCTCACAGTTAGGGGTGCAGTAGCTACTACAGGCAGCCACACAAGGAGATCTGACTTTGCAGGCAGGTTTTTTTCTCTGTCTCTCTGACACAGGAAGTGATGCTGACTGCTGGTTGTTTCTTCCGGTAGGAGATGCATGAAGGGTTTAAAGTTCTGTGATTGATTTGCTTAAACCAGTACCCGCCATATAATTTTAACTCAAAATCGTGTCTCCAAATACTACAAGAGAGAGATCATGGAAACACATTTAAATCTTCTCTTTGAGGACGGCTGCTTTAACTACATGGAGTGTTGCTTTTCTAAAGCAGTCGAGTCGAACAGGTTGACCTGCAAAAATAACAGGTCAAATCAGATCGTGTCAATTCAGACGTTTTGAGTTAGGGCTTAAAGGGAGCGCTTACACTTTGATTTCACAGGACTCTTTCAGGTAATAGTTTAACAGACCATAGAAGAAGCATATTGTGTAATATATTCATTTTATGTTGGGAAATTGTAAAAAGACTCTTGATACCCTAAATTAACAAACTTAAGATCAATTATTATTATTTAGAAGGTAGAGACGCCATAATAACACAGACCTTTTTCAGAAAATGGAGCTCTGATTGTATTTTGAGGTGTTTTGCTCTTACGAAGTGACGTCATTTCCACTACTAACTAACCCCATCACTACTGCCTAGATTTGTAACACAAAGCTGATGCGAGGAGAAACTTCCGTAATTAAGAAAAGTTATATCCCCTAATCATAAGTTTCTGTTTGGAGAAAGAAGAGCTTCCTGTTTTATGGTTGTGGAACATTTCTTCAGTAGTGAGAGGTGGCGTGAAGTGGCTTTGTCTCGGACTCTACCTGAGGGCGTTTACTGCTCAGGCTGCAAGAATTCCGTGCATGCCCTGACCAGGGACGCCTGACAACACATCACAGATGCGTCACTAGGTCACCGGTAGTGCGTTCCTCCTGATGCTGATGACAAACAAGATGAAAATACAGATCGATCCATTTCAATTGAATTAAATTGACCTATTAACTAAAATTTCACAAAATGAAAACATTGTTTCTGATAACAGCCTCTTCTACCTTAAAGAGACTGAGAGTTGAGAAGGGAGGGACGGTGAAGTGGGCCTAAGAGCAGTCGTCACTTTGGATCAGCTTTGGGTAGAGAGAAAGGAAGCCATGCAAGGTAGCTCAGCTTTGTAGCCTCAGTGCTTCCTGAGTTTTATTTGGCAAGGTAGAGCGAATTAATGATGACCTTAATCCTACTAATTGCCCCTGGCATTAGTACGTACCATGCACTGCTCTAAATGCTTCAAATGAATTCCGTTACGTGATCCAGTTCCCTCGTGTGATCTTCACGGTATGCTGTCATTAATCCCACTCTGCAGACCACAAAACTGAGGTCCACAAAATACCTTGTTCAACGTGGCCTGGTGAGGACCTAGGCTAGTTCGAAAACTCAGCACTCAACTCCAGGGCTCACAAGTTCAAACTGCCTCCCGTGATGTCGGGAACAGTCTCAGATTGTGACCTGGAGTTGGCTCCTGGGCAGGGCTGGCCAAGAAGGCCGGTGGCTCTGGCCCCCGCTGCTGCTCCCCCTGGCCTAAGTCACTAGGAAGTCTGCTAATCAGATGATGCCCCTAGTCCCTGTGAGTCAGAAAGGCGCTTGCACCCCTGCAGTCATGGCAGTGCAGGGTTCAGGGCTCAGAGTCTCGAACAACTCATCTGATGGTCATGTTAAACCGACTTTGTGCTGTGAGCTGTCTCAGACCCCCTCTTGAGAGCAGAGAGAACATAAACATAATAAAACAACTGGCCAGCTCTACCCTCGGCGACAAGGTGCCGGGCTTCCTTGGTCCCGACTTGAGCCCCATACATCCTTGCTTGGTCCTCCTGGGTCTACATGGTTGTGGGGGGCGGGGGGGGGGAAGGGGGCTCTCGCTCTGCCTTACCGACCAGCTTGTTTAAAAAGTTTGATTACATAATCCTTAGAAAAAGTTCATAAGTGTTCATTTCTCAGTATTTTTATTCATTCTGTGTGCTTCATGAATGCACCTGTAAGGTGTAGTCTTATATTTATCAGCGATTGAAATGATTTACACATATCATTTTACAGTCAGGTTAGATTTTACCAAATACTTTAAGGAAAGGTAATTTCTCCTCGTTTTTAATTAACGGACAAAACCAGTTCTTTGCCAGAAAGGTCAAACTAAAATTAGTTTGAACAAAAAGTGTAAAACTCCTCCTGCTCCATTCACTTCACTCTCTGAACTGACAGCAATGAGCAGTTTGTCTGTTGTCTTTTAAGATTTTTTTTTTGAAAATATTTACATATATGTTTTTTTTTCTTTTTTTCTTTTAGCAAACTGAGTCATAGAGAAGTACACAAGGCACTCAATGTCTTTGTCTTGAGGAGTTTATGTGTTGATGCTCCTCACATACAAAGTAGATGCATACGCTTTTTTGTTATCTTAGAATTATAAAGTACTTATTACGTGCCTTTCATTTCTCTTTTATTTTATAGTTTCTCTTGCAGGTGTTCTGAAGTCGGGTCTATGTCCCTTACTAGAAGTGCAATTGCTAGGTCAGGGGTGGGCGTGCTTAAAATTTTGATAGATACGACCACACTATCCCACACAGGCAGATTGGGTTCTATTTTGGTCACTTGGGTGGGAAAGGACCCATTTTGCCAACAATCCTACTCATACCAGCTGTTGTCAGTATTTTACATTTCAATCAGTGTGGTAAAAAATTTAACCAAAGGAAAAAAAATTACTTTTTATAGTCCTTCCTGAGAAAGTCTGCCATTCCATCCATCTCTTCAAGAATTTTCAGACTGTTTCTTTTAGGGCCAAGATTACAGTCAAGCTTTTTATTTAAATGGCCTGCTGAAATACCATTTCAGCATTTATAGAGAACTTAATAATTTACAGGTTCTCTTCTAATGCCTTCACTTCTTTGGATCTTCTATTGGAAACACTTTAAAATATACAAATGTAGAGAGAAAAGTATAACGAATCCCTAGCGACCGTCATCCAGCTTCTGTATTGTTTCTCCTTTTGAGCGATGCACTGCCTGAGTAAGGAATCCGGTTGGTCGTGACTCCCATTCCCCAGCTGAAGGCCTGGTAGCTGGGGGTGGCGGCTTACCCCATTTCCAATATGTGCATTGCCCCTGTGGTTTCTTGTGTGATTTACAGCATTAAAGCTACCAGCTCTTCTTTAAGATGAATTTTTAAGAATCAATCTCTTACCATTCCCAAGAAGTTATAATGAGCATCAGTGACAGCTTTTTAAACCTGCTCTGTTGTTTTTGTGTGTGTGTGTGTGTGTGTGTGTTTGTTTTCGTTTTTGTTTTCTTAGAAGAGACGTTCCAGCAGGCAGGTGAAGCGAAAGCGATACACGGAAGACTTGGAGTTCAAGATTTCCGACGAGGAAGCAGATGACGCAGATGCTGCTGGGAGGGACTCCCCCTCCAACACCTCACAGTCAGAGCAGCAGGTAGCGGCTCTGTGTGCTTCGTAGAAGGTGGACTGGACACTGAATAGCTGGGAGCCGACAAGCTCCGTGAACGCCGTGGCCTCTGAGCCGGAGAACGTTCGTTTGCCGCTGGCTAGCGTGCTGTGGGAAATTAGTTGTTTAGCAGTGTCTTTTAAAAAGCCCTGGTCACTGAAATTTATTTTTATATAAGCCTCTGATATGTAATTTGACACACTTTTGGGGAATTGATGGTCTGTGTTGAGGAAGAGTCAGAGCTAGGATGCAAGGAGGCTGAATTTACCTCTGAAGAATTCAGAGCTGTAGTTTCTGGGACTTTAATAAGCCACTCCGGCGTGGCTCCTGCTGTTAGGCACCGTCAGAACCCCTTTATGAAATTACTGCCTTGTAGTACCCAGCAGGGCATACTTTATTCTCTGTGCAATGTAAATGGTGGATAAAATAGTTTGTGTAAAATATGGGTAGTGATGTAGGATTGATTATTGTAAAGATCTTTTTTGTTTTTTTAATGCCCCCTTTGTTACCATTACTGTAGTTTAGTTAACAAACTGGTGACCCATTGAAAAGTATATTGGATGCAGTTTGTTACTTTATTTGGTAATTTGTGCTATGTTAAGTTGTTGCATAACGTTTTATGTGACCGACATAGATGAAAGCTGCCTCCAATAACAGAATGATGAGTATATTTACCCCATGGGTATAGATGAGGAAAAGTTACATTTTTGGCTGCTGTCGTGCCGAGATTGTTTTCTCTTGGCAGCTGGAGTTTCTGAATGCTCTCGGCTTTAGGGACCCCTGCTCGTCCATGCAATTAAACCACATAATCGTAAAGTAATAAACACAGACCTTCCTTTTGCCTTTCTGGAGAGCAAGAGTCTTTTCCTTCACAGCCCTGTTTCCCACTGGTGACTAAATGGGTATGATTTAAAGGGTATGAATTGAAAGCGTATGGAGGTAGGATGCAAAAGGAATGACTCCCTGTTTTTATAGCTTGGAATGAGATATTTTCCATTTGGATTGATGTCGTCTCCTTGTTTGTTTGTTTGTTTGTTTCAGGAATCTGTAGATGCAGAAGGTCCAGTGGTAGAAAAAATCATGAGCAGTCGTTCAGTAAAAAAACAGGTAAGCACCATTTGGAGTGATCAAAACGTATGGTGTATGTAGGACTCTTAAATTATTTTCTGCCTTGTAATTTTCTTTCAAAAATATTCACTGTTATGAAAGAAAACTTCTGGCGATATTTCTAATCCTGTCTGATTTGTTAGCGAAATAGAAAACTTGGCAATATTTAGCCCCAAGTGAAATTGAAATCTATCAGTCAGTGCTTTATGACCCCAGTTATGGAAACTCAAAAGTTGCCATAGAAATGTGCAGGGCTTTTAGAGTTATGGGCTGCCCTTTTCATAAGTTCTGTTCATAAAAATCATAAACATGAATTTACCGCTCATCTCCCTTAGGGAAGTTCCCCGCCCGCCCCCGCCCCAGGATGGAAGTTTATCATTTTAGTGAGTAGGTGTTTTCTTATACTTTTCATAACATTTTTCATGTACAATTCAAATATTCATTAATCTCTTCTTTGTCAGGGCAGAGTGTCATTTTTGAAGATAATATGACTTATTCTTCAAAATTCTTCAGAACTTATGTTGATCTGCAAAGGGGACATCTAGGTACCTGTCACCAGTCTGGTAACTTTATCCTTGGGCAGCACACCTGCGTGATGACAGAGGGGTCCCGTGACCGTGTATTGCCTTCTACAGATTCGGGCCCCCCATTTCATCCCAGCCACCTCCCATCTTGCCCACTTGGAGCAAATGCTTTGTTTTGTCTGAAGAATTTAATAGATAATCGAGATGAGCTACATCTCCATATTCTGGCAAACAATCTCCAGTGTGCCTAGAAAGTGGCGTCCTTTGTCTTTCAGCTTGAGTCATGGTCAGATGCAGTTCTTTCTTTTTATTTGCTATCAGGGTAGGTGGAAGTACAACCTCATTGTCAAGATACGTAAAATAAGCTCCCTCCCCACCCCACCCCCGTTTTTAAAATGTGACTTGTATACGAAGTGTAACTTCCCATTGAGACAGGTGAGACCCCAGGCTTATCAAAGAGAGAATCTTTGCTCTTCAAATGTTACTGTCCAGAGAGTCTTGAAAATGGTATCACACCAGCAGTGCACTTCTCTTTACCTTTGTTGCCATACTGTTTCCTCTTACACTGTGTTCTTCAGAGTGAATTTTTATCAGAACATACAACTCTCGTTCCATGAAAATAATCGAGAATGACATGTCGAGGTATTTTCAGATTGAGTGCACGGGATGGGGGTGGGTGGGTATATGGGGTGGCTATCTGTTGACTCTTTGAACCTGGCGATTTCCTCGCTCATGAATTCAATGATAAAACTTCAACCAGATTTCCCACCTGTTCAAGCAGAAATGAGCACTATTGAACTCGTTAGAAAGGTTGCATTTTTGTCCTGCTAATGACTCTGGCACTGTTAATTTGTGACTTGTAGATATATGGCAAAATTTAAATACTTGGCATGCCTTAAAGAATAATCCCCTCTACAGAACCGAAGTGACTTGTTGGAGTAAATAGGTGGTTTGCAGGGTATATTCATTTTCATTCAGTTGACGGTGCTTCAGCAGGTATACTCAGCAGGTTTGGGTGTTGCAAATTATAATTAGCTCTGGTATTCAGAGCTCCTTAGCCTATGCGTTATGTGGGACATTGGTTTTTCTCTCTGCTTTGCCCGCTTTCCAGCTTTTTTTCTTTTCTCGTCACTCTTAAAAGGTAGATAGCCACAGTTAGGAAATACTCCACAGTTAGGAAATACTCCACAGTTAGGGGGTGGAGTATTTGTTGAGCTGGTGACTTTTAGGATGGAGAAGATGAATGGAACATTTCTCTGGAAGGGGAAATATGCCTTGAGGTGTGATTTAAAGTAAGGAAGAGATGAGCTCATTGAATTGCTTGTACATTACCGGTATTTTTCATAGAGGGCGATAAAAAACAATTACAACATTGCAAACATCAGCAGGTACTAACTTTTAAAACTGCTAATGTTCTTGAAATACTTACTTTATTTATCAGCTTTATTAATGTTGGGGGAAAGTGTGGCAAATAGAAGCAAAAAGAAATTTGAGATCTTCCTGTGGATTCTAGCTATGTCTGTGGGTCTGTGTCCTGTTACCGTGAATAATTGAAGAGGTAGCTATAAGAAGGTGCCTTTATCTCCCCCTGGCAGCACTGAGGAAACTTGCCCTCAGCTCTCAGAGCCCACCCTACATGGTGCTGACACATAGTGGGGATTCAGATAATGGGTTTCAATGTCCGTGGACCTCATTGCTGAAGCCCAAGAAGCATGCCCCATTGTGATGGAGTCACAGATGCGGAGCTCATCCGGCAGAGCCTCCGTAATTCAGCACCTCGTGTTAAGTAGCGGCGGCTCAGGCACGTTTGTTGTTCTAATCTCAAATTCATATGTATTAGACCCAGTGGGAAGGGATATAGTTGGCACTTGTATTTGAATTCTGAGGTAGAGTTAAGCCTGGACTTTGGAGTGCCTGTGTGGCTCAGTCGGTTGAGTGTCCAAATATTGATTTCACCTCAGGTCATGATCCCAAACTTGTGGGATCAAGCCCCATGTCAGGCTCTATGCTGAGTGTGGAGCCTGCTTGGGATTTTGTCTCTCTCTCCCCCTCTGTCTGCCCCTCTTCCTTGCTGTACAGTCTCTCTTTTTGTTAAAAAAATGGACTTTTGGATTGTACAATGGTTAATTCTTTTGTTTTCCACATTTAGCCTGTCATGTAGCCCTATCTGCTTGGAGGCATCTGTCCTTGGGAAATAATTCAAATCCTTTCTGTATTGGAAGGTCAAAAATAGTTTTAGAAGTGAACTCTGGCTGTATTCCCTGAAATTCTTTATTTTTCCTTAAGTTAACCCATGATATATTTTCTTAAGAGCTTATTTTAAATTCCAGAGTATTTGTTTTAATCCTCTTTAGCTGAACCCACTAACAACAACAACAACAACAACAACAGATAATATGTAAAGCAGGCAAAACCCTCCATCGCATTTGTTCTGTCCTCTTGCCTCCCTAAGTGAACTATGATTTGGTATCTCTGGTAGAGTATACAGTAGGTTGGGTCAGAAGTAGGAAGTGATTCATACCTTTGCTTTATTGATATCTTTATCAAGGTGCTTTGTCTTTCTGTTGAAAATTATTCAACAACATTTTCCCTTTCGGCACTATAGTTTTGTGTCTCTGGTGTGACTGCTTAATTTAGTAATGGGATGCTTGGGAAAGGTCACTCATTATTTTAGGCTACAGGATTATCATTTACTGGATTGCCATTCTAGAATCCAGGTGGCCAGAGGAGTCAGCTTATTGCCTGGTGGAAGTTTTGAGCTCCTGTGAATGATGAGAACAAGCATGGCTTAATATGTAGAACTTTAAATTTCAGATGAGTAATAAGGATTTTCATAGACTAGCTTTAGAGTCTAATGAAAAGATATACACATCTCTCTAAAATATTCTATTGAGGGACGTCTGGGTGGCTCAGTCGGTTAAGCGCCAGCTCAGGTCATGATCTCACGGTATGTGAGATAGAGCCCTGTGTCAGGCTTTGCACTGACAAGGCAAAGCCTGTTTGGAATTCTGTCTCTCCCTTTCTCTCTCTGCCCACCCCCCTATAAATAAACTTTAAAAAAAAATATTGTATTGACCACCTTAAATTACTTTAGAGGACTCTCAGATTTAATAGTAGTTGCTCAGGAAATAAATATTCTGGATCTTCGTGTGTGTGTGTGTGTGTGTGTGCATGCGCATGTACAAAAATAGTGCTTCGAGTCAGTTATTCATTGGTTATTCCCATTGTAGGATGGTGTCTGAAAGTTGGGGTCTGGGGTAGTTGTTGGGGCTGTTACCACCCCCACTAGAGGCTGGCCAAACTACCGTTCAGTGAATAATTAAAATGGTGTTCCCAAGGCTTATGCATTCACATACTTTTGTTAATTGTTTTGCTTTTAGTAAGGCAGAAGAGGTCAGGAGGATTGTATTTATGTGAAACAAGGGGTGTAAAACAGCCCGACTCATTGTTCAAGGGGCAAGAAGGTGATCCGATATGTATGGTCAGTGAAATCAAAGAACAGGCTTATAATGTGGGACATCCAAAAGAAATAGGTTCTGGTAGGGGCGCCTGGGTGCCTCAGTCAGTTGAGTGTCCGACTTTGGCTGAGGTCATGATCTCACGGTTCGTGGGTTCGAGTCCCGCGTCAGGCTCTGTGCTAACAGCTGGAGCCTGCTTTGCATTCTGTGTCCCTGTTTCTCCCCCCCCCCCCCCCNCGTTCACATTCTCTCTCTCTCTCTCTCTCTCTCTCTCTCTCTCTGTCTCTCTCTCTCTCTCTGTCTCTCAAAAGCAAACAAACATTAAAAAGAAAGAAAGAGACCCTGGTAGGACTCTGCACTGGCTCTGGGTGCTTGGAACCTAATTGCTTCCTCTCAGCTCTAGACCCTCTTGTTAGGCGTCTCCCCTGCAGGTTCCCAGAGGAATAGCCGATCATGACAAGAAAGTGGGCAGTGATAACAGTCAGAGACCCAGTTGATGGCTGTGTGTTGGAGCTTTTCAGCAACAAGATTGAGACGGAATGAAAACTATCCTTGTTGTTCCAGAGCTGATCCTGCGTGCTTTGGCGCCAGCTTAGAAATTATGGGATGGCGAGACTATTTAGAATGAGATGGAAAAGACCGTGTAGGAGGAAAGATCAGGAAGAAGGAAATCAGAACACAACAGAGCACAGAAATGATAAAGCTTGTTCTTTTAGTACCTCGAAGACACGTAATTTTGAAAGGCTCTTTCTGAATCGAGAGAAATATAGTTAGCTTCAAAAGAGTAAGTGCAGTAGACGAGACATTTTAATTCCGTTCTAGGAGTGAATTTCATGAAATGCTATGACCAGTGTCAGAAGATCTAGGCTCATCTTGGCTTTCCATTTCCCCCGGTTGTCTTCTGTCTTTGGCCTTTCTCCTGGAATCTTCGGTTAACTGCTCTAATGTGTGAGCAGAAGGTGTAATATTGGGGCTAGAAAAGAGGAAGGTGGACCCTAGATGGATTGTCACTCGATTGACTAAAATTTCTCTCTAAATTAATTCCCGGTTTGTGTTGTGGGGTATCGAGCAAACATTTCTTTTCGTTTTGGGTAACCAAAAGTTTGGGGCGTTGGTGGTGTCCTGAATATACTGCCTAAACAGCTGCTTTATGGCTGTGGCCATTTATAGAGCATTAGGTTAGAACCAACTGTTAACAGGCTTTTACCGCACTCTCGAATATCGTGGCTTCTACTTGCGGATTTCTAGGCTTGTGGCAATTTAGGTTTAACTGATGCATGTGGAACTTTCAAAGAAAAGTTTACGTTTACGGCCTTTGATAGTGATTTGGAAGATTAGGGATTGAGGGAGATCGTAGCCATGTCGAGCAGACCATGTGGCAGCCTGTCATCCAGTAGAAAAGTCTTTGCTCCTTTGTCGGCCCTGTCCCATGTTGCTACTTGCCTTAAGTTTCTTCGCCGCACCTCTGAGGTGGCTTAGCCAAGTGTGACCCTCAAGGCAGGCTTGGGTGCTCTTGTAAGAGCGTAAAAAGCAATCCCTAAACATCTATAAGTGGTGTTTAGGTTTTATAGCCCTGATTTACCTGATCAAATGTTCCAGGAGAAAATTACATATTACGACTTGTTTAACAGCCCAAAGGCCAAAGGGGGAAGAAAATATCGAGAGAGATACTTAAAATATCACGTGAGCGGTATCTTCCACACATGCTACAGAGGGTGGGATCAAGGGAGATGGTGCAGATAATCTCACCGCTGAACTCTTGGTTTGGCTGATGCGTATCATGATTTTAACCTCACCTAAATGCAGTAGTCGGAGTGTTAATTTTATTTGGCTGCTATGTGTGTGAGACGTCTTGTCTGAGAGGTTTTAATTGTACCATTGAGTAAAACTAAAACTGGGCACAGTGATGCACTGAACTCACAGCGTAAGAGCAAGGCTTAGTTTTACATGGTTTCTTGTTTGGAGTTATTAACTATATGGAGGAATAAACGTCTTTTAAATATTTTAAAACATTACAAAACCCACAATGTAAAGTTGCCATGAGGCAGCCAAAACTAATACATGTGGCATTCAGGAGAACAGTTGCTAATTGGCTGCTGCCTGAGAAAATGGTACACTTGGCGTCTACTTAACACTGTGGGTTTGGCAGAGAGCCAGAGTTGGGGTCAGGTTGTTGTGAATGAAGCTGCATGTGGTTAGGGAGGAGTTAAAATGATTCATGTCTGCAAAGCTGCAGCGCGCCGGGTAGCACGCGCGGGCCCAAGCGCGGCGGCCCTCGTCCCGCGGGCCTCCTGGCCTTGGCGACCGGCTCCTCCCTGCGAGAACGCCCCGCGCCACCTCGGTCGCTCCTGGTTCGTGTTCACCCGGGAGGAGATCGTCGCTTTCGGAACCTTCTAGTAGTTGGTTTTGAGCACGTGCCTGAAATTTTCTTTTGTTGCAGAAGGACTCTGGAGAGGAGGTAGAAGTTGAGGAATTCTATGTGAAATACAAAAACTTGTAAGTACACTGCGATTTCGCTTTTCTTTTTTTAAACCGGGGCATGTATTTTCAAAGTCCTAAATACGGATTTAGAAAGTAATTGGGAACTGGGAAGTTTGGGGACGGCTTGTTTGGTGCTTGGCGGGCCGTTGCCTACTCACGTTTGTATCTTTGGTGATTTTATGCATTTAACGTTTCTGGAAAGTGTGTAATTGGTATAAAAGTTGACCAGCTTTCACGTGTAACCAAGAAATTCCTTTTAGAAGGGCTAAAACCTCATGCGATCATAGAAAAGGGAGCAAAGTTATCTTTGCCTGTCCTCTGAGAATGAATTCTCCTCCGCGAGGCCACTCTCCCTCCTCGGACTGCGCGCAAGATGGCCGGGCACTTGAGATGAGATATCTCCTGTCAGGCGAAGTCGCTAGGAAATCGTGACATCCCTCACATTTTTGAAATGGCAGTGAGCTGTGATTTTGTCTGTCTGTTTTTGTTTAGTGAATTTGAATTGCATAACTTTAAGAAAACTGAACTGAGGAGCACCAGTGAGTTGCTGTTGCGTGGTGTAGACGTAGGGCCAGACTCAGTTCGACGAGGTGGCAGCCTTGTCAGACTCCGTAGTCATCCTCACCTGAAGAAGCCTGCAGCCCTTTTCTAACCTAGTAACAGTCACAGGACAAGGCCAGACATCGTCATGGATAATGTAAAAATTAAATGAAAAATTTGTTAAGACCAGAAACTCGAGTGTCCTGTTGATAAGTGTTAGAGTTTAAAAGAGGCTTTTGGGAGTTGCTGTCAAAACAGCGTAAGAAAACATGCCCTCCTCTTAGAATATGAAAGCATCAGACCTCATGGTCTCTATCATTGTCCCTTGTTGCAACTGGTGTTGTATGAATAAACTAACGTAATTCTGAGGTTTGGTGAGCAGCACCTCTCACCAAGTAGAACGATGAAGATGTCTTGCCCGTGTCAGTGTGAGGGTGAAACACAGAGTACAGCGATCAAAAATGCTCGGTCAGTATCAGAGAGGTGTTGGCATCATTTTGCACTCCTAGCACAATGGATGTACGCATGTGGAAATTACACGTATGATGTGATTTCATAGAGTTGTGGAAGGAGAGGGTCAGGATAGGTAAGGAGGCAGTAGCTAAGGAAGCCAGAGAGTTCCCCAGTAGATCTGTTAAATAAAATGTGGAGCAAAGACGTTTAAGTCCCAATTCCCACAAAATGGCCCCCCTAGAAAGGCATCCATCCAGATCAGCAAGTGGTGGTGGGGCTTGACGCGCCCGATTCATTCCTGACTAGGAACCGCTGCCCGGCCAGGGACACCTGTCATCCTCCATTGGCCATAGTTCTGAAAACGAGTTCTGCTGTCTGATATTATTGAGTGCTAAGGGAAAGTAAAATTCCCATACAATTAACAGTTTTTGTTAACCGTTTAGGTGGGCATAATTTCAAATTTACAGAAAAAGTACAGAAATAGAACAAAGAATGCCTGTTTTCTTTTTTGCAATTAAAAAGTGTCTTCTGGAAAGGTATTTTGAGACCATTAGATATGATAATGGTTGCTAAGTGTTGCTTTACTAATTCTGTCACCCATTCTAAATTTATTAGTTGGGTTTCCGCTGTAAGGAGGAATTTGACCTACTCATTTGCTTCTTTGTAGCTGTGCAGATCTGCGGAGTCTTCTTTTATTCAACCGGCCATAATCCTTTACTGCCGTATCATTATTTACTTTGCTCACATTAGTCCAGATTTGGCCAACAGGAGCCCCTCCCAGCCGGAGCCCGTCTCCTTTTGCCCTGTCCCCATCCTTCTTCGAGCACTTCCTTACTTTCTGACACCAGATGATCTTCCAGACTCCTCTTTTTAAGTTTCTCCAAGGAGGCTTCACTGTGTCTTCTGGAGAATGGCATTTAGAAACCAAGATTTGAGTACTAGGTGTGCTCATTGCTGCCGGGGAGTCTTCGCTTCTGGGACCTCTCAGTGAATAGGGCTGTGTGGGCCACCTGCATCTGTTACATGCATGAGCATGTGCGTGTGTGTATGCATGACACAGACACACGCGTTATGTATACACACACTTTCGTTACACACATGCTCATTTGTGCACCTACCTATCTACTTACCTAAAGACATTGAACACCAGTTCCTTTAGAGCGATAGTTGCGGGTTTATCTTAGCAGCACTGCAGGGTTCATTGTGTCCTTTTCCCTTCCAATATTCATGACTCCCTTCTTCAGCCATGAGAAACCTGGTGCTTATTATCCCTAATATATTTGTTTAGTTGTCAGTCCTGTGATATACAGGACGTGTTTTACTAGCCCATATTTTTGTGAAAAAGAAGCCTACCACTTATAAGGTTCATTGAGTATTTGTTTAGAACTTTTTTTGTATGAAGCCAAAGGGTGCAGAAGCTAAATAAATACTTGGTTCAGAATTTCCTTGGGTTAATTCTTTTCTTCCTCCTGCTCCCTTTCAGTGTGGTTATGTTATTTATTTGATACTCAGTTTGGTCTTGAGTTTCTCTCTGTATTTGTATTCCGTTTTAGCTCCTCACCATTCTCGTTGATTTTATTTTCTTTTTTTCAAGTTGACAAAATATTCACATGGTTCAAAAGTCAGAACTTGTTCAAGAGGACGTTCAAAGATGCATCCTTCTCCCTTCCAGCCCATTCCTACTTACCTTCTCATTCATCCTAGATTTATCCTTTCTGTAATTTTTGGCATAAACATGCAGCGATGTGTGTGTGTGTGTATTAAATATTTTTACATAAAGTATATTATAGATATAATATATATATGTAACTTTCCCTTCCACACAAAAATAGCAACTCTTTGCTTCCCTATGCACAAAAATAGCACTTTGCTTTTTAATAATACTCTGTTTTGGAAGTTACTCAACATCAATCCCTAGGGTCGTCCTCATTCTTTGTTACTGCTGTGTAGTACTCCACTGTGTGGCTATATCATAGCTTGTCCAGCCAGTCTCCTGGACTGTGTGTGGGCATGTAAATGGCTTCTGATATCTTACAGTTACAGACAATGCTGTATATACTCTTGTCTGTATATTTTCAAATTGTTCGAGGCATAATTGGAGGGTGAATTCCCAGGAATGGGATTGCTGGATCCAAAGGCAAACACGTATGTAGTTCTGTTAGGTATTGCTAAATTCCCTTCCTTAAGGGTTGTGTCCCTTTGCATTACTACTGAGAGGGCGTGAGACCACCTCTTACCTGCACCCTTTCCAGTGTGGTGTGGTGGGTTCACTTTTTGTGAGAAATTGTGTTTTGCTTTAGTTTCTCTTTTAATTGTGAATGAGGTAGAGCATCTTTTCGTACGTTTAGTGGCCATCTTTACGTCGTCTTTTGTCACTTGTGTGTTCATGTCCTTTGCCCATTTTTCTGTTACGTATGCTTCGTTCAGTTTTGAAGAGTCCTTTTTATATGTGCGATGTCAGTCCTTTGTGTTGTATGTTGTAATTGCCTTTTCCCAGTTTCAGCTGCCCTTCAACTTTATAATTTTATTGCATTACAAATGTAAACATTTTTTATGTAGTTAGATTAGTCTTTTCTCTTGTTGCATATAGCTTTTTTTTTTTTTTTTTAAGCCATTGCTAGCTTGCTTTTCCCTACTCCCAAGTTAAAGAGGAATTTGCCATGTTTTCCTCCAGTACCTGCCCAGTTTTGTTTTCTGCGTTCAGGTGCTTAGTCCACTTGGTGTTAATTCTTGCATATGGGGTGAGCACAACTGTAGTTGGTCATCCCAGTTTCATTCTTTTCGAAATATTGTTGTCCCAGCCCCACTGTGAAAAGTCCATCTTCGCCTCCGTGATTTCAGCTGTAACTCTTATCACATACTACGTTTCCACACTGATTTAGAACTATGTCTGTACCACATTTTAATCCTTTGGTCTGACTGTCTATTCATGAGCCTGTAGCCCACAGTTTTACTTATAGAGGCTTTAGATCTGGCGTATCTAATATAATATCTGGTATATCTAGTTTCCCCTTAAAACCGTTTACTTTTTGTGCTTTCCTGGATGTTCTTGCATCATTATTTTTATGTGTAGTCCAGCATTAACTTGCCCAGCACCTTAAGATGCTTGTTTATATTTTTATATATATCGTGTTACATTTACACATGCATGATTTATGATGTTGAGTCATACTATCTAAAATCTAGGATGTCCAGGGGTGCCTGGGTGGCTCAGTAGGTTAAGCATCTGACTTCCTCTCAGGTCGTGATCACACGGTTTGTGAGTTCGAGCCTTCCATCAGGCTCTCTGCTGTCAGCGCAGAGCCCGCTTTGGATCCTCTGTCTCCCTCTCACTCTGCCCCTCCCCCGTGTGCTTGCCCGTGTTCTCTCTCTCTCTCAAAAATAAACATTTAAAAACAAACAAACAAATAAAAACAAGTATGTCAACTCTATTTCTGCGTTTTTTAAAAAGGTTTTTAAGTATTTCCTTTTCTAAATTTCACACTTTTTTATTAAATTTATTGCTACAAATTTAATCTTTGTTGGTAGTGGAAAAGAAGTTCTCTCTACCATTATATCTTCTAACTGGTTATTGTTTGTGTAAATGGAAGCTATTGACTTCGGTATGTTAATTCTATATCCTGCTACCTTGCTAAATTGTTTCATTTTATTATTTGAATTAATTTTGTCATTGACTCCCTAGGGTTTTCCAATTTTGCAGTCATATCATCTGCAAATAGAGATTGTTTTACTTCTTACTTTCCATTTATTGCTCCTCTTGTTGATTTCTTGGGTCTAACAGCATTGGCTAATGCCTTGAATACAGTATCGAATAGTGGGCATTTCCTTCCTGATCTTAGTGGAAAAGCCTGTGGTTTTTCTCCATTTAGTAAAGCAGAGTCCGTATCCAAAAATTTCAGCCCAGGTTACAAGAGGGAGAGGAAGACTGGAATGCCTGTGCCCACCTCATGGCCCTGCTGGCCATGCTATAAAGGCATGTGCGGCTCAGCAAAGACAGGTGTTGACTACGCATGTGCCTTTTTCTATCCAGTAATTCAGCTAGACGAGATTATTTCTGTAGCATTTGTTGCTGATTATAACGGTATTGCATATTATTTATTGGAAATTGGGAACGTACTTGGAAGTAGAAAATAAAATACTTGGCAGTCTTACCACCCAGAAATGATCATTATTAACATTTCCATGCATTTTCATCTAGCCTGTTTTCTCTGTGTGCAGGAGTGTACAGGGTTTATATCAATTCATATCGTATCAAGGCGTATGTGAAGTCCTCATCTGCCTCAGTCCATTGTAGAAGGACTAAATCAGTCTTACCTTTGAAAATGTATATTGACTTTACATAAATATAAACGATATGATACTTCGTATCATAAGCCTTTTCCATATCATTAATCATTTTTGACAGATTTTATAATGGCTGCATAATTTCTAAGAGTAGTAGTACCTTGGTTTTGAAATAGGTGTGTATTCATGCACCTCCTTTCTTTTTAATATCATCACCAGAAAGAGAAACAAGAGGCAGTCGAGGCTGTCTGGGGCAGGGAGAGAATGATGGTACAAAAGATTATTGAAATAGCAAACAAAAGAATATCAAAGGTACCATAAAACATTAACTTTATACCTGTGAGTCTGAAAAGGGAGGGTGAGAGTGTTCCAGGTGAGATTAGAGAAAACACCTGTGCTCCCAGTAGGCCATGGGGAGCCTGGAGAGGAAGGGACTTGCTTAGTGGGAGGAGCCAGGTAGATAGAAGCGAGGGAAAAATTCACAGGAGTCCAAGGGGCGTCATTTCAGAGTGCCTGGAAGACCTGGGAGGGCAGAAGGTGCCCGTGGCTGGCCGGCAGCCTGGGTGTGCAGAGCGCAGGCGATGGTTCTCTCCCCCATCGCCCTAGAAGGACTACCTTGGGGTTACCTTTGCTGTTTTAAATTTGAATTCTCTTAACTTGATGAAAACCTTTTATTTCTCAATTAATGATAAAAGGCTCAAAATGTAAATTCATAATTAAGGCCACCCTGTAGTGCTAATTGTTTTGTATTGAAGTGTAATCCATTCACTTATGAAAACAGCTTGTTACCAGGTCCTTTTCTTTTTTAAATGGGAGATAAATAAGAGAGCTGGAGGCTCAGGACAGAAGACAAAGTTTAGGCACCATTACTGATTTTTTTTCCTTATTCTCAAACATGAGTAATTATATTGAATGTTGATCAGCAGCCTCTATAAGTAAGTAAACAGCTTATTGTGTTAATTATTTAGTTGATTTTTGGAATAATTAAAGATTATTTTCTCCACGTTTCAAGTATATTATTTTATTCTTCTAGCTCTTATCTTCATTGTCAATGGGCATCTGTAGAAGATCTGGAGAAAGATAAGAGAATTCAGCAAAAGATCAAACGATTTAAGGCAAAGCAGGGCCAGAACAAATTCCTTTCAGAGGTATGAAACACCCAGTTAAGTTTCTTAAGTCACAACCTTATTAAGTGTTCTGAATTTTGAATTTTAGCTTAGTAAATTACTCAGAAAAACTAGTTTGCCTCATTTGGTGCTGTTACTTGCATATTGGTAAGTGGTTATTGCTAAAAAAAATTTGTAAACAGGAAATTTCTCATTCTTCCTGTTGCTTAGTCTAGAAGATACTGGTCCTTGTGATATTATGTGGAAATATGATGGTATCATTAAAATCTTCTAATGAAAATACAGTTAGCAGACAGTGAAAAAAGTAAGTTGATAAAAAGTTCTCTTAAGATTAGTGAGTTAAAGACTCCACACTATTAAGTACATTTTTTAGAATGTAAGTTACTTCTGTGAGGGAGAGTATGTGGCAGATTTCTTTTGTTCAACTCAATGCCTGATTACAGAGTTTACTAAACTCATTTGTACACATTGATGTACTATGGTATAGAAGGTGGTATGATGTCTTTGCCTGTCTCCCTTTATCCTTTGTTATCAATGATGACGAAAAGGTAGGGAAGGGAATCTGCATTTTTTTTTTTTTAAAGTTCCACGTTCCTCTCCCATATACTCAATTACATTAAAAGAAATGCTTTTGCAGACTGCTTACTGGAATCTCTGGACTTCTGCTCACCAATTTGGTTTCACTTACAGCCTCAAGAATATAAGAGTAACCTTCACATTGAAAGATTAAACTTGCTGATTTATTAGTTTTGCTCTCCATAAAGAAGTTAACAGAATGTAAACTGCAGAGATGTGTGAAATTTGATGCAAAATAATACGTGTTAACATCTTGGCACCCCCACCTTTTCTGGTCCATGCGGTGGGGGGGGGGGGTGGGAAGGAAGAGTATTCCGTACTTTTGTGTCATGAAATCCTCACAATCTCAGGTGACAAGTCTGGGCTCTTCTGGAATCTGATTTCCATGCTTCCACCAGGCAGCCTGTAAAGTCTGTGTTAGATGGAGGGTGGGGGCTATCGGGCACGTGTCTGCACCACCACCTTTGCTCATCTGAGTAGCTTCTTCGCTGCCGGTAATTAACACAGGGAACGGAGTTACTCAGATGTGACTCGCTCCTCACCTCTTGGAGAATAGTTAAGTGATTTTTTTTTGGGGGGGGGGGGGGGAAGGGCAGTTTCTAAGAAAACAGGACAACATTGTGTTTTTTGTGCCCTTCTTAATGAAACTGAAGTTAAGTGTTGGTGACGTCAGGCAAGTCGCAGTCGTTGGCTTCCTCTTAGAAAGAGACGCCGTGTGTCTGCCCTTTCCTGCGGCCCCGTGCAGGGAGGAGGAGAACACGCAGTCGTAGCGCCCCCATCCCTCGCCCTGGTTCTGGTTATTAGGGTTACCTGGACTCGGTTTGCCGGTGTCGGACGCGCCTGGCCCCGGCCGCGTAGCCTCAATCTACCGGGGTCCGTCTGCGTGAACGGCCTGTACGACGGTCGGAGTGTCACCTTGCTTGGCAACTCAGCAACTGGAAATCTTAAGTTTTGTCCGGAGTGGAAGTAGCGTTAACTCGAGTCTGAAAAGGTGATCTGAGGGCTGGCACCAAAGGAGGGCGAGTCCCTTCCTTTCTCCTTCACACACGCGCGCACGCACGCACGCACAGGCACGCGCACGCAGGCGCGCAGGCGCCCTGTCCCGCGGGCCCTCGCGGTTTCCGGCGCCCCGGGGCGCTGCCGACGACTGCCTTGCGTCCTGGGTGTCGCCTCGGGCTTCCCCGTAAGAAGTCTCGGTTCCGGCTGGAAATTGCGTCCCACGCGCGGCGGCGCAGACGGCTCGCAGGAAGGGTGGAGCGCGGGGAGTGAGGCTAAGGGTTTTCGATCATCGCCGACCGCTTCTGTCGCAGAACAGGCTGTCCGAAAAGGAGCTTTTCCCACCAGAGCCCAGTTTGTGGAGAGTGCTAGTGTGTATGCTGTATGTGAATGATGCACACGCATTGCATACCCAAATCTAGAAGCTTCAGACAGAGCCAGTGCGCTAATACGTTAACACTTTAAGGAAACTGAACGTTTCAGTGAATTTTTTGCCTTGCCAATCAGCTCTCTGTAAGGGCACAAGGCATTTGAGACACGGTTTTTGTATTTCTGATTTTTTTACTTTTCATAATTCAGAGTTCAGAGGCCCCAGACCAGATACTGTAAATGGACACAGTAGCCCAGGGAGTATTTGCCATCCTTGAGCTGACGGTCACCAGCTTATCTTTTCAACCTGTAGTTTAAGGGATATGAACGGTGTCTCAGTGACTTCTGATATCTCTTTAATGCAGTTGTGTTGCTGATAAATTCATCTCTAGGGACACATAATAATGTGTCTTTTGTTTTCTAACTTACCTGACTCTGGCTTCTTTAAAGTATGGCTTAGTCTGTAATTTCCCTTTGAGCCACATTCTATCCTTTTATATGACATAACGTTGCAAGCAAGTAGTACTCCTTTAGTTTTGTAAAGATTGTTAATACGTTGGCTAAATAGCCCAATTATTTAAGCCTCATTTCTTCATCCTTAATATTTTAGCCAGATGCTCTATATTCAGTACAAATAAATCATTAGAACGCTTAGATTAATGACAACACTGTATTCAAATGCAGTACTAATATTGATTGGAAATGGTGACCAAACATCCTCTACTGTTCACACTGAAATCTGAAATTCACTGCTTTCAGTGTTTTTAGCTTTTGAATAGCATTCTGAAAATGATGCTGTAAGGCATCAGACGACTCCAGTAGCACTTGGTGTGCGTGGCTCTACTTCTTTATTGCAAGCCGTAGTTTCAAGAATGCTAAATGCATTGCGTGCCATAAGCCTTTTGGATTGCTCATTAGTGAATTGTAATTTCACACTTCATTTAAAATATTCTTAAACATTCTCTCGCAGTAAAAAGGTTTCACACAGTAATTAAAAGACCCAGTTAACAAAGTCTGAGAAGTCTGATTTCCTCATGGGGAATGATTTTGCTAAATTGTAGCATTTCAATTAATATAATAGAATTTTCCAAATATAAATTTTATTTCACTGTGACCCAAAATATTACCGCCTGGTGAAAAGTGAATTAGAGTTTACTTTCAGGAATTAAATAAACATTTTAACTTTTTTTTTCCCCGTCTCCCTTTGGTGCAGATTGAAGATGAGCTTTTTAATCCAGATTATGTAGAGGTTGACCGGATAATGGACTTTGCACGAAGCACAGACGAACGGGGAGAGGTAACAGAAGATCATTCGTATTAGGGGGCAGTGACTCAGACAGCTTCTGTGTGTTTACAGAGAATGATTATCAGATCCTAGATCTGGTCCTGAGCAGAGCCTTGGATCATGACATAGGCGGTCAAAATTTAACTGAAACTTACTATAAGTTTTATGCCCTAATAATGGCACTACACATGTTCTTTGTTTAGCGTGAGAGCTTTTTAAAAGAAATCAATTTTCAATATGAAACAAATACATCAGCATTTTGCACAATTTCAGAATGGGATCGATAGGGAAGAATTCAGTGCACTTTGGTATAAACCTATGATGAAGCACATTTCCCACCCATAATTAAGAGTGCTCTTAGCAGAATGGAAGCTACTGGTATTTAACATTGTACATCCATAGTGTACGATGATGAGCCTCATTTAATGTGGTGCACAGAGAACGATGTAAAATAATCCTCTCCATGAGCTCCTGGCATTGTCATGTTGCTTTGTCATAAAGGACAGTTGATTAGGACAATAAGAGTGGCAACAAGTCTAATGCCTTCTCAAGCATATTGTCTTGGTAACGATACACCCACCCACGATGCGTTCTGTCATTCCTGGTTTCTTCGTGTAAACTAAGCTTTATATAAAATGTTTAGATCTTGGGGCGGCTGGGTCGCTCAGTTGGTTAAGCATCCGACCCTTGGTTTCGGCTCAGGTCATTGATCTCACAGTTTGTGGGTTCAGGCTCCTCATTGGGCTCTGTGCTGACAGTGCGGAACCTGCTTGGGATCCTCTCCCTCTCTGCCCCTCCCCTGCGTGTGCTTGCTCGCTCTCTCTCTCGCTCTCTCTGTCAAATAAACATAAAAAAACAAAATGTTTAGGTCTTGATTATCTAGTGATAGTCTGCAGTGAACTCCCATATTTTTCCAAACTCTGTATCATGAAGTCCATGATGTTTGAAAGACTGTATCTGTAATGTGATGTTTGCTCTTCTAGTTTTACTTTGCTATACTTAAAATTGTTTTATTGCATATTTATGTAGTACAGTGAGTGTTTTTACCATCACAACCAGGTCAGTGTACCTTAGTCTTGACATGAAGGCCCACACACCCAAGTATTTTCTGGAGGAAAGACAGAGGAAATCCGTGGATCTGCATTACCCAAAATGTCTTGTTCTCCAGCCCCCTACAGCTCACTTTGTTTTAAAGTGATTGTGTACAAACAGTACCTTTCTCTTTAAGAAAAAGGCAGAGATACTAATAAATTCAAGCTTGTTTCTCATTCTGTAAGAAACTAGTCACTTATGTAAATACTGACTATGATGATTTACCGTAGAAGTCTGAATCAGACACCTGAGAAATGATTTGCACAAATAAGAGTAACGCTTAAAGTCAGCTTTGTTATGTACCAGCTATTTCTTTATATTTCTTGGCTTTTGAACGTACCTGTGAATTAGGTAAAAATTAACTTATTCTGATAATACCCAGTTTAGACTTGACACTATTAACTAGGAACGACTGTGTAATTGTTGTAGTTGTAAAACTACTACCAGCTCATTCTTACTGCTGCTGGGGTAGTGTCTATCGATAAATAATGTAGAACACGTGTTGTGTGTGTGCGCGCGCGTGCACACGCGTTGATCAAATGAATCCAATTCTGACTTATTTAAACTTGGCCCAGCCTGTGACTCACTACCTGGTGAAGTGGTGTTCCCTGCCTTACGAAGACAGCACGTGGGAGCTTAGGCAGGACATAGATCAAGCAAAGATCGAAGAGTTTGAGAAACTGATGTCCAGGGAGCCAGAAACAGAGCGTGTGGTAAGAATGGGCTAATGGCGAAGGGTTTCATTTGAAAATAGCACAGCGGTGCGGTCGTGGAGAACCCACTAATGGGATCTGCTCTATTTGAAACAGGAGCGACCTCCTGCTGATGATTGGAAGAAATCGGAGAGTTCCAGGGAGTACAGAAACAATAACAAACTCAGGGAATACCAGTTGGAGGGAGTAAACTGGCTACTTTTCAATTGGTACAACATGTATGTAAACCATGTTTTTCTTCACTTTTAAGAAGGCCTAGAGCTGTTTTCCTTTGTAGTCATTGAAAATATCACTCAGGGGGCGCCTGGGTGGCTCAGTTGGTTGCGCATCTGACCCTTGGTTTTAAGAGTCATGATCTCAGGGTTTTGTGAGTTTGAGCCCCATGTCAGGCTCTGCACTGACAGGGCAGAACCTGCGTGGGATTCTCTTTCCCTCTCTCTCTGCCCCTTCCCCACTCACACTGTCTCTGTCTCTCTCAAAATAAATAAATAAACTTAAAAAATGAAAATAAAATGTTAATCAAACAGCAGTGTAACATTTTAATCTCTAATAAGAATTATGGAAAACAGCAAGGGTTAGAAGTATGCATAAAATATTTATCACACAAACATTAACACCAACGTTGTTAGAGGTATGTAGAAATAATGATGTCTTAGAGGATTTTGTTTGAAGATGTGTTCTGTTGAATCAAGAGAAATCTGAGGTCAGCATTTCTGAATATAATAGCATATGTTTTGTAAAAAGAAAGCAGTGTGTAATATCTCTACTTACTAAATTTTTCTTGTTTTATTTCCTTCCCAAAGGCGAAACTGCATTTTAGCAGATGAAATGGGTTTGGGAAAAACTATCCAGTCCATTACATTTCTCTATGAGATATATTTGAAAGGAATCCATGGCCCTTTTTTAGTGATTGCCCCGTTGTCCACAATCCCCAACTGGGAAAGGGAGTTCCGAACCTGGACAGAGTTGAATGTGGTTGTGTACCATGGGAGTCAAGCTAGCCGTCGGACCATTCAGTTGTATGAAATGTACTTCAAAGATCCCCAGGTAAAATGTCACGGGTGGATTCTTGATGCTTCTTCTGTGTGTTCTAAGGTTTTGGATTTTAAAATGGTCTCAGACATTTTGGGGGAAAGGTTTAGATTTTGCAAAATGGGGAAATTTAGATTTCTTACTGATTTATTGTGCTCTGCTTTCTCACCTTATAACTATAGCTGCTTTCTATAGCTTTGGTCATTCTGATTATTAGATAAGAATGGATGGAACATTTTTACCTTAGGTGAACCACAGAAAATCATTTAATGGTTAGATGCACTAATTGGTTTTATTTTGCAAGCCTAAGATAAAGCGAAACAAAAAAATGGTGTTATTCAACATAATTAGAGAGAGTATTTTGTTAAACCGTTACTAGAAGTAAAAATTATTAGGCATGCAATGTTGAGTGGCACATTCAAGCATATAATGTTGAGTGAAATACACCCAAAGGGAAGGACTTCTACTTTGGCTCTTAGTAGCACTTGGTGTGATTTCTTATTTGTTCTTGTTACCTACATACAGTTATTTTATGATAAAGACGGGAAACCTTATAAATGATAAAGAAGGAGGAATAGTATGTGCTAAAATAGTTTTAAGCTACAGATGGTAAATCGTCCTATAGCTAGAGATAGGACAGAGTTTTGTTTTATATGTTTGCTTTGCTTGTCGAATCTGACCTATAATTAAATATTTCAAGGAGAAAAATATTGAAATCTATTTTGGAACTTATCTTTAGATTTGAGAATTTGTGATAAGTTCTGTCCTAAGTGAATGTTTTTTTGATTTTAGCCCTTCAAAAGTAAACAGTAGAAGCACCTGGGTGGCTCGATTGGTTAAGCATTTGACTCTTGATTTTGGCTCAGTTCATGATCTCACGGTCGTGAGGTCAAGTCCCGATTTGGGCTCTGCACTGGGTGTGGAGCCTGCTTAGGATTCTCTCTCCCCCGACCCCCCCCCCCACCCTCTCTCCTTCTGCCTCTCCCCCACTTCCCTCTCTCAAGAAAATAAGTAAAAAATGAGTTACACAAGCCAAAAAGGAGCAAAAAGTTTTAAAAAGCAAAATACGTTTTTAAAAAGATGCCTTAGTACATAATCCTTTTGGCTTCTTACCTTTTTGGGCATCTGTAGGCTATAACTGGAAGGAACACACTCAGTGGCGTTTTACTACATGTGATCTGGAGGAAAATAGAGTCACAAATTTTACTAAGGATTTGCAAACTTCCTTTAAAAAGGTTTTTAGGGGCGCCTCCATGGCTCAGTTTGTTGAGCATCCGACTTCAGCTTAGGTCATGACCTCATGGTCCTTGAGTTCAAGCCCCGCATCAGGCTCTGTGCTGCCAGTGTGGAGCCTGCTTTGGAGCCTCTGTCCCCGCCCCCTACCCTTCCCCCACTCACTAGTGAATTCTCTCTCTCTCTCTCTCAATCTCTCTCTCTCTCAAAACAAAGCAAAACAAAAAACTTTTTTAAAAATAGTTTTAAATAAAGGTTTTTAAAGCTCCCCTGCAAAATACCTTGAAAACAAAATACATGCGTTACCCAGAATAAAGATGTCCCCATAAGATCAAGATAAATATGTTTCATGCTTTTTATTGATCAAAGTTAATGTAATCTCTAATGCTAAATAATAATATAGAACTGTTCTCGTAGGGTCGAGTGATAAAGGGGTCCTATAAGTTTCATGCCATCATCACTACATTTGAGATGATTTTGACGGATTGTCCTGAGCTGCGGAATATTCCATGGCGCTGTGTCGTCATTGATGAAGCCCACAGGCTGAAGAATAGGAACTGCAAGCTTCTGGAGGGGCTCAAGATGATGGACTTGGTCAGTGGTCATGGTGATGATTCCATTGAACCCAGACAGAATCGTTACCGACTCAGTATTCCTTCCCACTGCTCTGAATCTGACTGACACCTGTGTAGGGTGTCAAATATGATGGCGTAGTCGCCTGAGCTGTTGGCTGTTCAAAACTTGCCGCTGTTCTTGATTCTTATTATTGGCTGGTATCTTTGCACAATGGTTTTACATACAGCAGGGTGTAGTCAGGGTATTTTCACTAAAATGAGCTTCAAGCATTTACTTTTCCCTTTTGTTTATAAATACTGCCATTTCGTGTGCTGTGGGGCCAGGCTTTGGTCCAGTAACGGTAATGAAGGTATATTCCAGGGGCTCGTGGCTTTGGCACGTTGGATCCAGTAGGACTTGTAGATGAAAGTTATTAGTAAGATGGGTTAATACCTGGAATTGGTCAAGTTCACACAGACCCTTGGAAGTTTGGGGCATTATAAGACCTTGAATTTGATTTGGAGTTTTAGACCACACTTACCCCATACTCTCCCCAATTCCTAAGAGGTGGTTAGGTTTTTCTGATTAGATTTTTTTAGTAGGAGTGTTATGGGATAACATATTGTAGAGGTGGTAGAATTTGATTGATTTTCTGTTCCCTACCTCTGCGCGTGTGGTTTCCTAGCAGAAATTATTACATGATTTCTGTCATCCTCAGACTTTCTTTGCTACCCGTAGTTTGCAAGGTGGGTTTTGATCACTTGTTTTCATTTTTAATGTACGTTTTAGAAGCAATGTTACTGTCAGTATGTCTTGAATGTTTTCCCCTTTAAAAGTGCAAAAGATTTAAAAAATCTCTTTGATGTTGCCTTCTGTAGATTAATTTGGTCTCTTGTTAATTGAGACTTTGAGAGGGGAAGGAACATTCTATATGTTTGTGGCTGTAAATTTATTTACTGAAGACTGCTGCTACCGAAAAGAACACTTAAAAGCTTTCTGTTGCAGCTGGTTCTTTGAAGCGATTCTTTTATTCATTAGCCAGCTATTCTTTTAATTAAAAACAAACAAAATCTAGTTTTGTTTAGAGGGAAAAGTCTGACTGAATTATTCTATTAAGGAAGGGATTCCCCATCCTAAGACTTTTCTCAAATCAGTTTATACTTGATGGCCAATCCACAAAAGAAATTAGAATACGTAGAAACAGCGACCAGTCCTGAAGACATCCTTAAGACATTGGTAAGCAAGTGGAAACGGGCAACTGCTACTGTATTCGGTCTCTGCAGGCGATATGTTAGCATGACATTGAAATAAACCTGTATTTGCAGGTAAATGCGAAAGTCCCTGAGATACTTAAGTATATTTCCTGAGCAGGGACCCATCTTCACAGCGGTCCCACGTAGAAGACAGAGTACCCTTTTCTAAAGGCTTAAATGGTCACCTGAATTTATCTAAGTTGTTTCCTGTTATTGGTTTATATGCCTCCAGGCCACTGATTGTTACTGCAAAGCAGCCCTCCAATGGTAGTCCAGATTCGACTCTGTCAGCATCAAACAATCTGTCATTGGGAGACTTGAAAGGATTTTCTGTTGTCTATAGCAACACTTCATTAATGGATTAGAATCTGTTATCCAGATAACTTTTCTGTTACAAATTGCAGTGTTCCCTGGCCATTTTCACGTGATGGCACATATAGAAAGCGGTGATACTCTGTGTGTGCTTGCAGTAGGTCATAGTGGGGTAGGCCCCGGACACTGCCCGCTGGCACAGGTGACCAGCCCTGCGGTGCCGACTCCCAGCTGGCTGTCCGAAGGACTTGCATACCTGTAACTCATTCGTGGCTCATCCACTAGAAATCTCTGATAAGCAGATGAGCCAAATAATTGTTTTTCTGATGGTCAAGAATCTTCATTTCTGAAGAGACGTTTTCAAGATGGAACAGAGTAGCACTGTTCAGAATTAGAGTGTAATTGTGTCTGTCCAGTTCTGGACAGCTCGTTGTTTGGCCTTCACGTCCTTACTTGCAGTAAACATCACGAGAACTTCTACACTGGCCACTTTTTATCCTTCTTTCCTGGAATAAGTCACAGTGAAAATAAAGATCAGTGAGTGTATCCAGCTCTGGAGAGGCTCAGAGGGCAGTGCCGTCTCCTGCACTAGACTTGGTTAGGATGCAGGGCACTTGCAGGAAGGTCATGTTCCAAGTGCGCGCTCAGAAGGAGGAGACCAGTGAGCGTCTTCAGCTCTCCCTGCGCTGAGGACGTGCTTGCAGAGACCGTTTGTAGAGGGATCTTTGTGAGAGTGTCTTCGCCGTCCCCCGCAGAAGCTCTGGGAAGCCCGGCACCGCCTTGTCCGTCGTTGACAAGGAGGGGATTCTCTGGAATCATTGATTCCATCATCTCATCTTTCATTGGCAGGAGACCTTACACAAATTAAAGAGTTTGCTGCAACGAAACGAAGTGTATACCACTCCGCCAGAGCTTAAAAGAACGGTAGCGTTTTCAAGCCAAAAGCCTGTTCGCTGGCATAGTTGAGCTCGGAGGGGATAAGCTTGCCAGCCCGAGTCTCTTACACGATGTTTTATTATTTGACACTGTGTGTATTAATCAGGTACTATTTCACAGCTACTCTCAACTGGAAACCTGGTTTTATTCCACTACTCACGTGTAACCTTATAAAAGTGTCACGTGTGTCATCATTTGGTATAACTGGATTTAAACAGCCCTTGAGGGAAAACAGCATAAAAGGGGAGTCCCTTTCCTTTTTTCACATATTACTTTGAAATGAATAACTTAAAAGGCTTTTATTTTTTCTGAAGGATTTGGTTAGAGGTTGAGGATTGAGCTCGGTCGTAAGGGATGTGGAAAAACTGGGAGCCAGTCTTTAGTATCAGTACAGCTCTTCCAGCGCATTAGCTCTCTCCTAAGTGTGTGGCAGTGTACAAAATTCGTGGAGAAGATAATTAAGAACCTGAGTATGTCAGGGACTGTGGCCCACGTTACCCTCCAGGATGATTATACATTAGAAAATCTTGAGTTGGTTTGCAAACTCCTACATTACCTATGATGTAATGAGTCTGAAGAGGATAGTGGTCTGTGTATCTTCCTGAGAGACCTGTTTCTTCGGAAGGGAGAAAAGAGGAATAAAAGCAAATTGAACTGCCTCACCTCACTTTCAATGAGCTTCGCTGGCAGATAAGATGTGGCAGATATTACGAAAATGATTGTGTCCCTACTTCTATCATTTATCTAGTATTTCCTGAGCATATACTCTCTGCTTGGCAGCCAGCTCTTGGCAGATTTCATGTTAAGTCAGAATAGCTGCTTTTGAGCCTACTAGAAGGTAGGATCACTTTCTGAAATAGTTTTAGTCACGGCACGCACTGTGCCTCAGATGGCCAAACAGAGTGTTCACTAATGAGGGCCCTCGATTAATAAACTCACTGCCATTAAAACCAGTCAGTGTGGAGCAGCTTCTCTCCGTCGGAGACACAGAACACAAACACAAGAGTGCAGATGCATCAGGGAAGCGGGAGAAAGAGCTCGTAAACAGGAAGAATTGTTTTAGAGAAATACCTAACTTGGTTCAAAGAAACAAAGTTAGAAACAGCATCTGTTAAAAAAAAAAAAAAAAAGTGATTGTGGTATTTAAAACCAAGCTGACCTCTTTGCTAGTTTGAAATTTTTGCAGAACAAAATAGTTTTCATACGCTGTTGCGTGTAGAAGAACTTCTTTTGTCTCTTAAGTGAGTCACGCAGGAAGCAGATGAGGAGATGAGAGCGCCGTTGATGCCGAGCACAGAGGGAAGCATGTGAGCTCTCTCTGAGCCCAGGGAGTTTAGGAAAGAAACTTCAGGAGAGTAAAAAGCACCGGGCTGCAGGAGACTCACACAGCCGCAGCACTGAAACGCTGACCTAATAGCCCCAGGAAGAAAGGAAGTGGCAAGGCATGTTTATGGGGCCTGCAGCGTTCTAGGAGGGCCCCTCGCCATGTATCTGAAGCAGGGTCCAAGTGTTTCTCGACTCTCCACCTCTGTGCCCGCTGCCTGCACTTCAGACGTGGTGGGTGCTGAACTAAGGAGACGTAGTGTGCTAATGAGAAGTAGGAAAATGGGTATCTAGAAAGAGTTTTAAGAAACTTGGTTTTAAGAAACTGCTTTTGTCGTGATTCAACCAGTGGCTTTCCTTGTGTTCCCGCAGGAGCACAAAGTGCTGTTGACAGGGACCCCCCTGCAGAACACGGTGGAGGAGCTTTTCAGCCTGCTCCATTTCTTGGAACCGGGTCGCTTCCCTTCAGAAACCACCTTCATGCAAGAATTCGGTGATCTGAAGACAGAAGAGCAGGTACTTAGCACGCCCACTTTGCATGCTAGTCACGTAGTTGAAGACACACCCGTGACACGGCAAAGCCTTGCCACTTAACTACCTAAACATGTAAAGTAGATCCCTTTTTTCGTCACCCCGGTCAGGTGAGCCCCCTGCCCCCTTTCCCCGGACAGGCCACGTCTTCACTGTGTTGGTAATCCTGTCTGTCTGTCCGCCCTCGTGACAGGCTGCTGAGGTCCGTTTGGAGAGGTCACTTATTACCTATTCACGTACTTCTCAGAGATTGCTACTCCATTCAGGGTGGCCATTTCACTATGTATACCTGTGAGCAGTGTCAGAAGCCATGGAAATTTGTAGTTGTTCGCCCCCCCCGGGAGTTCTGGGATTCTAGTCATCCTTGTTAACTGATTCTCTGTATTTTCATTCAAACTACCCCATGGGATTTCTGTGAGAAATAAATGAAGTATTGTGTATGAAAAGCAGCTGGTTATTTTATACGTCCTAAGAGCTGTGTGGCTAGTTGTTGTTGTACTGTATTCGAAACAGATACGGAGATATGCTTGAAGTCGTGGTCTTTATGCCCCCCACCGCCTCCGACTTACTGTTGAAAGCCTCTTAGTTTGGTTCAGGGGTGAAGTCTGCTTTCCTTTGGTTTTACTTCTCTGGTGTGCCCTATGTCCTATTGCCAGTGAACAGAAACGAGAACCACAGGAGATCTCTGCTCGCTTACTGGCGGAGGGAGTAGGTACCTCCTGGCCTGCTTATTCTTTTCGCCCTTTCCAGAAAGGAAGGGAACTGAAGCATGGCATTCCCAGGACATCATCTCTTCCCTCTTCCTCATCCTCCCTATGGCTTAAGACAAGCAGTAGGGAAGCTCAGTGAATAAATTGGGTTCTTTTCTGCTGTGTGCTTGTCAGGCCTTCTGGCTGTTCGGGCTGCTGGATAGCTGAAATAGGCCACTTAACGCGGACTCATTCAACCTTCATGCGCTTCTGTTATGAAAGCTGAGAGATTAGTGCCTTCACCCCCTTACTGGGCTTTGACAAATGAACATGAATGGTAAATGAGTAAGATAATCCTGATTTTTCACGTTAGAATGTGTTTTAACATGCAACCAAACCACAATGCCGGTATTTACCTAAGGTCCTTTTTTAGGTGCAAAAACTCCAGGCTATCCTAAAGCCAATGATGCTGAGGCGTCTCAAGGAGGACGTAGAGAAGAACTTGGCCCCCAAAGAAGAAACCATTATTGAAGTGGAGCTAACAAACATCCAGAAGAAATATTACCGAGCCATCCTGGAGAAGAATTTCACGTTCCTCTCCAAAGGCGGTGGGCAAGCTAACGTACCTAACCTGTTAAACACTATGATGGAGTTACGGAAGTGCTGCAACCATCCGTACCTTATTAATGGTAAGCGCGTGCGCGCGCTCCGGTCACTGTCCAAGCTCCAGGGTCCTCTCCTCCCTCCGGACGGAGGACTTGCTGGTTGGTAGTCGTGACTGGATCCTGTCATCTCAACGCGGGTTTCACCAACTTCCCATTCTTCCTGACGCCTCCTTAGGTGGTGGCTGAAGGCGGAGGACCGTTGCCCCCCACCGATCTTTGAGGCGGGACCTCAGCTCGCCTGTCTCCTACTCCCCTGCCTCTGTCTCCCCCCTTGGAAGGAGGTGTTAGTGTTCTTGGCTGAAAAGCATCAAAAGTGCTAACAGCTAAAGAGAGATTAGCCTCACTTGAGACTTTCTTGCTCTGGGTGTGGGGGGTGGGGGAGGGTGCGTGTGCATGCACATGAATGCACGTGTGTGTGTCTGTGTGTGTCTCAGTCAGACAAGCTGAAGAAGAGCTGGTGGCGAGAAGGTGGCTGGCAGCGGTCTGGAGACTTAGATAGGAGGAGGTTTCAGTCTAGTGGCCGTTAGGACCTATTCCCTAAGAACGAGGGGTCGTTTGAAAACTTTGGTAACAGTTTGTTTCTGTTACTGGTGAATACTTTACGGTCTTCCTGGTTTCTTAACTGAATTGAGAGTGTCATGTAACTGATTTGAGTAAAAACCTATATGATCTCCTTCCAGAAATATTTAAAGGGTACATATCGCATGCCCGTGATGTGTAGGGCCCTCTGGAGGGTCGAGGAGCCTTCAGTCTTGTCAGGGATGGAGATTACAGAAGCCATGAGAAAGTGATGGCATTGAGACAAGCCTATGGGGGCGGGAAGGAGCTTGCCAGTCAGGGCTAGAAAAAGGAAGGGCACGTAGACTGATGTAATAACATCTAAGCAAAGACAAAGAGGCAGGAAAACAAAGGGGAACTTGCCCAAAGTGTAAAGTCCCTATAAGTAGCGGCGGGACAGTGAACCTTAGACTCATCCGGGGACCGTGTGGTGGAACGCCCTAAAGGCTGGGTCATGGGACGTTGGTTGTAGTCTGTAGACATGGACAGCCATGGCCAGCACTGGAGCTAAGGAGTGATTCACGATGAACGATCTGGCAGCAGCACATAGAACAGACGGGAGGGAGCAGAGGAGGACCTACAGGAAGCTCTTGTTGCCGTCCTGGCCGGAGTTCGTACGGGTCAAAGAAAGGTGTCGACCGGTTAAATTGTGGTGTTTGTGCTTAATTATAATCGTCCAGCAACACAATTAGGATCCTTCTCCAGGGGAACAAATCTTGGTTCTGTCTTTACCACAATCCATGGAGTCCAAGGGCAGTTAATTTAAAGAGTTCCTAATCTTTCCCCCCTTCCGTGGCTTACACACCTGTCAGCCACCTCGGGTCCACAAGTTTTTGTTACTGAATGACCAGGTGGTCCACACCTGGAAGACCGTCTCCGTGTAGCACCTGAGGTCCTTGCTGTGGTGTGACATGGATAAATTTCCTGTGGGAACTTTGTGCTTTTAGCTTTGTTTTCTAAAGAGACTATCGTGTGTGATAATTGTGTGTTCAATGCTGCCAACCTAGTAATCACTGTGTGTTTAGGAGCCTGTAAGGCCAGTATGGCGAGTGCCAGCCAGCCTATCCCTGAGCTGGGGAGGTGGTATTGGGTGACTGATGGAATGAGTGAGGCACGTATGCATGTGTGACACACGCACACTTTTGCATTTACTCTCTGGTAGAAGCAAATGAAGAATAGTGGCCTCCAAGGGGGGAAAGGGAGGCACTCACAAGAGCTAAAATGCCACCGGCAGGCTGTGTGCGGAAGGGTTGATGTCGTCAGTAGTTGCTGGAGACCCACTCGCACTTCCATCAAGTCCACCACGTCTGCTTACTTGCTAATTATATGCACTGAATATTTCAAGGGAGGTCTCCCCCCGCCCCCCCCCCCCCCCCCCCCCCCCCCCCCCCCGACACAGCTGCTGGGTCTCTTCCTTGGCTGATTGCTCTTCAGGATCATCTGATATAATAACTCATTGCCCCCCGGGAGTCTCTTAGGATTCTGGGGGCCTGTGTCTGTGGCGGTTGTTCTAATTGGTCACACCTGGGGGTCAGCTTTTCTGTCCCTATAAGTTACGAAGTGTCTGTTAAGCAGGTGTGTTTATATGCCTCTTTGTTGAGAAACGGTAGTTAAAGAGAATACACGCACAGAACCCGCAGGCACGTTAGCCGTGACAACTGCCCAGATAACGCACCTGGGCGTTGGGCTTCGCCGAGGCTGCTCCAGGGCCAGTACTGCCCATCTTTACCCGTGGTCCGGAGCCGGAAGTACACTGATGTGATGCTGACGCTACACATGTTCATCGAGCCGGTTCAGGGAAGTTTTCAGGGGCGGAGGTTAAGTGGAAATTTGTATTGGTTGTCAGGCTGAAGTCCAGTTCAGGAAAGCACAACATTTCTGTAACTGTGGAAGCTAGAAGCAAAGTTGGTAATGCATGGCGATGTAAGCAAAGCACAGGGCAAGGAGTTAGAGCTGCTGGCAGAGCCCGAGTGTGTGAGTGAGTAGTATTTTAAACACAGCTGAGCATCGTAGGTGCTTGGCACGCTGCTGGGGCGCCCCGTGAGCACTCGGTAAGTGCGCGGCCGCTGGCTGTTGCCCTTCCTGCTCAGAGAAGCAGGTACCCGGGGACGTAAATGCGGCCCTGCTCCCGGCCCAGCTGCAGTACAACGGGGTGTCCGGCTCCAGGCTCCCTGTGTGAGAGCGCAGGTAATGTTGAAAACTTGGTCAGCGTCCCCTAATGGTTAGGGGTGACTTAAGAGTCATTTGTTGTCCTTGTTGAGGGTCAGGAGGCGTGTTGAGAATAGCGGACAGAAAGAAGAGAGGCGCAGCTTGCACGATGGAATGAATTTCGGATAGAAAGGAGTCACTGTGTTTCTGGTACAGAAAGTAGCCTCTTGTCGCTGGCGAGGTAACCCTGGCGAGATAGCCATTCTTGTAGCGAGATCGCAGTGCAGTTGGTGCCCTCACAGGGACCGTCTGTTCAAGTGAAAAGACTTCCACACTCGTTTCAGGTTTCCTTGACGCAGACACACACGCATTGTGAAAATGGGGCAGTGTCCACAAAGTAGCTTGGCTTATCATAGCCTATGAATTTTCGGATTGGTATTTATAAATCTCACATCGAGGTACATCTTTCATTGGTACCCTTGAAAATTTGCATGTGACATCAGAAAGTAGAAACTGCTCTCCTCCTCACCACCTTCCCTGACCTCCTTTCCTTCAATCTGGCCATAATAAATATGGCGCTAGAGGAATCATATAGGACAGATGTTGGCTGATTTTTTTTAAACTGCCTGCCACTTTAAGAACTTGAATTCCTAACAAAGAGCTGGATTGATTAACTCGGCAGTAGCTTTCGTCAGGTAAGAACAAATGTATTTTCATTTTGACTATTCTTGATAAGATGAGAAATCAACAGTAGCAGTGAAAAAGCAAGAAAGTTACGTTTCTTATCTCTGAATACATTTAAAATGAGAAATATTCCTCTGCTGATCTGCCTAAATAAAGTATTTGTATTTTCAAGTTTTTACTAAAATTACTCAAATGTCTGATACTTATCTTGTCAAAATGATTATGTCATTTTTGAAAACTGTACAGTTAGCTGTCAGCCTGTTTTAAACTAAAGTACTCTATTTTGGTTCTGAAGTCTAATTTTCATATGGACAAAAAATAACTACCCAAGTATCAGGAGTAAAATTTAGTTCTGAACTGTAAAGGGCTTATCCTGTCTTGCACAAGAATAAGCTTTTAAAAAAGACCTACTGTAATATATAGACGTAAATCTACTTTCCTGGCTCCTCATGGCCTTCTTGTCCTGAATCCGGACCCTGGGTTTCTAAATGTCATGTTTTGAAAAATATTCTTCAGCTTTATTCAAGAACATTCCTGCAAATGTTCTTCAACGCGTTTTGTTTTTACCTTTTCCTAGTTAAAACCTCTCCCCCTCCTCCCCCCCCCACTTAGTGAAGAGTCTTGCGGACGAGCCTCTTATTTGAGTGGAAAAGGGAGCGAGAGACCAGGGACTCTGACCCAGCTGGCGTTTCTGGCCGGGCCCCTTCCTCGCAAGTCAGTGTGCTTTGCAGGGCCTTGGTGCCTGGGTAAAGGCATTAAGTGACTTTAATCTGTTCTCAGTAAGATTCTCCGCTGATTAATAATTAACAAGCTGTGTTTCTGCACTTGACTGTGCCGTAACTTAACTTGCGCAAGTGCCCTTCCAATGGGGAGAGGATGGCCCTCTTCTTCCATCGGCTGCTGCTTGCACGCTTTTCCCCGAGCGGCTGTGGGGTCTAACCCACCAGCCTTTACGCCCCTTCTGAGACCTGCGCGTACCCATCCGATTTATTGTTCGGTCACATGCTTAAAACCTGTGGTAAGAATTAGAGTTTCTGGCACACTTGAAGGCTGGGAACCAATCCCATTAGGTGGATTTGTTTGTTTGGTTTTCTAAAGAATGGGTGACCCCACCCCCACCCTTAGGGAGAGGTGCTGAGCATAGCAGCCTTGGCCTGATTAACCCCAGAGATGGAGGGAGGCCAGACCCGAGCTGCCTAATTCTAGCTAAGCCACCTAAGCAGTCGGAGGAAGCTTAGCCTGTGTGTGTTTGGGTGTGGGGGAGCCGGAAGCACGTCCCTCCTGACGATGGCATCCTCTTGAGGCTTCTCTGAGGTACCCGAGTCTTTGAACAGGCAGAAATGTACACGAGGCTGTGAGAAAAAGCGGGCGAGGCGTAGAAGCCTTACGCGCAGCAGGCTTGTTTGCCGTCGTTGTTTTCTAAAAGCTTGAAAAGCTCTGGGTAATTCAAGGTCGAGTTTTTTGGTGCCTCGTGAAATTATCGGATGAGCAGGAAATGTGGAGGGAGATTTAGAGATGGCAATAGAAGATATGCGTTCAGACCCCCTCAAAAACATCTCTAAAAATGATTCCGAGCGAGGAATTCCCTTGGTGGCCCTCCCCTGGGCTGCGTACAGCTGCCCCGATGCCGTGATTGTTAGACCTCTGTCCCCTTGTTTCTCAGCTTTGGAACAGATTTTGTTGTTTGTGTTTATATTCCACTAGTAAACAGTTCTTCATTTCTTTAGCAATTTAGGTTCCAAATTTTCTGTAGGTATCTGGCCCGTGGCTTGTTTCTGCCACTTCTGGCTTGACAGTCTGTTGTTGAAATTCAGTTTCTGCAGACAGCAAACATTTGTTTGTTGGAAAATGTGGTTCCCGCCCCCCCCCCCCAAATGTTTCAATGTGTTGTGCTTAAAACTTTGATCCCTTTTCTACTTTCATGGTTTCGTGCAGACCTGACTGTTAGTGAGTCGGATGGATGCACATCCATAAACATGAGTGTGGTCTTTTGGTCCCTATAGTTCGCAGTGGGTTTTGAAAGCAAGTTCATTGTTTTTAGTAATAAAAACCTTTTGCGGCATTCACGTTATGCTGTCCAATCTCTGCAGGTGCTGAAGAGAAAATTTTGGAAGAGTTTAAAGAAACACACAACGCAGACTCCCCAGATTTTCAGCTCCAGGCGATGATCCAGGCTGCTGGCAAGCTAGTGCTGATTGACAAGCTGCTGCCCAAGCTGAAGGCTGGTGGCCACAGGGTGCTTATCTTTTCCCAGATGGTGCGCTGCTTGGACATCCTGGAAGACTACCTCATCCAGAGACGGTGAGGCCACTGCGCCGCGAGGTCAGAAGGAAACAAAAAGTGACCTTCCGCGGGGCTCCCAGTGATTCCCCTCGAAGGGACATTCGTGATAAAGGGGAAGAGCGGGGGAAGCGTGTCATCTCTCTATTTAAGCACTGCCGATGCACGCGGCAGTTCCTCTATGGTGGCCAGAGCAGGACTCCGCGGACCCCGATGGCGGTTCTGTTTCCCGTTCCTTCCATTTGACTAGAGGAGAATTGATCTTTCCCCAGATTGAAATTGTTTGTTACTCCACTGCTGGAGGCGTCAGCTGTGTGTAGACTGAAGTTCTTTTACTAGAGAGGAAGTAAAATAACGTTTAATTCTCAAGCATTCAACCGACTGCATGCCGGACTACCCTGAAACTTGTCTGCTCTGTGATTATTTGTGATCGATAATATCATTTGCATAACACATACCCCATATGGTAACACTTCCTTTGCAGAGAGAAGCCAGCGCACTGTCACCTTGTCTCAAGCCTCCTTGTCACTCCCCCCGTTTTCCAGGTACCCGTACGAGAGGATCGATGGCAGAGTGAGAGGCAACCTCCGCCAGGCAGCTATCGACAGATTTTCCAAACCTGATTCTGATAGGTTTGTTTTCCTCCTGTGCACACGGGCCGGAGGTTTAGGCATTAATCTTACCGCTGCTGATACCTGCATTATCTTCGACTCCGACTGGAATCCCCAGAATGATCTCCAGGTAAATACTCAAGAAAATCATCCTGGGGCCCTTTCTCTCTTTTCTTCCCTTCCTTCCTCCCTTCCTTCCTCCCTCCCTCCC